>NC_053391.1:378057172-378382172 GCF_905171765.1 Bufo bufo
ATGTTTTGTGTGTTTCGTTAAAAGATATCGACAGTATCCACTATAACAGGGACATCTACAGTACCCCGCCCCTTTAACATTGACCTTCAGAGCGGCCTGCCCTTTTAACAGTAACATCCACAGCGACCTCCATAGCGGTTGCCCCTTTATTAGTGACCTCCACAGTACCCCATCTCGTTAACAGTGATTTCCACAATAACCCGCGCCCTTAACAGTGACCTCCACAGAGCTCCGTTCCCTTTAAATGGGACCTCTACAACACCCCGCCCCCTTAACACTGACCTCCATAGCGGACCATTCCCTGCCCCCTTAACAGTGACCTCCACAGTGGCCGCCCCTTTGTTAGTGACCTCCACAGTACCCCGTCTCGTTAACAGTGATTTCCACAATAACCCGCCCCCTTAACAGTGACCTCTACAGCACCCCGCCCCTTAAGGCCTCTTTCATACTACCGTTTTTTTTTTTCGCTTTGCGGGCCATTTTTTGCGTTCTGTATACGGTCCGTATACGGAACCATTCATTTCAATGGGTCCGCAAAAAAAAACGGAATGTACTTCGTATTCATTCCGTTTCCGTATCTTTGTTCCGTGCAAAGATAGAACATGTCCTATATTTGGCTGCAAATCGGGTTCCGTGGCTCCACAAAAAAAAAAACGGAATGCATACGGAAATGCATCCGTATCCATTTCGTTTTTTGCGGAACTATCTATTGAAAATGTTATGTCCAGCCCAATTTGTTCTATGTAATTACTGTATACTGTATATGCCATACGGAAAAATGGAACCGAAATGGAAACACAACGGAAACAAAAAACGGAACAACGGATCTGTGAAAAACGGACCGCAAAACACTGAAATAGCCATACGGTAGTGTGAAAGAGGCCTCATCACTGACCTCCACTGCAGACCTTACTTTAACTGTGACCTCCATAGTTCCCTGTCCCCTTAACAGAGACCTCCATAGCGCCTGCCCCTTTAACAGTGACTACCACAGTGGCCGCCCCTTTATTAGTGACCTCCTCCGTACTCCATCTCCTTAACAGTGATTTCCACAACACCCCGTTCCCTTAACAGTGGCTTCTACAGCACCCCACCCCCCTTAACACTGACCTCCAAAGCGGACCTTCCCCTTAACTGTTACCTCCACAGCAGCCTGCCCCTAGGGTGGCAAGAGGTCCGGTTTTATTCCGGACAGTCCGGCTTTCAGATTCCCTGTCCTCCGTCCGACGCAGGGCCTGGACGGACACAGGGATGTCCTTTTGAACAGCTCACTCTCAGACAGCAGCACTGTGCTGTCTGAGCCTGAGCTGTAGGGAGAAAGTCACCCTCCCTACCACCCCTGCAGCTGACAGAAGTTGATTTTTACCTTAATTTTTTTAAATCCCTGTTGACTGCGGAGTTGGGGGGAGCATGGCTCAACCTGATTGGGGCGTGGCTTAGTGGGGCCTAGGGGCGGGGTTTTTATGTCCGTCTTTTGAGGGTGGCCTTAATGGCCACCCTACCTGCCCCCTGAACTGTGACCTCCACAGCACTCCGCTCCCTTAACAGTCTCATCCACAGCGTCCTACCCCTTTAAAGGGGTTGTCCGGGTTCATAGCTGAACCCAGACATATCCCCATTTTCACCAAGGCAGTCCCCCTGACTTGAGCATCGGAGCAGTTTTATGTTCCGATGCTCTCCTTTGCCCTGCGCTAAGTCGCTCAGGGCAAAGGCATTTTCTGGAATTCCAGAGATGTACCGGGCTCTCCATAGGGCTGCCAGACGGAGGCTTTCCCCCAGCAGTGAGCCCGGTGACATCACCAGCACTGATGGGCGGGCTTTAGCGCTGCCCTAGCATGTAAAAATGGCTAGGGCAGCGCTAAAGCCCGTCCATCAGAGCCGGTGACATCACCGAACACACTGCTGGGCAGAAGCCTCTGCCCTGCAGTGTGTTATTGTAAATAAAAGAGCCCTTACCCTGCGCGATCCAGCGCAGGGCAAGGGAGAGCATCGGAGCATGAAATTCTCCGATGCTAACATCAGGGGGGCTGCCTGGGTGAAATTATGGGTATGTCCGGGTTCAGCTCTGAACCTGGACAACCCCTTTAAAGCTGGCTTGCAGCAGTGAAGAAAAATGGCTGGGTTGTTATGGAAACCTGGTTTAAAACTGTGTGTATGTGGAGACTAAGGACCTTCAAGCTTCTATTGGCTAATAAGGGACATGTGGCTGTGTGTATGGCAGTTGGGATATGAAGTTGGGATATGAAGAGAAAGACCTGCAGGCTTTTATTGGCTAATGTAGGTCATGTGATGTGCCATATTTGCATTTTTTGGGGAATATCTCAGGAATGGTACGTGCTAAAGAGCTGAGACCTGGTCTAAAATCTTCCCGGACACCTGATGTAACTGTGTGCCAAATTTCGTGATTGTAAATGCGACGGTGCGGATTCCTTTTAGCGGACATACATATATATACACACACACACACACACACACACTCATCTTTATATATTAGATATATATATTTATATATACACACACTACAGATTTGTGGGCAGCTCTCCAACTGTCAGAAATTTCAGAGAAGCAGAATGTGCAGTGTTTGTCCTAAACCCCTAGGATATTAAATAGCCGAATACTCAAAGGTCACTTGAGTGCGACCAACCCATGAAGCCTTCAGGAGTCGGCTTGTTTTTACCAGTGCATTATAATACACACTCGTGGGTCGGTACCTTTTGAAGATTTATCTGTGTACCTTTCAGATAAATTTGTGTTCATTGTTAAACTCATTCTTAAATTCAAAAATTCATGATTTACTGTTACAGTTATGAATATATTATCCCAGGAGGTGTCAGTGCACTGGTAAAAACAACCCGACTCCTGAAGGCTCCATGGGTTGATCGCACTCAAGTGACCTTTAAGTATTCTGCTATTTAATATCCTAGGGGTATAGGACATACACTGCACATTCTGCTTCTCTGTAAACTCTGACAGTTGGAGAGCTGCCCACAAATCTATAGTGTGTATATATGTATGTGTGTGTGTATGTGTATATATATATATATATATATATATATATATATACACTGCTCAAAAAAATAAAGGGAACACAAAAATAACACATCCTAGATCTGAATTAATTAAATATTCTTCTGAAATACTTTGTTCTTTACATAGTTGAATGTACTGACAACAAATTCACACAAAAATTAAAAATGGAAATCAAATTTTTCAACCCATGGAGGTCTGGATTTGGAGTCACACTCAAAATTAAAGTGGAAAAACACACTACAGGCTGATCCAACTTTGATGTAATGTCCTTAAAACAAGTCAGAATGAGGCTCAGTAGTGTGTGTGGCCTCCACGTGCCTGTATGACCTCCCTACAACGCCTGTGCATGCTCCTGATGAGGTGGCGGACGGTCTCCTGAGGGATCTCCTCCCAGACCTGGACTAAAGCATCTGCCAACTCCTGGACAGTCTGTGGTGCAACGTGACGTTGGTGGATAGAGCGAGACATGATGTCCCAGATGTGCTCAATTGGATTCAGGTCTGGGGAACAGGCGGGCCAGTCCATAGCATCAATGCCTTCGTCTTGCAGGAACTGCTGAGGTCTAGCATTGTCTTGCATTAGGAGGAACCCAGGGCCAACCGCACCAGCATATGGTCTCACAAGGGGTCTGAGGATCTCATCTCGGTACCTAATGGCAGTCAGGCTACCTCTGGCGAGCACATGGAGGGCTGTGCAGCCCTCCAAAGAAATGCCACCCCACACCATTACTGACCGAATGCCAAACCGGTCATGCTGGAGGATGTTGCAGGCAGCAGAACGTTCTCCACGGCGTCTCCAGACTCTGTCACGTCTGTCACATGTGCTCAGTGTGAACCTGCTTTCATCTGTGAAGAGCACAGGGCGCCAGTGGCGAATTTGCCAATCTTGGTGTTCTCTGGCAAATGCCAAACGTCCTGCACGGTGTTGGGCTGTAAGCACAACCCCCACCTGTGGACGTCGGGCCCTCATATCACCCTCATGGAGTCTGTTTCTGACCGTTTGAGCAGACACATGCACATTTGTGGCCTGCTGGAGGTCATTTTGCAGGGCTCTGGCAGTGCTCCTCCTGTTCCTCCTTGCACAAAGGCGGAGGTAGCGGTCCTTCTGCTGGGTTGTTGCCCTCCTACGGCTTCCTCCACGTCTCCTGATGTACTGGCCTGTCTCCTGGTAGCGCCTCCATGCTCTGGACACTACGCTGATAGACACAGCAAACCTTCTTACCACAGCTCGCATTGATGTGCCATCCTGGATAAGCTGCACTACCCGAGCCACTTGTGTGGGTTGTAGACTCCGTCTCATGCTACCACTAGAGTGAAAGCACCGCCAGCATTCAAAAGTGACCAAAACATCAGCCAGGAAGCATAGGAACTGAGAAGTGGTCTGTGATCACCACCTGCAGAACCACTCCTTTATTGGGGGTGTCTTGCTAATTGCCTATAATTTCCACCTGTTGTCTATCCCATTTGCACAACAGCATGTGAAATTGATTGTCACTCAGTGTTGCTTCCTAAGTGGACAGTTTGATTTCACAGAAGTGTGATTGACTTGGAGTTACATTGTGTTGTTTAAGTGTTCCCTTTATTTTTTTGAGCAGTGTATTTCTATATATATATATATATATATATAATCTCTCATATAAATCCAGAACAGACAAGCTCTCTGATGGATTTATCACAGAACAGCTTTCTGCAGCTGCTATGTACTGTGAAACTAAGTGGACCTGATGTATTTAGGCCTGTACATGGATGAGTTTTGAAATGGACCACACACGGGTGGTGTTCATGTGCAGTCTATTCTTCCCGCAGACTCATTTATTTGAATGAAAGTGTCTTGCAGAAAAAAACAGACAAATACACAACATCCTGTGATTTCTATTAGCAAGGACAATTGGTCCATGCAAACTGTCTCTCTCATGTGAAGATACCCGTTCAGTCCGAATGTTGTCGGTTGTAAATTTGGACAGAAGCCTCCCCCGGGTATGTGAGTTGAGCGGCAAAATTTTGGCTTGATTTTGGCCACTAAGCCACACCCCCTTTCCCTCCCTTTGGGTCATTTCAGACGAGCGTGTCCAGTGCGGGAAACATGCTCTGTGTGGGATCCTGATTTTCCGTTATGGACACTGGCATTATAAAGATTTATTTGTGTCTCTACCCGACCCTGCATCTACTGAATTGTTCTGACTTAATGCCGTCAGTATCATTCAGTAGATGCAGGGTCGGCCAGAGACGCATCCTGTGGAAGGAGCAGTTTCCCACGTCTGAAATTACCCAAAAAAAAAGTGTAGACCTAAAAGTGTCTACAACTCTTAATACTGTAAATATGGTCCATGGCCACTGCACCTGAATTCTGAGACCAGATTTGGCTGAATTGTATGTGTTTTCATGTAAAGCAATGGGGAATGATGTAGTCCGTAATATCATATTTCATGTGTGCCAAAATTATATTTGTGCTGTAATATGCTATGTAATGGGAAAATGACAAAAACAACAAACCACTTTCCAATGGAAGCCATTTTTTATTTTTTTATGTAAACAAACTATATTACTATTATCTCCTCAGTTTTCACCAAAGCTCGCTCGCCCTGTGTCACATTGAAGGCATTTCTCCGTTAACAGTTTTTCAGCCCATTGACTTGCTGCGCCCCAGTGACCTTATTACCTGTCCAATAAACTTAATACCTGTTAATTATTCATACAGCGCTGGATCTCATTAAACAGGTTACATGCGAATTATTAACTCAATCTATAAAATGGATTCTGCATTCAGTAGACATCCAGTACAGCTGCTATCAGTCAGTAATATTCTGGTGTCTAATAAAAGAAAGTCAGTCACGTAGTTCCTTTGGATTCTATTGAATACTTGCGCTGCAGGTCCTTGTAGTGTTGTGGGTCAATTCACACCAGTTTCCAATGCGTTAAAGTGAAGAACCGCGCTGCCTAAACAAGGAATTTTTTCCAGCGTGCTATGAGCCCACCGAGTGGATACAGGATAACAGTGCTTCCCAGCTCTGGATTCCAAACGCACCTCCTGGATTCCTCTGCAGGGCACCCAAAAATCACACCATAGTGAAGCACTTCAAATGCAGGTAAAAAAAACTTGTGGTTTATTATACTCACAAACGAGCTAAAATATATAGCATATATAAAATCCTGATAGTAACACTCCGCTGCCCGACCCGGGTTTCGCACTCAAGCTTCGTCAGGGGCGAAATTTTTCGATAGATCTAAGTAGTACCTCTTAAAGGTGTCCTGTCATAACGTAATGCAGTGTAATCTGCAGGCACCATGTTATAGAGCAGGAGGAGATGAGCAGATTTATATGTAGTTTTGTGGAAAAAGATTCAGTAAAACTTGTAATTTATACATTTAAATCTCTGATATCTGAGTTCAGTTGTACACTGGGGAGGTCAGATAGCATTCTAAGGCCTCATGCACAGGGCCATTGTTTTGGTCCGCACCCTAGCCGCAGTTTTTGCGGCTTGGATGCGGACCCATTCACTTCAATGGGTCCGCAAAAGATGCGGACAGCACTCCGTGTGCTGTCCGCATCCGTTGCTCCGTTCCTTGGTCCGCCAAAAAAATATAACCTGTCCTATTCCTTTCCGCGTTTTTTTTCCGAACAAGAATATGCAGTTATATTAATGGCTGTCCGTGTCGTTCTGCAAATTGCACACTCGGTCGTGTGCATGAGGCCTAAGTGTGTATACAGAGATAACTGTCCGTCACTGATAGTTGTATACAGGGGTGGTGTCATCAGTGATTGATAGCATTCTCTGTGTAAGTGTGTATACATAGATAGCTGTCAGTCATTGATAGTTGTACATTGGAAGGTGTTATCAGTGATTGATAGCATTCTCTGTGTAAGGGTTTATACATAGCTGTCAGTCACTGATAGTTGTACAAAGGGGAGGTGTTATCGGCGATTGATAGCATTCTTTGTGTAAATGTGTATACATAGATAGCTGTCAGTCACTGATAGTTGTATAAAGGGGAGGTGTTATCAGTGATTGATAGCATTCTCTGTGTATGTGTGTATACATAGATAGCTGTCAGTCACTGATAGTTGTACAAAGGGGAGGCGTTATCAGTGATTGATAGCATTCTTTGTGTAAGTGTGTATACATAGCTGTCAGTCACTGATAGTTGTACACAGGGAGGTCTTATCAGTGATTGATGGAATTCTCTGTGTAAGTGTGTATAGATAGCTGTCAGTCACTGATAGTTGTATACAGGGGTGGTGTCATCAGTGATTGATAGTTTTCTCTGTGTAAGTGTGTATACATAGCTGTCAGTCACTTATAGTTGTTCACAGGGGAGGTGTTATCAGTGATTGATAGTTTTCTCTGTGTAAGTGTGTATACATAGATAGCTGTCAGTCACTCATAGTTGTACACAGGGAGGTCTTATCAGTGATTGATAGCATTCTCTGTGTAAGTGTGTATACATAGATATCTGTCAGTCACTGATAGTTGTACACAGGGGAGGTGTTATCAGTGATGTATAGCTTTCTCTGTGAAAATGTGTATATATAGATAGCTGTCAGTCACTGATATTTGTACATGGGGACAGTCAGGGTTTGGCTACACCGCGATCTTGGTCACGCCTAAGGGTTGCATTGGAATCACGGTGCTAGCATAGAAATCAATAGAGTGTCAGTGCGACTCGCACATGTACTGTGACCGTGACCGCAGAGTTGCAATAAAATCCAACACTACTCATTTCTGTGCTAGCACTGCTACACTGCGATCCTTGGGTGTGACAGCAGACGCGCGACCAATATTGCCAAGTAGCTGAACCCTTAAAGCGGTTGTGCACGTTTGGGGGATGGGTGCTTTTGAAAATTGCCCCCTTGGGCAAAGGAAAGCTTACTGACCTGCTTCCTGATGCTACCTCCCGAGGCAATATGGACAATCACAATACATTAGTAAGTGCCTTGTAACTTTCTCTACATAATAAATGCCATTTGCTGAAGTAAGACGACCCCTTAAAGTTTCCATCTTTCTCCCATTGACTACAGTGTTAAAAAGGGCTTACTATTTTTAACAGGACAATGACAAACATTTGTTAGTTGCTTTTCTAATAGTGCAGTCAAATCTCAAAGCGAAGGGATGGTTGTGTAGCTGGGGCGACTCCCTGGGGAGTCAGTGGCTGTCATATAGGCGCTCATCTTCCACAAACAACTCACACTAGGGTCAATATCACAGGAAGCCAATTCACCTATTTGTATATTTTTGGTGTGTGGAGGAAATTGGGGTACCTGTAGAAAACCCATGCAACATGGGGAGTATATAATAAAGGGAACCTGTCACCGGGATTTAATGTATAGAGCTGAGGCTAGATGGCCGCTAGCACATCCACAAAACTCAGTTCCCATAGCTCTGTGTGCTTTTATTGTGTAAAAAAACAGATTTGATCTATATGCAAACCCTGAGATGTGTCCTGTACGTGAGATGAATCCAGCGTGAAGGAGCCCAGCACCGCCCAGCATCCCCAGAATGTCCTCCTTGCTCCCCGACGTCAGAAAGCCAGAGCGCCGTAATCTCGAGATGCGCGAGCTAGCGCATGCGCAGTGTCGTCATAGTGTTCCTTCCCTGTGCTGGCATCAGCCTCAGGGAAGGAACTGCGCATGTGCTAGCTCGCGCTTTGCGAGATTATGGCGCTCTGGGTTTCTGACGTCGGGGAGCAAGGAGGAGATTCTGAGGATGCGGGGCGGTGCTGGGCTCCTTCGCGCTGGACTCCTCTTACGTACAGGACACATCTCAGGGTAATTTGCATATGAATCTAATCAGTTTTTTTTTACACTTTTTGCTGGGTTCAAACTGTATGAACAGCCCCTGAAGAGGGCATGGTGTGTGCCAGGTGAATGGTGCTTAAGGAAAAAACAAAACTCAAGTTTGTTAATACAGGGTCTTTATTTTACTTGTTTGATTTTTACAACTCCTAGAAAAACCCTTTAATTCGTTAGGCTCTGTGTACATTATATTAGTGTCATGCCTTTCATTTTTATAATGGATCCATGATAATTTATGGTGGATCTGCTCTTTAACAGTTACTGGCAAGCCCTTATGGTCATCATTGACTTTTATAGGATCCATCCATTATGGCAAGAATACTGCGCTATATGACGAATAGGCCAGTCAAACCTTTGACGCAAATATGAGCAGAGACAGATATTTTTTTTTTCTATTTCTGTTTTATTCTAATTTGAAGCTGACATCTTATTTGTTTCATTTCCATATACTGTTTAATGCCAAGGAAAGATATTCAGATTATATTTCTGTAGGCACTGTTATTATTTTTAGCAACAGCCGTGGTTATGAATCCATTTATGAAACTATGCTATTGTAATTTCTAAGCGATTGTAATTTCTTAGGACAAGCAGAAGACACAAAGTCAATCAAGATGATTAGGCCATTGATTGCATTGATTGAAGATACATTATAAGACTGAGTCATTGTGCGCCATGTATATTTCTTCTATGCCTATTGTTAAATTTCTTTTTTTGTTGTTTTTTGTTAGGTCATTTACTGCTCTTTTGGTGGGACCTCAAAAGGATTACACTTCAATAACTTGATAGTGGGACTTGTTCTTCTAACAAGAGGTCGCGATGAAGAGAAGGCTAAGTGTGAGTGTAAATTTTTCAAACTGCCAAGTAGGGTTGCACTGGGTATTGAATTATCGATACCCAATCGTTTCTTTTGTACCAGTATCGATTTGATACCAGGATAAACCATTTACCGATACTAGGCTGCGCAGTAGCAGTATCGGAGAACATGGAGCGCGCTGCTCTCAGCCACTCCATGTTCCCTCAGCAGCACAGGGGAGGAGGAGTCACTCTCTATCTCCCCCCTGTGCTGCTGCTGCCACCAATGAGGAGAGAGAGGGGCGGAGCTGTGGCCACTGCGCCACCAATGAAGATAAGTAATCCATTAATACAAATACAGGAGGCGGGTGCCATCTGCAGAATCACATAGCCGGCACCCGGCCTCTATGACGGGGAGCTGTGATTAGCGGCAGTTAACCCCTTCGGTGCCGGACACGGAAAGAAAATACGTTCGTGTGCATGAGCCCTAAATCAGATTGGTACAACCAACGTAAAATCTCAGCTGCATAATCAGATCTGTTATTCCTGCCGTCCTGCTGCTCCTCACCAACAGTTTAGAGAAACCAGGCATCTAGGTGTTCTATACAATCCCCACTGTTTCACACGTTTCTTGTAAAAAAAAAAAATATTTTATTCTTTGTTTTGTTTTTTGCTCTCACAGATATTTTTAGCCTCTTTTCCAATGAGTCTGGTAGCTGTGTTGTTCGAGAGGATATGGAGAGTATGCTCTCTGTTGTAGATGGAGAAGTCCCATTGTCCCTGAAAAAATGCTTTGCTGAGGTATGTCTTCATATTACTCTTGTTCTTTCCTCATATTCTGATTAGTAAAGTTGATTTTTGACAGATAAAATTGCTTCGTATTTGTGAAAAGTTGTATTGTAGATAGCTACTATATATGTGTTTTTTGTAATTGTTTCATATGTGTCCACATCCCACGTTTAGTGTTGTCAACACAGTATTTTTTGGAAAAGCATCTCTGCGTTTTTGATGCAGTTTTTGATCCAAATCCGGAAGTGGATCCAACAGAAAAGAGAGGTCCTTCTGTTGTATTTCCCATTATTTCTGAATCTACTTGTGGTCTGAATCTACTTCTGGTTTCGACTGAAAAAAAGCACAACAAAAACTGCAGTGGTCCTTTTCCAAGAAACGCTCTGACTTTTGACTCGTCTTCTCTCATCATATTCCTACTTTTCATTCTTGCTCCTGCTTGGATTTGGTTATTAGATTATTATTTATTTTAATGCGCCATTAATTCCAGGGCGCTATACATCTAAAAGAGGGTATACATACATAGTATAAAACAACACAAGCACAATCACAAGTATAGTACGCATGAACTTATTAAGAGACTGGTAACCTGCCCGGGAGGCCTTACAATTTACAATATGACTTCTAGGGCCTGTTGAGAAGTAAGCACTTTATTAAGAACCACCGTACTTAATTTAGATTTTTTTTTTTTTTTCAGGGTGAAAAAGTGAACTACGAAAAATTTAGAAACTGGTTACTTCAAAATAAAGATGCTTTTACCTTTTCTCGCTGGTTGTTGTCTGGAGGGGTCTTTGTAACGCTCACTGATGACAGTGACACTCCTACTTTCTATCAGACTTTGGCTGGGGTCACACACTGTAAGTACCGTGTCTTTTTTTTCTTATTGAAGGGGTTGAAGCCACTGGAGTTATTTAGTCCTCTAATTCTGAGACATGTCTACCTTACATTTCTCCTGGGAGGGAATGTGGATATTTGGGAATATGATTTAGCTGATAGAAATTTGGCACACTACTGCCTTCTACATAAACGCATACTAATAGATGACCTGCTCATAGAGGAAACTAGATTAAAAAAGATCTACTGCTGTTGAAATCCAAATAACTTGGCATTGTGGACATTGTTTGGGCAGTTTCGGCATGCAGCACCATTATTTTTCCTTCTAACCTGTTCCTAAAACAAATTTTCAAAGTCACCTCCAGGATCAGTTTCAAAGTAAGCATACCACCATGTATGGTAGGTATGCCGAATTATACCCTAATCTTCTGAAAATCCATTCTCTAATCCCGAGAAACTCTTCTTTTTATTTTTATGCAAATTAGAGTTTTGGTGCACCATGAGTGGGTCGGCTCCGTTCAGTGCACCTGGCTTTCCCCTGTGTCATCCCAACCAGCTTTTTGAATCTCGGGGACTATCAATCAAACAAGAAGGGAGGACACTGGGTGGCATTGCTAGCAGAGCGATGGTACACCAAATGGAGTGGCCCTGCCCACTGTGCATTGAAACTCCTATTTGCATAAAGATTAAAAGAAACATTTCTCAGGCTCACAGGACTGGATTTTCACAAGAAAGGTATGGTTATGCTTTTGGGCACCTACACTACATGGCTGTATGCTTACTTTGAAACTGATTTTGGAGGTAACATACTCCCCTTTAAAGTAAATGTTTTATCAGAAAATGACCTATTGTTTAAATCACGTTTTTATAGTTAACATATTTTGAAAGAATTTTTGGTGGTTATTTTTAATTTTCCATTTAACTCTATATTTAAACAAAACCCAGTCCTGCAGTTTTCTCGCTGGCCACTAAGTCTAATAATAGGCGCCAATTCTTGTCTGTACAGATCACTACCGCAGTTATCTGCTTATCTATACACAGTGGTGATATCATTGCAGGCAGGATTAGAATGGCAGATAAGACAGGATCCATCGTTCATCAGTTTCTGACGATCATTTTCTTTCTGAAGGCAGAGGCACCAAAAGCTCTGAAAACGTTCCTTTATCCCCTGCCGGTGCGATTTTCTAGTCATGCTTGAAGTCAAGGGGGCAGTGTCCTCCCTGCTTCAAGTCAAGGTAACAACGCCCCCTTCGCTGTGACTGACAGCGCTTATGCAGAGCGTTCGGCAAAGCCAGCCAAACTGCCGGCTGTCAGTCACAGCGAAGGGGAAGGGAAGGGGGCGTGGTTACCGTGACTTGAAGCAGGGAGGCCGCTGCCCCCTTGACTTCAAGCATGACCAGAAAATCGCACCGGCAGGGGATAAAGGAACGTTTTCAGAGCTTTTGCCGCATCTGTCTTCAGAAAGAAAATGATCGTCAGAAACACACTGCTCGCTACTCTCAGGTACTGCTGGTGGCTTGGGATGGTTTTTGGAGGTGACAGGTTCCCTTTAAGTGCTGTTAAGAATAGCTTAGGCAAGATGGCTGCCCCCATAATCATGTTCAGAAAATAGAATAAAAGATCTGCAACCAGAAAATAGAAAAAAACTATATGGGTTACTATCTGGTTTTAACTGGCAGAAAAACATTTTGGTGGCACATTTCCTTTAAGGAATGCTGATACTTTCAGATATATAAAACAAGTTGTTAGAATACTTTAAAGCTGGAAACGGTTCTACAGAAGACTCCTCAGCAGGGCCGGACACAGCATGTTTTTGCTAGTGGTAAAATTGGCATTCGATTACTACCCTCCTTGCCAGCCTTGGCATCTTCCCAGTCCATAAAACACCTCACAACTTTATTTTTCCATTTAACTTTATAAGTTTAGAATATCTTAAGAGATCTGCATCCAAAAATCCATTAATTATTAACAGATGTAATTGAACTGTGCATTTTTAGCAAGGAGAGGAGATAAGTGCTGTAGCGTTTAGATGTCTTTTATGAAATATCCTTAAAGGGGTTGTTCGAGTTATATTTATTGATGACCTATCCTCAGGATAGAGATCACATCAGCATGTCCAGTGTGACTTTTATTGGGGACCAGAGTGCACACACAAGTACGACGTTTCGGCTACGCAGTAGCCTTTCTCAAGTATACTATTACAAGATAAATCAAACATATAAATACCCTGATCGGCCCCCATGTGACAGCATATAACCAATGAACACAAACTGCTATTCACAAAACACCTGTGTATTAATTAAAATGATCGCTGCTACCAATAAAGATGTTGCTCCAACCATCAAATGTACCCGATGTTCACTAAGTAGGTTCCAGCTGCGTCCTCATGTTACCCATACATGTCGGCGTCTCCATGGGCGTATTGCGCATGTCTGTGATGTCATCGCGTCGATGCAGGGGCGGGGCACCGTCGCCTCACACAGCAGAGAGGCTGTACCCAACTCTGCATAAGCACTGCATGTGAGCCAGCAAGAATCACTGTTACCGGTCACATGTCTGGCGCGTCATCAATCACGTGACAGTCACCTGACCCGCAACAGGTCCTGGAACGCCGCAAGTGACAAATAGTGGATCTATTGTAACGACCACAGTTATGCATATAAGCAATGCTATAAAAGGTACAAATCTGTCCCATGTGTATCTAGGTCAGGTCTACATACAAAATGGACTATAGAATCAATTATCGATGTCATCAATCACTCAGTCATGTATATAAAACATGGCTGAGCCATTTACACCCAATATTATTCTAGTGCGGGCGACAGAGGGCTATATATAAACTGCCATCTATAAAATAGTGACGTGAGCATTCACGTCTATTGTGGAGCAAATGATCATATAGGTGGTGTGAATAAAACAGTTATTTTTATAAAAGAACTGAATAAAGGGGTGTATTAATATATGTATATATATATATATATATCTCTTAAAATCCCAGTAAAAACAGGATACCCTGAAAAGGACGTTGACATATAAGGAAATATTCTATCTATCTACATTGTTTGCATTAAATTCTATATTCAGTCCCTGGGGTTGTAGAGCTTGCAAGGTAAAAATCCATTTAAGCTCTTTTTTCTTTAGCATTTTCTTTTAGTACTAGGATACTTGAGAAAGGCTACTGCGTAGCCGAAACGTCGTACTTGTGTGTGCACTCTGGTCCCCAATAAAAGTCACACTGGCACTCAAACAATAGGAATTCACGTGGAACTTGAATATTGTTGATATTAAAATATTTATTAAACAACAAATAATGTATCCTATGTGCACTAGGTTAAAATTCTAAAACATCTAAAAAGCATATACAGTCATGTGTATCGATCAGATGTCTATAACTGGAACACAAGAATCTGTAGACTCCGACACAGAGGGATGCATCCGTATTTCCCAGATTATATTTGGCTATTTGGATCGCAGCCGTCCGTGACAGAGCAAAACAGAGTAAATAGTATAAGTGTGCCCCAGATATAGTCAAATATATATAGTTACCATCCAGATTTCACAAACTTATGCATATCAATAAAATCTTATGCCACCTTATAGGATATAGAATATAAGATATTCGGAGTAAGTCCGTAGTTCACACCACGTGTGAATAGTCTATTTGTAAGGGACGTCTCAAAGGTCTGAGTACGCCTATGTATAAAAAAGTCAATTGTCCAGAAAATAAGTAGCTTCCGTACTTATACCGCCTGTTATTCCGTGGTTTAGTACAGCTTCACTTAGATTATATCTTTACTCACTGTGACCCCAGTCGGCTCACTGAATGGATTCCGCGGAAGGGTTACTTCTCGTGGCGTTGCACGCTTCAGCCTTTCTCCGCTTGATTTGTATCCGGTCAGGTCTTGGTTTGAATCCCGTCTCTATTCTCGCGGGAGACCTGTATCAGGTATTTCACTTTCATGAGTCCTGCAGTCAGCCTTGGTCTTACGTGAGCTCAAAGTGGGTAAATCTGTTCGTTCTTTAGTACATGGCCATGCACCGCTGAGATAGTTGCTTCACAGGTGATACGGGCGTATCACCTGTGAAGCAACTATCTCAGCGGTGCATGGCCATGTACTAAAGAACGAACAGATTTACCCACTTTGAGCTCACGTAAGACCAAGGCTGACTGCAGGACTCACGAAAGTGAAATACCTGATACAGGTCTCCCGCGAGAATAGAGACGGGATTCAAACCAAGACCTGACCGGATACAAATCAAGCGGAGAAAGGCTGAAGCGTGCAACGCCACGAGAAGTAACCCTTCCGCGGAATCCATTCAGTGAGCCGACTGGGGTCACAGTGAGTAAAGATATAATCTAAGTGAAGCTGTACTAAACCACGGAATAACAGGCGGTATAAGTACGGAAGCTACTTATTTTCTGGACAATTGACTTTTTTATACATAGGCGTACTCAGACCTTTGAGACGTCCCTTACAAATAGACTATTCACACGTGGTGTGAACTACGGACTTACTCCGAATATCTTATATTCTATATCCTATAAGGTGGCATAAGATTTTATTGATATGCATAAGTTTGTGAAATCTGGATGGTAACTATATATATTTGACTATATCTGGGGCACACTTATACTATTTACTCTGTTTTGCTCTGTCACGGACGGCTGCGATCCAAATAGCCAAATATAATCTGGGAAATACGGATGCATCCCTCTGTGTCGGAGTCTACAGATTCTTGTGTTCCAGTTATAGACATCTGATCGATACACATGACTGTATATGCTTTTTAGATGTTTTAGAATTTTAACCTAGTGCACATAGGATACATTATTTGTTGTTTAATAAATATTTTAATATCAACAATATTCAAGTTCCACGTGAATTCCTATTGTTTGAGTGCCGGTTCCATCCAACTTACATTTATACTAATCAGAATCAGGGGGCGTTTCTTTGAACTAGTGCACCTGTCGTGATAAATCAGAGTGAGCCATCTGCTTAGCACTTTTTTGTAAAAGTCACACTGGGCATGCTGCTGTGATCTCTTCTGTTAACCATTTATACCTATGGGATGGCGTTGGATTGGCTGTTCCTCCACGGATGGTGCATTTCAGATAGGCCAGAAGGTCCATTTGTGCTGCTCTACAACTATTTTCTATCACTGCTTCGGATCCGAGGAGCGCGCACTGGGGATACGGTCATTGTTTACCGATGGAAACACCCCCTGGACCGGGTAAGATCTCTGACAGGACAAATATGAGTGCATACTTATACACTGAGGAGGACATTCACAGGTTGATTAATGAGGATGCCAGTGATGTGACATTCCTCAGTATACCATCTATTGACCTGTTAAAAAGAAAACATGAAAATGAGTCCAAAAGACTTGCTACTATTGAATTGCATCTCGGCACGCTGAGGGAATACTACAAAGCACAACGTGTACCAAGAGGTTTAAGATCACACCTCCGTCCCAACCTTTTCCCCAACAATGAGGAATTTTGCAAAAAGTTTGAATCCGTGAATAACAAATATTCCTTTGAGTTGATGCTGCTTAATATAGAATACCTGCAAAAAAAGGCCGAGAGTATTAAAAGATTGCTTGTGCCTTTGGAAACGCAGATTCATGATTTGATATCTGCGGATGATTTTGCGGCTCACAAGGAAAAACTCACCTCACATGTACAACGACATAAGGTTGAAGTGGAAAAAACAAAAAGGGACAAATGGCACCGTGATCTGGAAGACTACCAATCTGGACGGATATACAATTGGCGGAACCAACAAACCCGTTCCAGACCCCCCAAGAGAAGGGGCAGAGGGAGGAGGTTTGATCAAAGCCAATTTGGATTTACAACAGGCGAGTCAGATTCTACTGACTATTCCATCAAACCGGCTTTTTTAGGGAGAGCGGGACATATAGGAGGAGGAAACTCCGACGTGGTGGCAGAAAACACCACAGAGTACAGAAAAGATCAGCCTCCACCGATGTACCCGGGTTACAACCAGGAAGCCCGAGAGAGGGTGATGAGATGCATGCACAAGAAATAAACAATCTAGTGGTGAACATATCATCTGTAGAATTGAACGATGATCAGATCAACGTCCTAGCACATGGACTTTCTTTTTGTCTTGTGGCAGACACTGATTGGTTCGAGCTAGAACTTGACCTACAGCGCTTTTTTAGGCGCCTCAGATTGAAGGCATTCTTTGACAATAGGATCCACAGTAGGGTTATGTCTGACTGTGAAGCTGTTGAATTGTCCTTGGCCAAATTTGAGCTGAGCAACAAGAGCAGCTTCATGCCGCCACACAATAACCACATTGTGGAATCTTACATCCAAATTGTAACCAAACACATTAGAAGCTTACAAGCATGTAATCAGCAGCGACATTACTGCCCCAACTTGTCACATGATGAGAGACAGGCCCTTAAGGCATTAATGGCCAACAGAGACCTCACTATCAAATCAGCCGACAAGGAGGGGGCTGTGGTGATCATGGACACGGATGGTTATATTCGGGAGATACGCAGACAGCTGAGTGATGGGGAGGTCTATGTTAAATTACAACATGACCCTAAATGGGAGATTGCCGGAGAGGTGATGAACATTGTCGACACGGCAGCCGCACGTGGTATCATTGATTCAGAGCTATGCCAGTTCCTCAAGATACCTTTTCCCATCACTCCGCTCATCTACGTTCTCCCCAAAATTCATAAACAGCTGGTAGACCCCCCGGGTAGACCTATAGTGTCGGGCAGGGGATCCATTTTCAGCAATATTGCCATATTTCTTGACAAACTACTGTGTCCATGCGACCTCAGCTCCCTCCTATGTCAGGGATATGGGACACTTTTTAACCAAACTCAGTGGCATTATTTTACCCACCCATTTCTATCTAGTAAGCTTTGATGTGGTGGCTCTGTACACGTCTATCATGCATGATTATGGATTAAATGTCATCGATGTGGCCCTGGCCGGCACGGGACTCACTGGCGATGCACGCCGCTTTGTCCTCGATCTCCTTGAGTTGGTCCTCAAGAGGAACTATTTCCTTTTTGGCAACACCTTTTACCAACAGTCACTCGTTGTGGTCATGGGCTCCAACGTGGCACCTACTTATGCCAACATGTTCATGGTGGAGGTCGAGGACAAATTGTTATATGTGTCCAATATCGCCAGTGGGTCCTGTGCTGGTGGCGCTACATCAACAAAATTTTTATGATTTGGAGTGGTTCAATGGAGGATTTGAATGACTTTCATCAACACCTCAACCATGGGGTACCCGGGCTACAATTTACTGTGACCTGCTCTGCTGAGGAGTTAGTTTCTTAACGTCAGGGTATACCTAGAAGGAGGTCAATTAAAAACAGATTTATATAAGAAATCTACAGATAGGAATAATCTTTTAAGATACGACAGTAACCATCCACGTCGCATGCTTGACTCCCTACCGTGGAGCCAGATGCTACGTGTGAGACGGGTGGTGTCAGATGATAGTGTGTTCATGAAACGTATTGATGAGATGTGCAATAAATTTGCCAAGAGAAAATATCCATGCAGACTGCTACACAGATCGAGGGCTCGGATCTCCTTGGCTGACAGGGTGTCCACCGTTCAGGTTTCCTCTAGGAATAAGAACATGGGACGTATCCCGTTTGTATCCACCTATGGCCACCACAGTGTAGATATTGCGCAGATCTTGAGAAAAGACTGGCATATCTTACACAGTGGTCTTCCTTCAATCAGCGAATTTGATAAACCACCATTGGTGGCATACAAACGTGGAGCTAACTTACGTGATAAGTTGATTAACACTGACATAGGTGGAGTTAACAAAGGAGGGCAGACGTTTTTAAAACCCAGACAGACAGGCAATTTCCCTTGTCTGGGCTGCTGCAATTGTGGCAACATGCTGAAAGGCAACACCTTTGTTCACCCATACAGTGGCAAGAAATTCAACATCAGAGAGTACTACACATGCCGATCCAAGTATGTCATCTACATGATCGTCTGCCCATGTAGTTTAATCTATGTCGGCGAGACGACCATGGAGGTGAGGGAACGTATCAATAAACACAAAAGCACCATAAGGAAAAAAATGCTGGACAAGCCAGTGGCCAAACATTTCTCTGACTGTGGACACTCTGTCAGCCAACTGAGATTCCCAAGAGAGGACGTGACAGGGAACGCATGCTAAAGAAAAAAGAGCTTAAATAGATTTTTACCTTGCAAGCTCTACAACCCCAGGGACTGAATATTGAATTTAATGCAAACAATGTAGATAGAATATTTCCTTATATGTCAACGTCCTTTTCAGGGTATCCTGTTCTTACTGGGATTTTAAGGTCTATATACAGTACAGACCAAAAGTTTGGACACACCTTCTCATTCAAAGAGTTTTCTTTATTTTCATGACTATGAAAATTGTAGATTCACACTGAAGGCATCAAAACTATGAATTAACACGTTGACTTATATACATAACAAACAAGTGTGAAACAACTGAAAATATGTCATATTCTAGGTTCTTCAAAGTAGCCACCGTTTGCTTTGATTACTGCTTTGCACACTCTTGGCATTCTCTTAATGAGCTTCAAGAGGTAGTCCCCTGAAATGGTTTTCACTTCACAGGTGTGCCCTGTCAGGTTTAATAAGTGGGATTTCTTGCCTTATAAATGGGGTTGGGACCATCAGTTGCGTTGAGGAGAAGTCAGGTGGATACACAGCTGATAGTCCTACTGAATAGACTATTAGAATTTGTATTATGGCAAGAAAAAAGCAGCTAAGTAAAGAAAAACAAGTGGCCATCATTACTTTAAGAAATGAAGGTCAGTCAGTCAGCCGAAAAATTGGGAAAACTTTGAAAGTAAGGGCTATTTGACCATGAAGGAGAGTGATGGGGTGCTGCGCCAGATGACCTGGCCTCCACAGTCACCAGACCTGAACCCAATCAAGATGGTTTGGGCTGAGCTGGACCGCAGAGTGAAGGCAAAAGGGCCAACAAGTGCTAAGCATCTCTGGGAACTCCTTCAAGTCTGTTGGAAGACCATTTCAGGGGACTACCTCTTGAAGCTCATCAAGAGAATGCCAAGAGTGTGCAAAGCAGTAATCAATGATCACTTGCTCCACAATAGACGTGAATGCTCACTATTTTATAGATGGCAGTTTATATATAGCCCTCTGTCGCCCGCACTAAAATAATATTGGGTGTAAATGGCTCAGCCATGTTTTATATACATGACTGAGTGATTGATGACATCGATAATTGATTCTATAGTCCATTTTGTATGTAGACCTGACCTAGATACACATGGGACAGATTTGTACCTTTTATAGCATTGCTTATATGCATAACTGTGGTCGTTACAATAGATCCACTATTTGTCTCTTGTGGCGTTCCAGGACCTGTTGCGGGTCAGGTGATTGTCACGTGATTGATGACGTGCCAGACATGTGACCGGTAACAGTGATTCTTGCTGGCTCACATGCGGTGCTTATGCAGAGTTGGGTACAGCCTCTCTGCTGTGTGAGGCGACGGTGCCCCGCCCCTGTATCGACGCGATGACATCACAGACATGCGCAATACGCCCATGGAGACGCCGACATGTATGGGTAACATGAGGACGCAACTGGAACCTACTTAGTGAACATCGGGTACGTTTGATGGTTGGAGCAACATCTTTATTGGTAGCAGCGATCATTTTAATTAATACACAGGTGTTTTGTGAATAGCAGTTTGTGTTCATTGATTATATGCTGTCAGATGGGGGCCGATCAGGGTATTTATATGTTTGATTGATCTTGTACTAGTATACTTGAGAAAGGCTACTGCGTAGCCGAAACGTCGTACTTGTGTGTGCACTCTGGTCCCCAATAAAAGTCACACTGGACAGGCTGATGTGATCTCTTCTGTTAACCATTTATACCTATGGGACGGCGTTGGATTGGCTGTTCCTCCACGGCTGGTGCATTCCAGATAGGCCAGAAGGTCCATTTTGTGCTTCTCTACAACTATTTTCTATCACTATCCTCAGGATAGGTCATCAATATCAGATCGGCGGGGGTCCGACACCCAGCACCCCTGCCAATCAGCTGTTTGAAGAGGAGGCGCGCGCCGTGCTTAACCACATATGCAGTCACATATGTGGTTAAGTGTGGCTGCCATGTCAGTGCTGGAGGCTGGGAGATATAAATTTGTGGGAGACCATGGAAGTATCAAGATGGTAGTGCCAGGGGATTGGTAGGTAATTATACTGTTTTTATTTTTTATTTTTATATTATTTTAGACTGTTGTCCACACCTGCGGATTTTATCTGCAGTTAATCCATATCAAACTCCACAACACTTGGGTTTGATAGCGGATTTTCTTCTTGAAATCCAAGCAGCCTGCCTCCGAAATTGGCAGATTTTAAAAATCTCAGGTCGATTTCCAGATTTGTGCAGAAGTCATCCACATTTCTGGTTCTGTAATTCCCTGCAGATATTCTATGCACAGTTCCAGATGGAAAATCTGCAGCATTTCAGGTCCGTGTGGACATACCCCAACAGTATTTGTATTAGCAGCGTCTAATGTTGTCTAC
The DNA here is from genome assembly GCF_905171765.1 of Bufo bufo. NCBI lineage: Eukaryota > Metazoa > Chordata > Amphibia > Anura > Bufonidae > Bufo > Bufo bufo. The sequence continues at coordinate 378,078,992 of NC_053391.1, forward strand.
GTTTCCACTTTCCAGAATGAATGACAATTAGGCATTTCTGTGGAGACCTTACAGAACAGAGTCTACAGCAGGCATTTTTGCTAAGTCTAGATTACCCAGCAAACAATGTGTGCTCTATAATAGCCCTGCGATTTAGCTAATGAAAAGGTGGGGGTTGCAGTCTTTTCCTAATCACGGGGCTAATCAGCCATCCTTCTAGTGTGGCTTAGTCCGAATCCATCTCCCATATTATCTTCTTATCTCCTCCTGTCACTCTACGTCACGCTAAGTAGATTCCTAATATTCTTTGAGATTACGGACATGTCAGTTGCTGTTTTTGTGGTGTGAAAGTGACCAGACGATGAAGAAAATGCCGCTCGAGTGGACAGAATTCCTTTTTTCCTTTTTTTTTGTATGTCTACCTAGTGTATGTGCGTTGCTGGCTTTAATTTAGGGTGTGTCTTACAGTTTCCACCTTATTAAAAAGTATGGAGCATGGTATATCTCTACTGTTGTCAACCAAAAAGAATCGCCCCTATAGGTAGGTGACTCCTTTTTAAATTGTCTTGTCATTTCAAGTACGAATTTGGCCAAACTTCAGTGATATAACAGAAATGGTTTGCATCTTGTTACTTTTGGTTACATTTATTACAGGAATGGTCTGGGAAATTACCAGTTTAAATAGGTGGCAAATATTTAGGTGCTATATTGTGCGTGTTAATAATTGTTTTCTTAGAGAAGTTTAATTGGTCCCCTTTTTTTGCCTTTTGATTATTTTTCTCTATACCTGTCACATGTACACATAGCCACACATCTATGCACAAAAGTTATTATTTTAGCTAATAAATTGTATTCTATCTCAGTTACAATTAATGTTTTATGGAATAAAAAATAAAACTGCAAATTTTCTTTAGTGCAAGATTGGGTTGGGACTTCTTCAAGCAAGGGTCACCTATTGTAATGTATGACCAGATCCAGGAGTGTCCCATGGTTTTCAGCATAAGATATACTTTTTGTAGCCTAAGTTTGGCTGGGTGCACATACATCATCTGTGGAGCCAGACACAACTGATCTATGTGTATGTGCGCGTGCCACTCATAGACTGACGGTGGCCGACAAAAAAATGTAGAATGCAGCGTTTTTTCTGTCTAGAAGTGGTATTGGACATCTGACATCGTAAGTGATGTGCTGGAATTATATGAACCATAGAAAATCAGGATCAGTTCTAGCTTCAGTTTCCATTTGGCATTTCTGCAGCACATAAATGGGAAACTGAGCCGGATTGACGGACATATATGTAAAAGAACCCTTAAGGGGCCAGGACTGTCTCCATATGGCGTACTGGCCTCTTTTTCAGAAGCCTCACAACAGCGATGGCAGCCACTGGCCAAAAGGGTCTTCCTGCCAGCAGCTATTATTTACTGTGTAGGTGAGAACTGGGCACCCCAGGTAGGAGGAGTTTGAATGCAGTAGTGGTCAAGCATGCTCCCTGTTGCTCCATTGAAATTGTATGGCACAGATGAGGATATCCAGTGCACAAGCAATAATTGCTTCTGGCAAGAATACTCCTTTAATTATTGTACTTGCCGCTCAGTTGTGTCACACTATTTTCATACATGTTCCTACTACTCTTCCTCTATGCCTTGTGTACCTTCAGTGTGGGTGCTTTGTGACCCACACCAGCTAATAACGCTTGGCAGTCCTCATGAACCCTACTGATTAGTCATTGAACTTTATACCCACGGAAGAAAAGAACCTATGAGGACATAGTTTTCCCGTTGCTTGGTGGCCTATCAAGTTCTGTTTGTACCTTCTATGAGGTCTTCTGGTAGGTAACTGAGCATGACGGAGGTCCAAAATCTTCAGGGTACGGCATCGTTGAACACTTTAAGTGTTAAACCTTTTTGAATCAGCTTAGGGCTCTTTCACACTTGCGTTGTTCTTTTCCGGCATAGAGTTCAGTCGTCGGGGCTCTATGCCGGAAAAATCCTGATCAGGATTATCCCAATGCATTCTGAATGGAGTGAAATCCGTTCAGGATGCATCAGGATGTCTTTAGTTCCGGACCGGAACGTTTTTTGGCCGGAGAAAATACCGCAGCATGCTGCGCTTTTTGCTCCGGCCAAAAATCCTGAACACTTGCCGCATCGACGGATCCGGAATTAATGCCCATTGAAAGGCATTAATCCGGATCCGGCCTTAACCTAAACGTCGTTTCGGCGCATTACCGGATCCGACGTTCAGCTTTTTCTGAATGGTTACCATGGCTGCCAGGACGCTAAAGTCCTGTCTGCCATGGTAAAGTGTAGTGGGGAGCAACAAACCCACCGTCCGTGCGCCCCCCCGAGGCGCCCCAGAGCGACGCCAGGGCGTCCCACGCGCATGGACCACACGATCGCATGGATCACGCGATCCATGCGCATGGGGCACCCCGACGCCACCCCGGAGTGCCCCGGGAGCTGCACGGGCGGCAAGCACACTGCTCCCCCGCTCCCCACCACTACCATGGTAACCAGGACTTTAATAGCGTCCTGGCTGCCATAGTAACACTGAACGCATTTTGAAGACTGATCAGTCTTCAAATGCTTTCAGTTCACTTGCGGTGTTACGGATCCGGCGGGCACCTCCGGCATCGGAAGTGCACGCCGGATCCCAACAACGCAAGTGTGAAAGAGCCCTTAAAGGGGTTGTCCAACTTTAAAATAATAATTTTCAGCAGCTTCCCCGCCTTCCTTCCCACTGGATCTGTGGAGGGATGCACACTTACCTGCTCTCCGCCACTTTGTTCCAACTGTTTTAGTTCACTGCACTCCAGTTCCCTGATTGTCAGCTTCCAAGGTGAACAGGAGTCACATGTGCTGCTGCAGCCAATAACAGGTTGTGGCAGTGACGTAGCCCTCAATTGGTATGTGACCCTTGTCTACTCCAGATGGTTGACAAGCAGGGAACTGGAGTGTTCAAACCAAAGGAGCTGTACCCAACTATCTGGGAGCATGCCGAGAAGGGGAGGCTGCAGAAAATTGCTTCAAAGCTGGACAACCACTTTAAGTTGACCACCAAATATATATGGTGTGTGAAGTTGTCACAAATACAGATGTTATTTACTGTACTTTTTTACTTCCGTTTTATGATCCCTTGGATGATTACAAGATTATTTGGGTTTTACTTTTGAATAAGAAAGGATAAATGAAGCTGTGATAAAATGTAATACATTTTGTATAGTGCAAACTTTTTAATTATCTATATCTTTTGACGATTGTTAGCATTAAAAATATATTTTACTTCTAGTCTATGCATTTTAATGCTTTACTAAGTATAGTAATACATTATATACAATTCGTAGTGCAATTTTTATAAAATCTAAATAATAGAATGGATTTGAATTTATAGCCCTCATTACCAATGAATGTTCCTCTCTGGGTATATAATAAAATCTACCTATGTTCATGAATGTTTTCTTAGTCTTGTCAGATGGGTAGTCTGTACTCCTGCGGTGTATCCTACTGTAACTTGACAGCTTTAACCTTAGTTAGCCAACGTTGTACATTTTTTGCCTGAGTGAATTTATATAAAACTGAAAAATCTTTCCACTCTGATGTAGGGCAGACCACGTGCACCCTTGGAGATAGAAATGACAGACCCTCATCTTAGGGCTAAAGCGGTTGTCTGGATTTCTCGTATTAATGACCTTTCCACAGGATGGGTCAACAGTATCAGACTGGCGGAAGTCTGACTTCTGGCACCCCTGCCGATCAGCTGTTTAAAGAGAACGCAATGCTTCTGGGAGCGCTTCGTTTTCTTCACCGTTTACCTGCTCGCCGTCGACATTGCAGTTGTGGAGCAGTGTCATTTCAGCTCTGCCATCCCAATCTCTTGAGCTCTGCCTACTCTTCAAACAGCTGATTGGCAGGGGTGCAGGGAGTCGGACCCCCGCCAATCTGATATTGATGACCTATCCGGATGATGGGTCATCAGAATGGGAAAACCAGACAACCCCTCTAATTTAGTTGCTGAACATAGCCTTATAATCTGTAGTCAGTTTTTAAAGCATCTCTCCTGGTCAAGTAAAAAAGTGACAATGACGGCACTAATTGGATAGCATCAGACTGTGCAGGGACACACCATGTACCCATCTAACGACAGTAGTTAAAATAATTCCACATCCACTTGCAGGCGCATGGACACTCTGTCCTCACTGAAGACAGCAGGACCTGATGCTCCCAGCGTTGTGACGTCACATGATCATTCTGGGAGCGTCAGGTCCTGCTGCCTGCAGTGAGGAATGAGCGTCCTTGCACATGCATGTGGAAGAGGAATTTAGTATTTTTATTTTAACCCCTGAAAGGCCCTTAGTACAATTTTTATTTTTAATTATTTTTTTGCCCTCATGTGTGCAAGTGGATGAGGTATATTTTGTTTTGGCACAAGCAAAATGGGGGCCAATAAGAGGGGCATTATTCTTACTGGGAGCTATTAATCATACTGTGGGGCACTAATGGGTCCATTAATCATACTGGAGGGCACTATGGGGGCCATTAAGTTTGCTAAGGGGCACTAATGGAGGCATTAATCATACTGGGGGCCACTATGCGGACCATTAATCATACTAAGGGGCACTGATGAGGGCATTAATGATATTAAGGGGCACTATGGGGGCCATTTCCTGTCCAAGAGGTACTATGGGGGGCATTATGTGTACTGTGAGGGCACTGCAGTGGTTTGGATATAAAAAAATAAATAAAAATGAAACCATTAAATTCATCCATTTTAACGGTCATTAAAAACGGATGAAAAACTGTTATTAAAAATGGATAAACAGACAGAAAATGGAGGCACACACTGATGTGAAATGGCCATGAAAAACTGACGGCGTGTCTGTTTTTAATGGCCTTTGTGTGAATGTACTCTTACAGGTTACTCTTCAAGTTCCTGCATATAAGTGTGTTTTTAGACTTTGTATTTACTTACAATTTTCATGATTCAGGCCTTCTACTTGAATACATTAGTCTTTGGCCACCTAGAACAACATAGAATGGTGAAATAATTTGTGTTAAAATGATAGCAGGTTACTGCTTAGCATTTAGAGTGGAGAACAAGCACAGTTTTCCATCTTGTCCATGCATATGGATTTTTAAGCTCTGTATATCATTGTACATTAAAGCATGGACTGATGGTACGATTCACCGAGGAACCTCAATGGCTTTTCCAGGCTGTTTCTTCCAGCAGATTAACATTGGAAATCATTGTGGAGGACAGTGCACATCTTGATCTGCATTTTGTTAATAGAGAATGTAATCGTCACCTAGTAATGCCAAATCTTTATTCTGCGCTCTTTAATTTCAAGGACCACTGAACACCTAATACCGTCATTTATAACGTAGCCAATTGAATCTGTTGTTGCAGCGGGCTACTTTAGCCTGTTGATGAAAGGTTAGCTTGTTTAGCTAGTATACTGTTCATATGTATTTTTATTGAGTTGTGCATTGTTCCTTTAATCTCAATGATCAAAGGAGTAAAGAAGAGATGAATAGGGAGTCGCAACCTTTAATCCAAAAGGCAGCTAAAGCTCTGTATACACAGTATTTAAATGTATGGCATTGGATTCTGTGTCTTTGCTATGGAACATCTAGTGGTGCTTCTTCCATTTTCTTCAAAACCACTTGAACTTTGTGTTTACTTGTTTGGTTTTAGGGGCTTTATCTTTTTAGAAAAACATAGATGCTTTCCTCCAAAAAAGGGGCCCCTCTTGTTCATGGCCTTTTTCAACTAAATAGAGCTAATTTGCAATATTACATAACATACAGCCCATAGACATGGCTCAATAGCAATATGAGCTCTTTGACAGAGAGAGTGGGCTGCCAGTGCTTTACTATGGCAGGTTTGCCTTATGTAGCTGCCTATTAGGCCATGCCAGAAGCATAGTCTAATAGTTTGTCAGTGTAACTCCAACAGGCAATAATGGATTGAAATATTATATATTTATAAACATTATAGAAATGAACAAATATTCACTCCTTCAGGAGTCCTGTGGGGACAAAAAGTACAATGACGTTTAAATGGGTTTAATACAGATGACCTATTCTCATCTGATCGGTGGGGGTGCAGCACCCAGGATCCTAGCCAATCTGCTGTTTGAGAAGGCACCGGCACTCTCGCAGCTTGCCAGACAGATGCCCTTTAATTTGTTTCCATGTCATTATAATGTATAGTAGTTAAAAAAATGAATTCTGAAATCCTGCACTTTTCCCTCTGGCCACTGAACTTTATAATAGACTGACATTCCCTGTTCTGTAGAGCTCACAATCATCTCACTAATATCACTGACTTCATTACTTTGCCTCTGCTATAAAGATGTGGGCAGATAGCACAAGATCCATAGATCAATTGACGATGGTCATAGCTCCCACACCCAGAGTATGCTTAGGTAGATAAGTGTTTAGGTAGGTGGTGCTTGTCAAAGGAACATCCACATGAATGCTAGGACCCAAGGTTTCCCAGCAGAACATTGCCCAAGGTATCACACAACATTGCCCAAGGTACACATGATGCAAAAGAAGATGTGATTCATCAAATTAGGTGACCTTGTTATAATGCTCCATGATCGAGTTCTGATGGTCACATGCCCATTGGAGGCACATTTGGCAATTGACAGCAGTCAGCTTGGAACTATTGGTGGTTTATTTGTTGTCCTTCCTTAATCCACACTGCTTGCTATGAGCACCAGATTTTGGAGATGCTCTGACAGTTGACAAGCCATCATTTCTCAGACTACCACAAACTAGACACTGTGGCTAAACTGTAGTTCCAGATTGCAGCACCACCCTAATGAGGTAACTAAAGAGCAAATAATCATCCCCTATAGACTGTAAGGGTGAGGACACATATAGCGGCATCAGGGTGAGGACACGTATAGTGGCGTCAGCATTTGGCCAAAAACCACGTCCACGTGTGGTTTTCAAATGAGTACTAATCATATTAGTGCCTACACAATTTTGCAGGTACAGTTGTTCAACCGTTTACTATCATTCTAAGATATGAGTCTTCTTAATTAATGTTGCTGTTTTTTTCAGTTATTAGAATGTAACATTGCATTTGGGTTGTTTGTGCAAGACCATAAGACATACTTTAGCGTTGGCAGTTTTTTATTGCGATGATGGTACCGCTACGTCTTTGCAGCACTTCCCTGTCTAGTGGCGCCAATGAGAGTATTTTCTTACCATTTACTATCGCATGTTAGTCCGGGGTTTTCACCGCCACATATACCCCTACTTTAAGTCTTATTTAATGCTCTAATTGAAACTACATTAATGCCTCCTATCAGCCAGTGACTTAAACGTTGACAGTATGTCATTTCTTCTACGCTTCTAAAATAGCAGACTAATTTGTCTGTCGTCTATGTGTCAGACATGCTAAGCGGGATCGTCTAATGAGTGGGAATGAATTATAATTTTATATTTACATGTAGAGAAACGCAGAATGGTATTCATATGTTTCAAACTTATATGAAAGCAGAGTTTCTGCAACCAACAGGAGCAAGTCAGGTTCCCGGCTGGCCGAGACACCTAGGAGATAAAATTGGTTTGTAACTGCTTCTGTCTTCTCTTTTCCAGACTATATATTACTCAATAAGTGCTATTGTATAATGGCAGAGCTGCTAGGCCTTGGCAGACCCAATTCTGCTCTGCCAGTGACAGGAAGCTGTTTTACCCTCTGATTGGGGCTCCTGTGGATTCTCCAGTTTCAGTGGAAATCTGCAAGATAAAAAATAAAAAAGGATAACTCATGGATATTATGATAAAAATGTAAAAAGTGTGTGTGTATAAAATGATATATATTACAAATAAAGAAAACAAGAAATGCCACCCACGCCATAGCGGCACCCAGACTATACATACTACATTTCAAACACAAAATCGGGAGCCTATTTCTGTACCATATTTTATTGTCGGCTTGTAAATTAAAAGAATAAAGAACTCTAAACTGACTTTTATTTCCTTTTGTATGCCTTAGGGCTCTTTCACACTTGCGCTTTTGTTTTCCGGCATAGAGTTCCTGATCAGGATTATCCCAATGCATTCTGAAAGGAGAGAAATCCGTTCAGGATGTCTTCAGTTCAGGACCGGAACGTTTTTTGGCTGGAGAAAATACTGCAGCATGCTGCGCTTTTTGCTCCGGTCAAAAATCCTGAACACTTGCCGCATTGACGGATCCGGAATAATAACCCATTGAAATGTATTATTCCGGATCAGTCCTAACATCTCAGTTGTTACGACGCAACGACGGATCCGGAAGTTGCGTCTGCGCCAGGAAGTAGGAAGGACTTGGCTGGCGCAAAAAGAGACTGATCCGGAAATCCTGAAGCCAACATCAACTTTTACCAGATGCGTACGACGAATCCGGAAAAAAAACGTTGATGTTGGCTTCAGGATTTCCGGATCAGTCTCTTACCAAAAAAGCCGGAAAGACGCATCCGGAAAGAAAAAAATTATGCGTTCTTACGCGTTTTTCCAGATCCGGCGTGTAATTCCGGCAAATGGAGTACACGACTGATCCGGACAACGCAAGTGTGAAAGAGCCCTTACCGCTAGTAAAATTAAAACAGAAAAAAAGAGTCTCTTAAAAAATGTCAAAACAGTCCTATGCATCAGAAAAACGCACAAAGAATATTTTGGTAGCCTAGCAAATAAAGTTTGGGCTATTAAGCCTTCTTCATGTGTGCAAAATCACTAATAAGTGGTCATCTAATCGATTAATCGTAAGGTCCTGCAGGGGTGATTGTCCCTAGTCCTGTAAGGTTTTACTAAGACTAATGGCCTGATTGTCGGGCAGATTATGGGGGACGAACGTTCCTACAAACACTCATTCCCAATAATCTGCCGGTCTAATGGTGCCGCAGATCACCCAACAAGCGAGCAAAACGCTCATTCATCGGGTGTAAATTATTGTCTCTGAATGAGCATACAGTTGTCTCCTTCCCGATAATCCCGATAATCGTCCGCTCCTCAGGCCGTGTAAACCAGGCATAACAGTCCAAAGCAAATGTTAAAAAACATTGGCCACTTCATGTGTGTATATGACATATGAACATCATAGAGGCAGCCTCCACTTTAAGGGTCCATTCACACGTCCGTATGTGTTTTGCGGTTCCGCAAAACACAGTCACCGGCAATGTGCGTTCTGCATTTTGCGGACCGCACATTGCCGGCACTCTCATAGAAAATGCCTTTTCTTATCTGCAATTACGGACAAGAATAGGACATGTTCTATTTTTTTGCGGATCCGGAAGTGCGGATGCGGACAGCACATTCCGGCCCCATTGAAAATGAATGGGTCCGCACCTGTTCCGCAAAATTGCAGAACGGATGCGGACCCATTTTGCGGACGTGTGAATGGACCCTTAGCCAGAATGGCGCTGCAGCTCAATTAAGGGTCACCTTTTCCACCTGTGCCTCCTCCTTTGTAATGGAGATGTGTTATATTATCTTATGATTCTCTCTGCTTTCACACTAGCGTTATTCTTTTCCGGCATTGAGTTCCGTCCTAGGGGCTCAATACCGGAAAAGAACTGATCAGTTTTATCCTAATGCATTCTGAATGGAGAGCAATCCGTTCAGGATGCATCAGGATGTCTTCAGTTCAGCCTTTTTGCCTTTTCAGGACAGAGATAATAGCGCAGCATGCTGCGGTTTTATCTCCGGCCAAAATTCCGGAACACTTGCCGGAATGCATTTTTTCCCATTGAAATGCATTTATGCCGGATCCAGCCCCGAGTTTTCTGGCAAAACGGATCCATTTTTGCGGTCTGCACATGCTCAGACCGCAAAAAATGTGAAAAAAAAATAAATGCCGGATCCGTTTTTCCAGATGACACCGGAGAGACGGATCCGGCATTTCAATGCATTTGTCATACGGATCAGGATCCTGACCCGTCTGACAAATGCCATCAGTTAGCATACGTTTTGACGGATCCGGCAGGCAGTTCCGGTGACGAAACTGCCTGCCGGAATCCTCTGCCGCAAGTGTGAAAGTACCCTTAAGGGCATTTGTGGTACCCTACGGCTGTGCCTAGATAGCACTTTCTACCAGTATTTTTGGTGCACTTGCCCAGTAAAGTTGTGTGCTTGGATATTTTGTTTAGACGTTGGCAGCTATGGCACGGTTGTCAGCCTTTTTTGAAAGGAAAGGTTTGACTGCAGTGTCCTTTAGTTGAAATTACTGACAGGAGGTACATTCTGTAATGTAAAATATTTCTTCTATGACACCTCAAGCGTCTTGATATTTGATAAGCTCTTAGCCGTTTTTTTTTTTTATGTGGCATTGACAATGACAATATAATAATCATGGTCTTATTGTACAGACACGCCGGGAGGCTCTATGCACTTCAAAATAATAGATCTTGGACAATTAGGGCAATAAATTGTGTATTTCTGATATAGCTGATGAAATTAGCACGTCATTATGGACTGTGCATTTATACTGCAGTTGTCACTCCCTGTTGTCCAACAAGAAATCCATGGTAAAGGATGAAGTAAAATTCCATGTAACTACCATTGCACAAGTTTACGGACTCTCATACGGTATATGGTGGCTTCGTGCTGGAATGAGTCCAACAAAGATGGTGTATTTCAGAACTCCACCTTCATTGTTAGTGCTAGCATTATGATTTCTTTCTTACAGAATTAATCATTGAGTATGATGGTACCACCAGCCAGCTTTGATTCATTCTCCAAAGATAATTAAAGGAGTTATCCAACTTTCCTATATTGATGATCTGTCCTCGGGACAAGCCATCCATATGAAATCTGTGAGGGCCCAACTCTCTGCTCTCCTGATCTCTGCCGCACTGCGATGTCTTCAGTGTTTACATGGTTATGTCCGATGTTCATACTCTGGACGCTGTATTTTTCATAGTGGCTGTTCCGAGTATTGCAGCCTTGTTCTGTTCAGTCTCCTCCTTCATGGACAGGGCCAGCTTCCTGTACAGCCATCTTGCCCGGTCGTGTCAATCAAGAAGTAGAGGGAGGGGCTAGCACAAGAAGCAGGAGGAGCAAGGGTGTTCCGAGTGTCTTGGTCCCGCCGTTGGTGCGCTTAACTGCTTACCAACTATGGCCCACCCCTTTTCTTAAACCACTCCTTCTTTAACAGTGCAACATAAACAAACAAATGAAAGACTCCGACATATTTAATATATATATATATATGTATATATGTACAAAGCTCGTGTATGTGTGTGTGTGTGTGTGTGTGTGTATATATGTGTGTGTATGTATGTATATATGTACAAAGCTTGTGTATGTGTGTGTATATGTGTGTGTGTATATATGTGTGTGTATGTATGTATATATGTACAAAGCTTGTGTATGTGTGTGTATATGTGTGTGTGTGTGTGTGTATATATATATATATATATATATATATATATATATATATATTAGTTTTTTTCCTGTTCATAAATCTGTTACAGCCTGAGTTTAGAAAACCCTTCTGAAGCCATTTTTTTTCCATGTAGGATTTTATCTCAATTCACCTTCATAATAATCAGTTTTCAGTTTATATGGACAGTACATATTTTGTAATAGGTTATCAGCAAGTAATATAGAGGGAAGCAGGGAAAGCGGGAGGTCATGCATGCTAATAAAGTTTTGGTTACTGTAGTCTGCCCTTTTTAAATCTAGTGATATGTATGTTACTAATCTACTTGTAAGGCTTCTAACATTCACTTTATATGGATTACGTCAACAGTGGAAGAGTCTGACATCATTGACCTGGAGAAAAGATATTGGCTATTAAAGGCTCAGTCGAGGACAGGACGCTTTGACCTGGAAACATTTGTCCCTTTGATTTCCCCACCAATTCATCAGTCATTGAGTGAAGGTATTTTTATTGTACAATGTAGCTATAAAATCGTTGCCTTTTGATAAAAAAAATATCTAATGTGATAACTGGTAGATAATATAACGACTGATTAACTCACACCCCCTTATAAATCAGTGTATGAGAGATCCTCAGAAATGTTCAGTCTATGCAAAGTCAGAGGACACTGCATTGGTGAGGGTAGAAAATGACATGCATCTCCTTAAAGGGGTTGTCTCACTTTAATAATTGCATTTAATATGTAGAGGAAGTGAAGTCACTTACTAATGTATTGTTATTTTCCATACTGCCTCTTTTGCTGGCTGGATTAATTTTTCCATCACGTTATACACTGCTCATTTCCATGGTTATGACCACTCTGCAATCCAGCAGCGGTGGTCGTGCTTGCAGACTATAAGAAAAAGTGCCGGCATCTCGGTTGGCCGGGATTTTAGGAGCGCACTATTCCTATAGTGTACAAGCATGACCACCACTGCTGGATTGCAGGGTGGTTGTTGCCATGGAATGAAGCAGTGTAGAATGTGATGGAAAAATGAATCCAGCCAGCAAAGGAGGCAGTATGGACAATCACAATACATTAGTAAGAGGTTTGTATTAACCTCCTCTACATAATAAATGCTATTTGATGAAGTGAAACAACACCTTTTAAGTCCCCTAATTCTGAGCTGTGCTTGTGCAAACAGAAAAGGACATACCTGTTGAAGCCGAAAGCAGCTCAGGCATCTGTGTGAGTGCAAGTAGACTGGATCTGAGTGCTTGGGAGATGAATCTTCTCTTAAAGGGGTGTTCCCATCTCAGACATTGGGGACATATCGCTAGGATATGCTCTCATTTTCTGATAGGTGGAGGTCCCACCTGTCTCATGAACTGAGCCAGCAAAGTGAAGGGGGACGCATTGCGCAAGTGCAGCTGCCTTCCATTAATTTCTATGGGGCTGCCGAAAATAGCCGAGCGCTGTGCGCTCTCCTTCACTTTACCAGCTCAGTTTTTACAAGGTAGGTGTGGGTACCAGAGGTGGGACTCGCACCTATCAGACAATGGGAGCATACCCTCGCGATATGCCCCCAATGTTGACTACCCCTTTAAATAAAGTAAAATAAAGATTTAACAAAAGAATGAGCAATGAAGGTCTCCTGTTATTGCTCTCCTTTGCTTTGATCTCCATGGTCCATAATATATTTCAAAAGATTTATTATTAAATGGTTTCAAATGATACATAAATATATAGCCTTGTTGGCAAAGAAGAAAGACCTTACGCATGAGGTCATGCTGACAGTACTGTATACAACCAGAGCAGTAGGACATACAGAATAAAAAATACCAGAAGAACAATATATTACAGTTGATCTACAGCAACTAAAGAGCTAAGGTCACTATGTGGGATGAAGGGCAGGGAGCCAGGGCTTGCTGGGCAGAGATATTAATTGCCGATGGGACATCCCAGAGATCATCTGCCTCTACAGGGACATAAATCGAGGGGAGTGGCAGGAATAAGAGGAGGATACCTATGGCTTCCATAGTCTCGTGACCATCTATCATCCCCAATGGCAGCCTTTTTTTCAAAAATGGCCATTCTATCCATCCTTGCTTTAAAAGCAGCAATAGAGAGGCCTGTGGTTTTCCAACTGGCTGCTACATAAATTAGTGCAGCAAGAAGAAAGAACTGGGCAAGCTTGATGGGGGCAAACCGCATCCACATGGGTCTAGCACCCGGAGACAGCCCCATAATATAAAATACAAAATTCCTACCATCACCACCTTCCCTCTTGGTGCCCCAGTCTTTCACAACCTCCTTGATTTAACCTGGTGTTGTCCGCCCCGGTACTTCAGCGGCTACTACATGCCCTAGCTTAGTAAAATTCATAGTCCCTGTTCCTCCTTCACCTTCTCCGTCTTGCCATGTCGTATTCCACCTCCGACTGTGGGCAATTCATGTCTCGTTGCACGTCATGTCATTAAAACAAAAGATGGTTCCTCTCCCCTCCCTGTTCTGTTCACCTGCTCAGCTGTTCAAAGGTACAAATGCTGTGCTCTTTCAAGTGGCTTCCTTGCGTCAAAAATGTTATGCACTATATGCACAAAAGTATTGGGGCACCTACATATTCCACCTGCCGTAGTCTTCATGACATCCCATTTTAAATTCTTAGGCATTTATATGAATTTGGTCCCCTTTTGCAGCTGAACTTGCTTGCGGATGCTTGTGATTTTCATGCAGCCCCATTCATTTCTATGGGGTCTGCGTTGCGTGAAAAACACAGAATATAGAACATGCTGCGATTTTCACGCAACGCACAAGTGATGCGTGAAAATCACTGCTCATCTGCACAACCTCATTGAAGTAAATGGGCCCGGATTCAGTGCGGGTGCAATGCGTTCACCTCACGCATTGCACCCGCACGGACATCTCGCCCGTGTGAAAGAGGCCTAACAGTCTTTTCTCCCTGTATACCAGTTTGTTACTCGTTTAGCTTATTGTGCTTGTTTTTGTCTTATGTTTGTACTTAAGTCCTTTTATATGTAGAGCGTGCAGGATCTACGGGTAATGGCACTTTAAAATACGTAATAAGAATTGTAGTGTTTGAATTAGCTTCTGCTTGATTTTAACATACTTTCTCTTCGTCTTTTTAATAAAGTTATTTTTTTTTATGTTTTAAATATATGTTTTGAATGAAAATGTATGGTTTCTTGAAATGTAATTGTTTGAGATGTCTTGAATATTTTAGCTATTTAGTCAGTTTTTTTTTTCTTTTCAAAGTGTACCTTTTTTCACTGATTATTCTTGTCGTAGGTCAAGTAGAATTAATTTTAGGTGTCTGACATGTACTATATGTTCAAATGTTAGTATTTTACAAGACCGTTGGTAACAAGTTTTCTTTTCTGTCCTTATTTCAGGGTTGTTTAATGCATTTGATGAAAACCGTGACAACCACATAGACTTCAAGGAAATATCGTGTGGTTTATCTGCTTGCTGCAGGGGACCCCTAGCTGAGAGACAAAAATGTAACTTTGCATTTTGCTTTCATAAAGGAGAAGCCCTTGTTTCTGGCAAAACCGATGGCTACTGTTGCCTGTTTAGTTTTTCTCTTAGCAATTGAATAGATGTGTAACACAATGGTTGAGCATTTGCCTCCAGGTTCCTTAGCAAATTAGTAGCATAGGAACAGTGTTTTTGTTTCATTTTATATTATACAGTTGCAGAACTGGGCAAACTTGCTATCAAAAAGAACATTTATGGCCAAATCTTGCAATTTAAGATGTCATTTTGAGTTATTCCCTATCTGCAGGGTAGGGAATAACTACTAGATCAGTTGGTGTCCTTCTGCTGGAAAACGTACTGATCATGAAAATAGGGGTTTTGTACTCCGCAGGGCCCCCCTAAACGAACGAAGCAGCGGGTGATGCATGGGCACGGTTGCTATATTCATCTCTATGGGAACTGCCATAAATAGCAGAGTGTCATATTCGGCAATCCCCTAGAGGCAGTGTGCATGCTCAACATGCTGCTCCAGTCATTTTAGGGAACCCTGCAGGGTATGGCCGCCACGTTCCTGTGATCAGTGGTAGGACTCCCACTGATCGAAGAGTTAGCCGCTATCTTGCGAATTAAGGGATACCCCTTTAAGGTACATTTGCAGTATGGCATGTGTTTAGTTTGAAGACAGAACAAACACCAGATAATGTGAGATAAGCCTGAGGTCACATGAAGTTAGTTTGAAATTCGAGTTTATTACCCCTGACCTACAAGCTGCTATATATAGCAAGTACAGATGTTTCAAAATGAACTTTTCCGAAAAGGTTTCATGAGCCAGCAGGGCTGGAAAAGAAGGCCCAGGCCAAAGAACACACGCATTATATGTTTCATCAACGAATGTCTTACATTTTGGTTATCTGAAGTGTTTTCTTCTGTTTGTTTTTTAACCAGTTTGTTTCAAGGTGTTTGACATAGACCGTGATGGTGTTTTGTCTCGTAATGAACTGGAAGAGATGGTTCTTGCACTACTAGAGGTCTGGAAAGATAACCGCACTGATGCCATACCTGTAAGAGCTCTACTTGCATATGTTGTAATTGACTCTGTCATTCAGTGCTTGATATTGTGTTACAGATAGTGCTATTTAGGAGTAATGGTGGCTTTCATGCATAGTCCACCCACTGCCCTTTGTACTCATTTCTAGTTAAAGGGACACTAAAGCCTGAAAAGCAAGGGGAAAAAAAAGCATAACCTGTTACGGAAAGTTTGTTCTTTTACTTTTTTCTGCCTGGACATCTTCAAACTGATACAGAAAGCAGTTTTTGGAGATTTCCTGCGGCCAGAGAAGTTCCTTCTTCCTCCCTGCCTCTCCATCTTCGACTGGAGACAGGCTGTTATCAGTATGCATCTGGAGATTAAAATTAGAGAACAATTTATAAATAGTTGATTTTTTCAGAAATAATGTCATCTTCATAGCTCAGCAGTGGAAGGAACTGTTGTTGTGGCTGTACCATGCTACTAGAACAGTGTTTTACAAAATAACCAAGGCACGTCAACAAAAAACTTTCTTTTGCAGTAAACACAATGATCAAAATTAGAGAACATCAACGACTGTAGCATAGAGAAAGAGTACAACTAGCAATGAGCGAACTTGTGTTTTAAAGTTCGTCTTATAAGGTTCGGGTTATCTAAGAATTCTGTTATGGATTCCACTATAACTTATGGTCTGTGGTAGCGGAATCCATAACGGAATTCTTAGATGACCCGAACCTTATACGATGAAGTTGAAAACACTAGTTCGCTCAACACTAATTACAGCTACATTTTCTGAATGTTACAGCAGTCAACAATTTGAATGACTTCAGCACATCTGCCGCCACAGAGCATTACTCTTCTCTAACACTGCTCTGGTGTGAATTTGGGCCAGTCTTATCCACAGTTTGGTGACTATAGTGGGCTTCTTGGCCATAACTTTATCGCCAAGGATTTTCCAGAGGTTTTCTGTTGGGTTTAGATCAGGACTGTGGGCTGGCCATTTCATTATTTCAGTGTTTTCAGTTTCAAAGAACTGCTTTACCCGTTTTACTGTGTGACAGGTGACATTGTCTGTCTGGCATGAAAATTGCTGGCTGATTGAGGGAAGGAACCACATGTTGATGAAGAAGGTTCTGATAAACATTTGCATTCACTCTGCCATGTAGCTGTATAAGAGGCCCAACTCCTGCTCCCCAAACCCTAACACTTCCTCCTCCACCTTTCAACAACCTCTTTACACACTTAAGGTTCAGTCTTTCCCCAGTTTTATGATGAACATAATGTTTCCCATTGGACTGAAATAAACTTGATTTCATCACTAAAGTGAACTTTGGAGCACTTCACCCCACAACATGCTCCTCAGCAAAGCTTAGTCTAGCCTTTTGATTCTTTTTGCTAAGGACAGGATTGGTCTCTGCAGAGTGGGCTTTCAGTCCAGATGCTCTTAAATGTTGAGACACTGTATGACGAGACAGATCCTTACCCTTTTCAGTCCTGAACTGGCGAGCAATTCTAGCTGCTATGTTAAACCGATTGCCATCGAGATTCTCCGCATTATCCTGTCCTCTCTTGCATTTGTCTTTCTTGGATGACCAGCATTTTTGGGGGACTTGAATGAGTTTGTGATGTTGTAACAAGGCAATATTCTAGAAATCACAGATTTGGAATGACCACCCTATCTTACTATGGCTGATAGGGTGATCCTATTGGCCTTCATCTGGACTACCTGCTGATTAACCAAGATTTCAGTCCCTTTAGAGTGGCTCCCCATCTTGCAAAGTAAGTTAAAACTGAAAAGTTAGGCTGTCAGTTATATAGGGGTTGTCAGATAATTAAGGAAAATAGCGCCAGGTACCAGATTAACACCAATAACTGGTAGGTATCTGAAAGTGTTCTCTAATATTGATCAGTGTTCATTGAAGTTTTTATACTGTGCTTCAGAATATGTGTAACTCATGAAATATGCTTAACATACTGTTCTTTTATTCCTGTTTGAATAATTTCAAATAGGACTATGCAGTGACCTTGACATTGAGGAAATTGTATGTTCTCAAATTTTGAGTGGAAGAGCTTAACTCCAATACATTACACCCAGAGCACAATCAAAGGGCTAGAAACATAGGATAGGTGCACACCTCTGTTTAACTGATCTTGCAGGCTATCCTCATCTACATGCAACTGTTTTTGTCCAGCCGAAAGCTAACATTTCGCCGGAAAGTGGCCGGATCTCAGTCATTGGGCTTCGGGTAGGCTGGATCCAGTGAATTACGGTAGGCTATTGCCTGGCGGATCAGTTAAACAGAGGTGTGAGTCTACCCTTAACGGCTTCTTACAAAACCTCCTTTTGTGTGTGCAGGGATATTAGACAGTACCAGTTCACTGACACTACAGAAAGTGCTACACAGCTTTCCCAGGTGCCCGAATGTCAAGTTTACCTATATAGGTAGGAAGGGTTTCTTACTGTCTGTCTAGGCCAGAGATGCCCAACCTGCGGCCCTCCAGCTGTTGCAAAACTACATCTCCCAGCATGCCTGGACGCCTACAGCCACCAGCCTACTGCAGGGTATGGTGGGAGTTGTAGTTTTGTAGAAAGTATGTATTCGGTGGCTCACCAATTGGGTACAATAAAATGGGTGCACATTTCACTGGACTCACCCGTCCCAAGAAAAGCTAAATTAAATTGAAATGTGGAAGGGCACTCCCTAAATGGGAAAAAATTTATAAAATTGCATAGATATATCCACTTAAACAATGGTGATAAAACAATGAATGATAATAAAATAATAATAAAATATATTGGCACAGCAATATCAAACACCAGACATGAAGGCAAATATCTCATATGTCCACAATCTTATAATACGCTGCCTGATGATTGCACAAGCCTACGAATGCACAACCCGCTAAATGGGATCCAGACGAAAGCTGAATTAAAAGTCCACACTTTCCATAGAAAACAATAGTGTAACTGATAAGTCCAGAAATATATAGTTGTCAGATGGTAAGGTATATTTCACAGACCTGCTAAATTCATATACTGCACGGACCTGCTGTGTCCCATAAACAGAATCCAGATGGTAATAGGTGGACAGCAACAGGTGGTAAGTAGCAGGATCGTGTTAGTATAGTTGGTTAAGGATATAGTTCCCCTCAGTTCAGGTACACAGTATTAGCTAGACAGGGCTAGTATAGTACATTACCGCTCCTGGGTTCTCCGGCTGTATATTGTAGAAGCTCCTTGAAAGTAGGACCCAGGACACTGAGGACAGTCTCCAGGAAGCGGCTGTAGAGTCACGTGGGACGCTACGTCTGACTCTGAAACCATGCGGGACGCCGCGCAAGGTAAAGCCGAACTGAACGCCGTGCTGGGCAGGCTGAAAGAAGGAGCTTCTACAATATACAGCCGGAGAACCCAGGAGCGGTAATGTACTATACTAGCCCTGTCTAGCTAATACCGTGTACCTGAATTGAGGGGAACTCAGGTGGGTATAAATACATCCACTTGTATTTCCACCCTGTAGCTCACATAGACACCACTTGTTGAGAACGCTGTGTCCTTCACATTCAGACCTCCTTGGTCTTCTAGCAGAGTCTGAGTGTGATAGGCTCAACGTTCTCACCAAGCGCTGTGCATGTTGGCTACAAGGTGGAAATAAAAGTGGATGTCTTTTATAAACAGATGGTTAAACTGAATAATTCCTTTTATTAGATTAGTCTTTACCTTTCCATAACCAGAAGGGTTTTCTGAAGGTGCTTTGACAAATATATATACTGGACTGAGTATGCCTTGTTGTTGAAAGTTAAAATATAACTTTTTTTTATTTCTAATAAAATAAGAGACACTAAATAAAGTGAAATTTCTGCACTATTTAGAGCGTAAGCAGGGTATGTAGTCACATATGTGGCCTGATGTTGTTCCTTATATAGAGGGAGGTGGCCTTATTACAGATGAAGGGGCGGGTAGCTCTCTCCCTAAGCACTTTCCCTGTGTCACCTAGTCTGTGACCTCAATGGCTGTAATCGGGGCACCCGCCCGGAGAATGACGACCCCCAGCCTCTGGAACCTCGGGCCTGTGCTAAAGTTCCCTATACGCTTACCTCCCTAGTAGATCTGTTCCATCATCCAGTAGCAGGTCCATCTACCTTAGACCTTTACTAAAAAAACGGATCATATGCTTTGAGAAATAGTTCACAAACTAACACCTGGCAGTAGTGCACATCCATCTGCATTACTATTATTGGCCCTAATAACTCTATTTTTTCCGTTGTTTTATTGCATGCTTGCAGTGGATGCGTTTGCTTACCAATATTCTTAACTTTTTCTAGGAATTACACTTGAATCTTTCTGACATCATAGACAATATATTAAAAACTCATGACACAACCAAGGTAAGAGGTCTTCTCCTGCAGCAATGTAACACAAGTTAACTAGCGTGTTTCCGTATCAGTTTCCAACTAGAGTCTCTTTTGCCTTTGCAGTGACAGCCGCTTGGTTTCAGAGGTCACATAATGGGTCAAATGCAGATCTCCTGGTTACATATGTTAAAATGAATACATATTTAGGAGGTACATTGGCTAATTATTAATGGGTCCTCTTACAGAGACAAATTTCTGTCCTTTAGCAATAGCCAAATGATGATACAGCTTATGATCAGCGCTTTGTCAGTGCCATTTTTATTTAGCAATCATTGTGAGTATGGGGGCCAAAGATAGTTTAAGGCGTTGTCTGGCCTTGGAGCTGACGACCACTGGGGTCCTCCGCTGTTCCCTTGAACACAAATTTCTACACTTGCCTCTCTGCGCTCCAGCCGTGGCTCCATTCCGGGCACTTTCAGTAGGCGCAGCATCAGGAAGCAGTTTGCTTCCATGACCAATGCCGCCAATCCTCAGCGGTCACAGTGGGTTGAACACCACATTACAGCAGTGATGTACCGATCAAGCTGCTGTAACCACTGAGGCCTGTGATTGGCCACAGCTGTCATGGGACCAAGCTGCCTCTTGCTTGGACTCAAAGCAGCCGGGGACAGAGGAACAGCGGCACCATGGAAAAGTAAGGATTTTTTTTGTTTAGCAGGACAGAGGAGGGCCTAAAGGTTTTTCAGCTCCAAGGCTGGATAACCCTTTTAATACTATAGTTCAGATATCGGCAACCTTCTGCACTCCAGCTGTTGGGAAACTACAATTCCCAGCATGCTCCATTCATTTCTGTGAGAGTTCTGAGAAGAGCAGAGGAGAAGTATGCACGCTGGGAGTTGTAGTTTCACAACAGCTGGAGTGCCACAGGTTGCCTACCCCTGCTATAGTTCATCTCCAAACAGTTTTCACTTGCCAGAAGCACATCCCCCATTTACAGGACAATGTGCTGCGACAAAGAAAATATTTTTTTTTTGCTACATAAAAGATACGATCACCTGAAGAAAAAAAAAAAGCTCTTGCTTGTCGAATTATCGATGGCACATTTACGTTGGTCAATGTTATCATCGCCTATGTTAAAGGACCCTCAACTTACTGGGAGAAACTGCACCATGCACAAAACAGTTGTGTTCACGGCAGTGCAGCCAACAGAAATAGCTGTGGTGAGCGTCAATCTGCCCGATCGTCTGTTCTCATGATATAAATACCTCTACCAATAACAGCACATATACCCTTGGCCGAGCGTGCATGTGAAAAAACAAATCTTCATGATTAAGATGGTGGCCAAAGGAGCCTCTTGTAAATACTGATCTGAAAGAAACTCGGTTATTATGCATTTAGTTATATTTTTTCTAACTATTGTAATAGATGTAAATCGCTTTCTTTGTCTTTGCTGTGCAGTGCCCATAAGCCTAACCAGATCTACTGCGTTTCAGAATAAAACTTTGCAAAGTCCAGGAGGTTGAATACATTAATAGGCCATTGGCATTTCTAAAAAAGGACTTGTTACCTCTCCTGACTAAATAATTTTATGACCCATATGGTAATTATTTAGGAGGACATTTTCATGTATGTTCCATTCCTCATTTATTGCTACTAGAAGCCTAATAATGGATCTACAACTGGGCGCTACCAGTTGGGGGTACCTTCCTTCACAGTCTCACGTGGACAGTGTTAGAACACCCCCACACTGGTGCCACCCAGATGTGTATTCATTAATAAACTTCTAGTAGCAATAGCTGAGGAACAATATAGCGTTATGAGAAAACATGCTCCAGAATAGTTATTTCATGGGGAATAAAATGATATAGTAAAACAGACAAGTCAAGTATGGTGACAGGTCCTCGGGCACCACAGTTTTATGCTGTAAATATGTTTTTTAGACCCTCTGCGTGTTTAATAAGATATTTCATGATATTCATTTGCACTTTTCTACAGAATGGGCATCTCACCCTGGAAGATTACCAGATATGGAGTGTTAAAAGTGCTCTTGCCAATGAGTTTTTAAATCTTCTGTTCCAGGTAAGCATTGTGATCATGTAAAAAATAATGAAGTGGTCTCATTCTATTTCACCAGATGGGTTTTTACCCTTTACGTATGAGAAAAACGGTCCAAGAGATATTTCACGGAGCGTTAGATAATTTACAGTAGTGTTGTATCAGGTATACTTTTATTTATATCAGTCTCTAACCCCATGGAAGCGCCCTGTATGTTAATGTGCTCTGTCACAAGCATGCTGATAAGGCCTCTTTACATGGGCCGACTGTGCAGGCAATTATCGAGAAGGAGTTTTCGTTCCCGATAATTGCCTGCTCGTCAGAGGTGAAAGCTGCATTTACATGCAGCAATCATTTCCTCTGCATGGGAATGAGCGATCACTACTGCGATCATTCATTTCCTTACAGCTTCATTGTTTCTAGGCATCAGATTCCTGTTTACACAGAATGATCAACTGCCCAGTTTGGTGTCCGTATCAAGGATGTTTTCACCCGATGAATGAGCATTTGCTCGTTTATTGCGTGACCGGTAGAACCTTTACACAGGGGTTATCAGAAATGAGCGTTTCTAGGAGGCTGATGTGAAGGGGCCGTTAGTGTTTTTTATTTTTTATAGTACTGTATTACTGTGTACAATAGATTATTTTAAAGTATAGTGAGCTGTGTTCCCTAAAGTTAATAATAATTAAAAAAAGAAGTGTCACGTCTAGGAAAGAAAGCGCATAGCGTTTGTTTAACTAGTCGAGTACCTTTTTTATTTATTTTTATTTGCTTTATTGAACACATAAAGTCAAAAACAATGTCTTTCAGGTTCGAACATAACCTTTATAATGTACATCAGCATAATAAAACTAAGTTGTATAAGAAAAAATAAACAGGAAATAAATAAACATTCAACACCTGGGCCGTCGGGAGATTCATTCCTATCTCTAGACGGATGGACCACATCGCAAGAATAGTGGTAGCAATGATAACAGAGGTGATACATCTAGATCTGTTGATTCCCATCTCTTCTATCCGGTTAAACATTACAAGTGTCTAGTCTGTTCCGCTTGCAATGCCTCTGTCAATCTGCGAGCAGAGTAAAGTGTTTGTGTAGATGAACACCATACACCCCACACCTTTTGGATTTTAGGTATACAGCCTCTGTATTTGAACACTATATTCTCATACGGGATCACAGTGTTGACCAATAGTTTCCATTGTGTTAGTGTTGGTGCTCTGTCTCCCATCCATCTAATGGCTATCGCCTTTCGTGCCAAAAATAGGGTTTCTCTCAAAAATACCCTGGTATGATGGGAGTATAGGATCTCGTCAAGAATACCAAAGAGACAAACCTTGGGATGAAGTGGTACTGTACACCTCAACAGGTCTGTGAGTAGAGTCACCACCTCCATATATAAGATGCCAAAAATCAGCATTTTCTGATGCACATCTATGGCACCTGGAGTGGGCAAGCCTGCCCATCCTGGGCAGCCTGAGTGGGGATAAATAGCTCTGATGTATTATGCATAGTTGTATGAATTTATTGTTTATGGCTGGCGATACTAGTGTGGGAGATTCTAGAATTTCCTCATTGTCTTCATCAGACAAATCTGGGATTACTATCCTCCATTCTGACAGTGCCTGCATCGGGGTACCTTTTAGTTTGACACACAGGAGATGGGTGTAAAGTGCCGATATAAAGCCACGTGGGCCTTGAGAGCGTATGACTCTAATCATCGGAAATGTGGACAATAGGACTGGGGTATCACGATAGTGTGTTTGCATAGCATGTCGAATTTGCAGAAACCTATAAAATGCATTTCTGGGTAACTTGTGTCTGCGACTCAGAGACTCAAAATCATTAAAGATGTTATCGTTGTACAAGTCCCTCAGAGTGACAACCCCTCGCTCCTTCCAAAATGCACCGTCCTGCAGTAACATCAGATCAGGAAACATGGGGTTATCCCAGACCGGCGTCTCCACCAGATCAGACCCAACTTTATGTAAGTGTTTACACGCCGACCATACTTGAACAGCCACCCTATGAATAGGTAGCAGCCTACGAGGAAACAATTTAGGTTGTTCTAGAACTGGCCATAGAGTATTGAGATCTAGGTATTTAGCAAGATGACGCTCTTGTCTGCAGAGTGCCAGTTGGTAATAACCAGGACTTTATATTTCTCAGTTGCCCAGCTAGGTAATATAGGTATATATCTGGTAAAGACATGCCACCTTCCTTCTTAGGACGCGCCAAGTTTAGTATAGACAACTTCGGTCTATTTGTACCCCAAATGAAAGGTGACATTAAGGATGCGAGTTTCTGAAAGAATGTCTTTGGGACCACATAGGGGGCGGGTTGCAATATATACAGGCATTTGGGTAGGATAATTAATTTTATTCAATGAATTCTCCCAGATACTGAGAGTGGTAGCCCTCGCCATACGCAGTATTCTAGGAGAGGGTGAATATTCAATATGTGGAAGGAGGTGGCATCCTTGGTTTTATATATATATATATATATATATATATATATATATACCCTAGGTACCACGGGTAGTTCTCCCTGGGGGAATGCATCGTCTAGTGAGTATAGGGGACACAGTTAATCCTCAGTCCAGAATACTGGCTAAATGCTTCAATTATAGAGATTGCTCTGGGGAGTGTGGATTCTGTCTGAGACATAAAGAACACCATGTCATCAGCATATAAGCCGACCCTATCCTCCTGCTCTCCTATGCAGATTCCATGAAATTGTGGGTCTATTCTGACTCGCATAGCCAACGGCTCTATGGCCAAGGCCAATTAGTCGAGTACCTTTTTCATTTACCAATTGAGGGTAATTGTGATTTGGTTTGCTGGTTTATTCATGTATAGCATGATGCTGCAATACTCTGAGGATATAAAGTCATGTGTTTTCTTAAAGGGGTTGTCTCACTTCAGTAAGTGGCATTTATTCTGTAGAGAAAATATAATACAAGGCACTTACGAATGTATTGGGATTGTCCATATTGCCTCCTTTGCTGGCTTCATTCATTTTCCCGTCACATTATACACTGCTCGTCTCCATGGTTCCGACCACCCTGTAATCCAGCAGCGGTGGCCGTGCTTGCACACTGCAGGACACGCATGCACAACAACTCCCATCTCGACTACCTCGAATGTGCACTGCAGCGGTGACCATAACCCCCTGGATATGAGCAGTGTATAATGTGAAAGAAAAATGAATCCAGCCAGGGAAGGAGGCAATATGGACAATCACAATACATTAGTAAGTGGTATTAACTTTCTCTACATGATAAATGCTATTAGCTGAAGTGAGACAACCCCTTTAAGATGTCAGCTACATTTTTTTTTACCACAGGGTAATATTTATCCAAACTGATGCCAGATGTGTGCTGACATAAGATGCTACAAATGTATTAAGTGTGAAGTACCCTGTGCTAGTCTGTGCGCCAGAGAAAAGCAAATTGACACTGACTGGAGAGTGATGTAAAATTGAAAAGTCATGATTTTTGTGCTGAAATAGCAGTTTTTGTACATCAGGAAACGGCCATACAGCCTTTTATAAATCCCTCCCACCAAAATTTTTAAATGATTAGGGTCCATTCACACCTCCGTAGTGCTTGCGAATCCAGCCGGCACCCCCATAGAAATGCCTATTCTTGTTCGCAAATGCGGACAAGAATAGGACATGTTCTATTTTTTTTTCTGGAGCCGCGCATTGGAAGGTCGGCGGCGTGCTCCGGAAATGCGGATGCGGACCCATTCATACACTACCCCATAGAGAATGAATGGGTCTGCACCCGTTCCGCAATTTGCAGAACGGATGAGGACCCATTATTACGAACGTGTGAATGGAGCCTAAGGGCAAATTTAGGCAATATATGTAGATGATGAAACCTCTTGTGCCACGCCTTAATCTCTCTCATCCCTGACTGTCGGCGTAGAACTGGCACATGAAAGAGCAGCTGGGTTTCCGTCACCGGTTAATCGGTCATCTCATTATATACCACTGGAAATGTTCTGAAGCCGGAGAAAGTCTGAAAAAGGAGCCGAAATCAATCAGTCACACACTATTACCCGTAGTCAGTTCGATTAAACAGATGACAGTGAAAGAGTAGGCATTAGGAGAGTGAGTGATGAAAATTGCCCTTTTTTTGGCCGCTCGTACATATTCCGAACTCTGCAAGGTGCTTCTCATGCTGATGAATGAGAGACCAGGCTTATCTTTTGCTCCATTCATTCTTTTGACATTAACATTGTTTCAGCTCAGATTATGATGGCAGTTAGTTGGGTCTTTTTCTTACTTTCTGTTTGAGAGTCCACATTCCTGAAAACATCAGGGTGGTGGTCAGCTCCGGATCAGTGTAGTGTACAGATCTGGACATTCCCATCCTACAGTTTGCATGCATTTCTGGCCAAGTGCAAACTATATGCTAGTAAGAAGGGACAAAGCCTTACTATGTGAGAGATTTTATGTTGAAATATAGCTTTTTTATATATTTAAAAGGCATCTGTCAGCAGATTTGTACCTAGGACACTGGCTGACCTGTTACGTGTGCGCTTGGCAGCTGAAGACATCTGTGTTGGTCCCGTGTTCCTATGTGCCCGCATTGCTGAGAAAAATGCATTGCAATTGCCATTACACCTAGAGGCTCTGCTCTCTCTGCTACTACCATGCCCTCTCCGCTTTGATTGACTTTCAGAGAAATCAGAGCCAGGCATGATCATGTTTACACTGCCTGGCCCTCAATCAAAGTGCAGAGGACATGATAGTTGTAGAGAGAAGTGTAACGGCACCGCCCACATTGCTCCTAGGGGCTCATTTGCATATATTAAAACTTGAGTTTTCTCAGCAATGCGTGCACATATCAACACGGGACCAACACAGATGCCTTCAGGTGCCAAGTGCACATGTAACAGGTCAACCAGTGTCACAGGTACAAAACTGCTGACAGATGCCCTTTAATAATACATTATACTAGTATTTGAATCACAGTTTAATTTGCACAATGCTGAGTTATTAGAAAGTTCCCTTGACAATTAGCTGATCACAAAGTGTTCCACTGCAGGGACCCCATCCAGCAGCTGTAATCTGAGCGGAAACCTGTCAGCAATTGTTCAGTTTCCCGGCAGTGCCATCACGGGGAAAATTAGACATCACACTGTGCACGTTCAAATCAGTTTTTTTTTTAACCGAAGCGATGATGGATTTATAATCCAGAACACGCAAGCTGTTAAGACTACCCTGTGACTCAAGCTTGAGTTTATAACTTTGGCTAATACAGACTGATATTTTAATTGGATCCTTCCTGATCTCTGGACCTTATTCACAGTGAGGTGTCTGTGTAATGATCCCTTTAGACAGGACTATTATCGGGCTTCTTCACACAGTTTTGGTCCTTTTTTTTTAGGCCAAAAATTTCTAACTTAGGCCTCATGCACACAACCGCTTTGATCCGCATCCGAGCCGCAGTTTTTGCGGCTTGGATGTGGACCCATTCAATTCAATGTGGCCGCAAAAGATGCGGACAGCACTCCGTATGCTGTCCGCTCCCATCGCTCCGTTCCGTCGTCCGCACAAAAAATATAACCTGTCCTATTCTGGTCTGTTTTGTGGACAAGAATAGGCAGTTAAATCAATGACCTTCCGGAACGCAAAACACAACGGTCGTGTACATGAGGCCTGTACAGATGTATTATGCCAGGATTTAGCTGAGCAGAGTGGCTCTTGTCTGTGCTCCCCTTAAGCTTGGTTATATACTGGCACAGCACATCGGTGCCCTGTGCCCTGTACAGATGTATTATGCCAGGATTTAGCTGAGCGGAGTGGCTCCTGTCTGAGCTCCACTTAAGCTTGGTTATATACTGGCACAGCACACCGGTGCCCTGTGCCCTGTACAGATGTATTATGCCAGGATTTAGCTGAGCGGAGTGGCTCCTGTCTGTGCTCCCCTTAAGCTTGGTTATATACTGGCACAGCACATCGGTGCCCTGTACCTTGTACAGATGTATTATGCCAGGATTTAGCTGAGCGGATCGGCTCGTGTCTGTGCTACCCTTAAGCTTGGTTATTTACTGGCACAGCACATCGGTGCCCTGTACCCTGTACAGATGTATTATGCCAGGATTTAGCTGAGCGGATCGGCTCGTGTCTGTGCTACCCTTAAGCTTGGTTATTTACTGGCACAGCACATCGGTGCCCTGTGCCCTGTACAGATGTATTATGCCAGGATTTAGCTGAGCGGAGTGGTTCCCGTCTGAGCTCCCCTTAAGCTTGGTTATATACTGGCACAGCACATCGGTGCCCTGTGCCCTGTACAGATGTATTATGCCAGGATTTAGCTGAGCGGAGTGGCTCCTGTCTGAGCTCCCCTTAAGCTTGGTTATATACTGGCACAGCACATCGGTGCCCTGTGCCCTGTACAGATGTATTATGCCAGGATTTAGCTGAGCGGAGTGGCTCCCGTCTGAGCTCCCCTTAAGCTTGGTTATATACTGGCACAGCACATCGGTGCCCTGTGCCCTGTACAGATGTATTATGGCAGGATTTAGCTGAGCGGAGTGGCTCCTGTCTGAGCTCCCCTTAAGCTTGGTTATATACTGGCACAGCACATCGGTGCTCTGTGCCCTGTACAGATGTATTATGCCAGGATTTAGCTGAGCGGATCGGCTCGTGTCTGAGCTCCCCTTAAGCTTGGTTATATACTGGCACAGCACATCGGTGCCCTGTGCCCTGTACAGATGTATTATGCCAGGATTTAGCTGAGCGGAGTGGCTCGTGTCTGTGCTACCCTTAAGCTTGGTTATTTACTGGCACAGCACATCGGTGCCCTGTGCCCTGTACAGATGTATTATGCCAGGATTTAGCTGAGCGGAGTGGCTCCCGTCTGAGCTCCCCTTAAGCTTGGTTATATACTGGCACAGCACATCGGTGCCCTGTGCCCTGTACAGATGTATTATGCCAGGATTTAGCTGAGCGGAGTGGCTCCTGTCTGAGCTCCCCTTAAGCTTGGTTATATACTGGCACAGCACATCGGTGCCCTGTGCCCTGTACAGATGTATTATGCCAGGATTTAGCTGAGCGGAGTGGCTCCCGTCTGAGCTCCCCTTAAGCTTGGTTATATACT
The DNA here is from genome assembly GCF_905171765.1 of Bufo bufo. NCBI lineage: Eukaryota > Metazoa > Chordata > Amphibia > Anura > Bufonidae > Bufo > Bufo bufo. The sequence goes on from NC_053391.1 coordinate 378,108,375, forward strand.
GGCACAGCACATCGGTGCCCTGTACAGATGTATTATGCCAGGATTTAGCTGAGCGGAGTGGCTCCTGTCTGAGCTCCCCTTAAGCTTGGTTATATACTGGCACAGCACATCGGTGCTCTGTGCCCTGTACAGATGTATTATGCCAGGATTTAGCTGAGCGGAGTGGCTCCTGTCTGAGCTCCACTTAAGCTTGGTTATATACTGGCACAGCACATCGGTGCCCTGTACAGATGTATTATGCCAGGATTTAGCTGAGCGGATCGGCTCGTGTCTGTGCTACCCTTAAGCTTGGTTATTTACTGGCACAGCACATCGGTGCCCTGTGCCCTGTACAGATGTATTATGCCAGGATTTAGCTGAGCGGATCGGCTCGTGTCTGTGCTACCCTTAAGCTTGGTTATTTACTGGCACAGCACATCGGTGCCCGGTGCCCTGTGCCCTGTACAGATGTATTATGCCAGGATTTAGCTGAGTGGAGTGGCTCCTGTCTGTGCTCCCCTTAAGCTTGGTTATATACTGGCACAGCACATCGGTGCCCTGTACAGATGTATTATGCCAGGATTTAGCTGAGCGGATCGGCTCGTGTCTGTGCTACCCTTAAGCTTGGTTATTTACTGGCACAGCACATCGGTGCCCTGTGCCCTGTACAGATGTATTATGCCAGGATTTAGCTGAGCGGATCGGCTCGTGTCTGTGCTACCCTTAAGCTTGGTTATTTACTGGCACAGCACATCGGTGCCCTGTGCCCTGTACAGATGTATTATGCCAGGATTTAGCTGAGCAGAGTGGCTCCTGTCTGTGCTCCCCTTAAGCTTGGTTATATACTGGCACAGCTCATCGGTGCCCTGTACAGATGTATTATGCCAGGATTTAGCTGAGCGGATCGGCTCGTGTCTGTGCTACCCTTAAGCTTGGTTATTTACTGGCACAGCACATCGGTGCCCTGTGCCCTGTACAGATGTATTATGCCAGGATTTAGCTGAGCGGATCGGCTCGTGTCTGTGCTACCCTTAAGCTTGGTTATTTACTGGCACAGCACATCGGTGCCCTGTGCCCTGTACAGATGTATTATGCCAGGATTTAGCTGAGCGGAGTGGCTCCTGTCTGTGCTCCCCTTAAGCTTGGTTATATACTGGCACAGCACATCGGTGCCCTGTGCCCTGTACAGATGTATTATGCCAGGATTTAGCTGAGCGGAGTGGCTCCTGTCTGTGCTCCCCTTAAGCTTGGTTATATACTGGCACAGCACATCGGTGCCCTGTACAGATGTATTATGCCAGGATTTAGCTGAGCGGAGTGGCTCCTGTCTGTGCTCCCCTAAAGCTTGGTTATATACTGGCACAGCACATCGGTGCCCTGTACAGATGTATTATGCCAGGATTTAGCGGAGTGGTTCCTGTCTGAGCTCCAGTATAGAAGTCTCAGAAAACCCCTTTAACAATACAGAGCAGCTGTAGAATGCTGTTCTGTGATACATCAGCGTGGTCTCCAGCCCCTCGCTTCTACTGGATGAACCTTTAAGCTGTTTTATGACCAAATCAAGGCCAGAAATGTGTCCTCATAAAATGACATTATTTTAAAAAAAAATTGGATATTTTTAGAGAACTTTTGGTGATGTTATTTTTAAGTTTTCATGTCAACATCTATATTTAAATAAAAACCATAAAATCCTGCAGTTTTCGCACTGGCCAATAAGCCAAATAATAGGCACCACTTCTTGGTCTGTATAGATCACTTTACTGCAGTTATTTGCTTATCTATACACAGAGGTAATATTACTACAGGCAGGATTAGGCCTCATGCACACGACAGTGTTTTTTCACTGTCAGTGATTTGGCTTCAGTGGTCCGTGTCCGATTTTGCTTCAGTTGTGTTTCCTTGTGTCTTCCTTTTTGTTTTTGTCTGACGGGGAAAAAAAGGAAGGTTAATGAAAAGTGTAATTTTATTGCACCAAGGTCTTGTAGAAAAAAACGGACACAGACGCGGACACAGATGACATACCAGTTGTGCATCCGTTTTTTGGACTGACCCATTGACCTCAATGGGTCCGTCCTCCGTTTTCCACTGACGAGAATAGGACAGGTTAAATTTTTGGACGGACTGGAATCACGGATCACGGACGCGGAGAAAAAACGGAGCACTATCATTTTTTTTTCACAGGTCCATAGAAATGAACTTGACCTCCGCTAAACTGTGAAAAATGACGGAACGGACGCGGATGCACACAACGGTCGTGTGCATGAGGCCTTAGAATGAGAGATGAAGGCTGTATTATACAACCCGATGAGCCAGACAATCTCTCATCGGGCTGTGTAATACATCCTTCATCTCTCAGGTTTTCCATACTTTAATCTTTCCAAAAAGTAAGAAAACCACTCCTTGCATTTCTCTGAAATGGTAGCTATCTCGGTCATTGTGTAACAGAAGCAATATCTTACGTTCATCATCCATATGTATACTTTAATATCCTGGAATACATTCTTTTAGTAAGGTAAGCTGTGCTGCTTGCCACTGGTCAACCCATAAATTATCTTCAGACAGAGTTTATTATTAACGAGCAATATGATATCGTAAACTGTATTGAAACAGCACTTGGAAATGATAATTTTTATATTAACCCCACACAGACAGTGGTTTGTTCTAAGGCATACCGCGTAGATATTACCTTGCTTGTTTTACCCTTCCCCAATATAGGTTTACATCAAAATCATTATTATATTTGTTTAGGTATCACTTTTCCATCCTGCTCTTCTGTCCAAGCAGAGCTTTAGCAGTAACTTTCCCAACACTTTGACAAAGGCCATATAAACTCAGTAATACTTAAGCCCCGCTGGCTAAAGGAAAGCTTCTTATAAAGTGGAACGATGGTCTGATATATCGGTCTTTGTCAGTGTCAAATGATCCAAGAATCAATCATCTGGGCAATGCAGTCATTCATTGTGCGTGAAAAAAGTCAAGTCCGCTTTATATAATGTGACGCTCTCTGTGCTCGTGCTAGTTTACGGCTTTTAATGTGGAATTCAATATAAATGCTGTAGGAAACTAATTGTGAGAAACGAGAAGGCTGTGCTTTATTGATAAAAGGAGAGAATCATTGACTTATAGACATTTATATACTTTTCATTATCTGTGATTCTTGATGCAGGTAAGGCCATTGTCCAGACTCATGTGGTGTTTGGCGGTTTTACGTGTACAATAGCGCATTAGCAGATGAATTTATTCTTGCAATGTGCTAGTGTCCTGTGCCTTTTTATTTATTATTATGTTACATCTGGCAGGCTCTTGCTTTGGTGGGTTTCTGCTTTGATGGCAAAAACCCAAAATCCAACCACATGTGGCTATTGTACACAGTAAAGATAATGAAGTGTTTTAATGTTGTCAATTTTTTTCTTATGTGAAACTGGACAGAAAATAATTTTTTTTCCTAAGGATCGATCAATTCTAAGGATAGATCATCAATTCTTAAATGGTCAATTTACAGTCCAAAAATGTTGCATAAATCAATAGTAAAGGTGAATATAAGGAACTTGTAATATATCTCATCAGAGAAAATGCCTTTTTCTCCCTCTAGCAGCTCACTCCTTGCCACAGACTTCTATGCATAGTGTGTGTATGTCTTTCTCTCACTGCAGCTCATTCTTCCTACCACCTCCCCCTTTCCATAGTCTTCTATGCGCACCATATAATCTGATCATCTGTTTTCTCTCTCAAGACATTCAGCAGAGAATGTTGTTTTTAGATGGGGGAGAAAGACATTTTTCTCTGATAAGATATAATTACAAAGTTTCTAATAATCTTCTAATAATCCTGTACTATTAATGTATGCAACATTACCATTTGTCTCCCAGAAAAGCCCTTTAAGCCAAAAACTTCAAATTCAGCTTTAGGTTCACTACCTGCTCCCAAAGTGCTCCCTGGCAGTATTAAAGGGGTATTCCACCTGCTCCCCGACAATCCATTCCAGTATACTGGTCTGGCTCCTTCTGGTCCCTGGCCTGTAAACTTCTGGACAGGGCCTCAGCAGTGCCATTTCCCCAATGACATGCCAAGCAGTGACATGCTGCTTTGGGGACACGTCATCGCTGAGGCCAGTGATTGGTTGCAGCAGAGCAAGTGACCACTTCTGGAAGTTTACACGCTGGGAATGGAAGTACCTTTGCAAGACTCAGCTCTGGAACGGAGTGAGTGATTATTCAGTTACAGCGCTGTCCTGGCCACATTTGAAATTGGGGTACAAGCTGGAATACAGCTTTAAGTTTCTCCCTCCTAGTGAGTGGTGGTAGTCATAGGTCAACTGGAAATCTATATAGGATATGACTTGTACACATGTACTTGTTCTTTGGATAAAAGTTGAGTTTGCTCTACTAATATTATTTCTATTATTCACTTCAGCCTTTATATGAAGATCTACATTGTAACGTCCTCTTTATTTTTTATTTTTTAGGTTTGCCACATAGTTTTGGGTTTACGACCAGCCACTCCAGAAGAAGAAGGGCAGATCATTAGGTACAACATATTTATTGAAATTTTTTTATTTATTTTTTGCATGGTTTGCGTCAGATTTTGTTTTACAACCTAATATTATAACATATATTATTTTTATTTGCAGGGGATGGTTGGAAAGAGAGAGTCGGCATGGCCTTCAATTTGGGCACAATTGGTTTCTCATATCTATGCAGTGGTGGCAGCAGTGGAAAGAATATGTCAAATATGTAAGCTTTTATTACAGGTTTATGGCACTCAGGATATAGATGTCTATTTGCATGATTCCTGTAGACATTAATTCTGTTTTTGCAACTTGATAATCAATAATAGCACAATTTAGTCTTCACAATGGAAAATAGCATTGAAGCTCCTTGCTCAAAAAGATGGATTTATAACTGGTGAGAACCGTATTCGTACATGTATATGTTTTGATGGAGGCAGGCGGAGTAACTCTAAGTCTGGGATAAGATGGGAATCACTCGGTTCCCCATTTTCAGCTTGCTTGTTCACTAATGTACGTCACACTACTTGCCCTGACCTTTACTTGTAAAACTTTTTTACCATTTATTTCTCTTAATACTTGTCACAAGTAAATTTGTGTTTCCATTACATGTTTAAACTACTACTAAACTACTACAAGATGTTCGTTTAATTTAGAATGCTGAATGGTGACCTAATTAGAGGAATCGTGTGGCTCATCCGATGGACTAGTGAAAATGTGTTTTGACAGATGAGTGTAACAGTTTTTCTTTCCGCTGTCATCGCTTTGACATGTGCTACATCTCCGGCCCCCAAGCATTAGAATATCAGCGCAATGCTGAAAAGCACGAGACATATATGAACATGCATGAATTTCCTCCACCAAAAGTGCTGTACTTCTGCTCAGATTATTATTCTGATCAGAAGCAATAATAACAGTGCTATATGAATGTAAACTACCCAAGATGTGGTCCTCAAGATAGTGTTTCCATAAAGGACGATTTCCTAATATCAAATTATTCTGTAGTAAAACAGGAAACCTTAATTACATTCCCTTTCAGGCCTAGAAGCAAACCTACATGTTAGTCTCCAACTACCTGCCCCTAATATTACATACAAACCGATGCTTTATAAAAGCCCCAGCATTCATTTTAACCAGATCTTGAATTTCTCTTAAAGGAACGTACACAAAGTAATAAATCAGTGCCTGCAGTTCTTTTAATACCTTCCTTTTTTGTTACTTTTTTCTTATTTCTTATTAAATATAATTATACGATTATAGTGATACCAAAATTATGTAATTTTTGCTGTTTTAATACCTTTCAATACCTTACCAGCACCAAGGTGGTCTCAGTCAGGCAGGTCCTAATCTAAACCTACCTATGCCGTTGGACATCTACATTCAGGAGCGCAGGCCCTGCACATATAGTGTGCTGCTCCTAGTTACCTCTGTGCATCCAGCAACTGATGAGAGGAGGAGCACGCACACCTTTATGTACCACCTAATCAAGGTCACCATATTCTGACCCACACAACTTTTTTATATTTCCATTTATAGTTGTAGAGTTGTGTAAGGGCTCTTTTTTTGTGGGGTGAACTGTCATTTTTATTGATACCATTTTGGTCTATGTATGTTTTTTTTTTTATCACTTATTGTTACAGGTCATACGTATCCCACTCCCCGGCACCTGCATCACTCCTGATCCCTGCACAGTCGCGCATCTCCCCGTTGTTCAGATCAATATCAATATCTGGCGCGATGCTGGCCTTGATGAGCAGATTCCTGTGGGTGCAGATACAATTGACTGTAGAGGCACTCGGAAACTGGGTGAATCATCCAGTGACCGAGTGCCAGGTGAAGGGGACTGTCTGGCGCCCCCTTCAGGAGTCCAGGGAAGTGTGTGTGTGTGTGTGTGTGTGTGTGTATATATAGATATATATACACTCACCTAAAGAATTATTAGGAACACCTGTTCTATTTCTCATTAATGCAATTATCTAGTCAACCAATCACATGGCAGATGCTTCAATGCATTTAGGGGTGTGGTCCTGGTCAAGACAATCTCCTGAACTCCAAACTGAATGTCAGAATGGGAAAGAAAGGTGATTTAAGCAATTTTGAGCGTGGCATGGTTGTTGGTGCCAGACGGGCCGGTCTGAGTATTTCACAATCTGCTCAGTTACTGGGATTTTCACGCACAACCATTTCTAGGGTTTACAAAGAATGGTGTGAAAAGGGAAAAACATCCCGTATGCGGCAGTCCTGTGGGCAAAAATGCCTTGTGGATGCTAGAGGTCAGAGGAGAATGGCCGACTGATTCAAGCTGATAGAAGAGCAACGTTGACTGAAATAACCACTCGTTACAACCGAGGTATGCAGCAAAGCATTTGTGAAGCCACAACACGCACAACCTTGAGGCGGATGGGCTACAACAGCAGAAGACCTCACCGGGTACCACTCATCTCCACTACAAATAGGAAAAAGAGGCTACAATTTGCACGAGCTCACCAAAATTGGACTGTTGAAGACTGGAAAAATGTTGCCTGGTCTGATGAGTCTCGATTTCTGTTGAGTCATTCAAATGGTAGAGTCCGAATTTGGCGTAAACAGAATGAGAACATGTATCCATCCTCTGATGGCCACTTCCAGCAGGATAATGCACCATGTCACAAAGCTCAAATCATTTCAAATTGGTTTCTTGAACATGACAATGAGTTCACTGTACTAAAATGGCCCCCACAGTCACCAGATCTCAACCCAATAGAGCATCTTTGGGATGTGGTGGAACGGGAGCTTCGTGCCCTGGATGTGCATCCCTCAAATCTCCATCAACTGCAAGATGCTATCCTATCAATATGGGCCAACATTTCTAAAGAATGTTATCAGCACCTTGTTGAAGCAATGCCACGTAGAATTAAGGCAGTTATGAAGGCAAAAGGGGGTCCAACACCTTATTAGTATGGTGTTCCTAATAATTCTTTAGGTGTGTGTGTGTGTGTATGTATGTATGTATGTGTATATATATATATATATATATATATATATATATATATATATATATATATTATTTATTTATTTTTATATATTTTTTTTTCTCTATATTATTTCATAGCTCTCGAGCACTGGGAGCATATTTTCACCACTAGGCTTTTAAGGTTATCCATAGTTCAACTATATATATATATATATATATATATATATATATATATATATATATACATACAAACCGGATTCCAAAAAAGTTGGGACACTATACAAATCGTGAATAAAAACTGAATGCAATGATGTGGAGGTGCCAACTTCTAATATTTTATTCAGAATAGAACATAAATCACGGAACAAAAGTTTAAACTGAGAAAATGTACCATTTTAAGGGAAAAATATGTTGAATCAGAATTTCATGGTGTCAACAAATCCCCAAAAAGTTGGGACAAGGCCATTTTCACCACTGTGTGGCATTTCCCCTTCTTCTTACAACACTCAACAGACGTCTGGGGACCGAGGAGACCAGTTTCTCAAGTTTAGGAATGCTCTCCCATTCTTGTCTAATACAGGCCTCTAACTGTTCAATCGTCTTGGGCCTTCTTTGTTGCACCTTCCTCTTTATGATGCGCCAAATGTTCTCTATAGCTGAAAGATCTGGACTGCAGACTGGCCATTTCAGTACCCGGATCCTTCTCCTACGCAGCCATGATGTTGTGATTGATGCAGAATGTGGTCTGGCATTATCTTGTTGAAAAATGCAGGGTCTTCCCTGAAAGAGATGACGTCTGGATGGGAGCATATGTTGTTCTAGAACCGGAATATATTTTTCTGCATTGATGGTGCCTTTCCAGACATGCGAGCTGCCCATACCACATGCACTCATGCAACCCCATACCATCAGAGATGCAGGCTTCTGAACTGAGCGTTGATAACAACTTGGGTTGTCCTTGTCCTCTTTGGTCCGGATGACATGGCGTCCCAGATTTCCAAAAAGAACTTTGAATCGTGACTCGTCTGACCACAGAACAGTCTTCCATTTTGCCACACTCCATTTTAAATGATCCCTGGCCCAGTGAAAACGCCTGAGCTTGTGGATCTTGCTTAGAAATGGCTTCTTCTTTGCACTGTAGAGTTTCAGCTGGCAACGGCGGATGGCACGGTGGATTGTGTTCACTGACAATGGTTTCTGGAAGTATTCCTGAGCCCATTCTGTGATTTCCTTTACAGTAGCATTCCTGTTTGTGGTGCAGTGTCGTTTAAGGGCCCGGAGATCACGGGCATCCAGTATGGTTTTACGGCCTTGACCCTTACGCACAGAGATTGTTCCAGATTCTCTGAATCTTCGGATGATGTTTATGCACAGTTGATGATGATAGATGCAAAGTCTTTGCAATTTTTCGCTGGGTAACACCTTTCTGATATTGCTCCACTATCTTTCTGCGCAACATTGTGGGAATTGGTGATCCTCTACCCATCTTGGCTTCTGAGTGACACTGCCACTCTGAGAAGCTCTTTTTATACCCAATCATGTTGCCAATTGACCTAATTAGTGTTAATTGGTCTTCCAGCTCTTCGTTATGCTCAAATTTACTTTTTCCAGCCTCTTATTGCTACTTGTTCCAACTTTTTGGGGATTTGTTGACACCGTGAAAATTGGAATCAACGTATTTTTCCTTTAAAATGATACATTTACTCGGATTAAACGTTTGATCTGTCATCTACGTTCTATTACAAATAAAATATTGACATTTGCCATCTCCACATCATTGCATTCAGTTTTTATTCACAATTTGTTTAGTGTCCCAACTTTTTTGGAATCCGGTTTGTATATATATATATATATAATCAAGCAGTGATGTGAAAGGGGTGTGTACATAACATATTTATAGCATGTTTCATATCAATCAATCAGTAACATAATTACGTGCAATAAATAGCATAATTCATCAAAATACATGTCATAATTAAAAAATACATGATTACAAAGAAAGTGCAATTCATATTATAAATTTAAATGACTTGGATATGTATTTGGATATGTATATCCAAAAGCCCATATTGGTTAAAGTGACCGTGAGTCATATTTCATATAATTCCAACAATTCAACAATCAGGTGATGTGCATAATTAACTTGATTAAAAACAATAACTGAGCGTTCGTGACCTGATCGGGATCCAAGCTGCACACGAGGGTCTGGCGTGGTGCAAGCACAACTGCGCCTGCGCGGCTTCTCCTAGTAACAGCAGTCTTCCAGAACCTGCAAGTCAGCTGATCGGAAGTTAGGAGATCAGGTGATCGGGATCCTAGAGTCATGTGAGGCATATTGGTACACGTCGCTGCGGCAACCATCACGTGACCAAGGTCCTGCATTCTAAAGGTCACAAATTATCCGGCTGTTTCCTTCTGGCAGTTACGTTCTTCCCAAAATGTAAACGTCATCTGGAGTTCCGAATCGTGGAGACACCATCTCTATTACAATTATCATTATTAAACAGGCATCAGGTGCAGATATAGTTGCTCTACCTATGGGGTCATCAACATCTGTAGAGAATTCTCGATCCCCTTGCTGCCCTCGGATACTGCTGAGGGGATTGAGAAATCTCTACAGATGTTGATGACCCCATAGGTAGAGCAACTATATCTGCACCTGATGCCTGTTTAATAATGATAATTGTAATAGAGATGGTGTCTCCACGATGGATATACATATCCAAGTCATTTAAATGTATATTATGAATTGCACTTTCTTTGTAATCATGTATTTTTTAATTATGACATGTATTTTGATGAATTATGCTATTTATTGCACGTAATTATGTTACTGATTGATTGATATGAAACATGCTATAAATATGTTATGTGCACACCCCTTTCACATCACTGCTTGAAAAAGGTTCCAGTGTGCGAACCGAAACGTTGTATTTCTGGTGAATAAATACTTTTTTACTGAAGGAAGTGCCGTGGATCTCCTGGATTTATATTGTTTTTTGAAGCCTGGATTGCTTCATCAGCCGCGGGCACCCGCCATCACAGATCAGTGTTGTGCCGTTTACAGCTGCTGAACATTTGCTATATATATATATACACTGCTCAAAAAAATAAAGGGAACACTTAAACAACACAATGTAACTCCAAGTCAATCACACTTCTGTGAAATCAAACTGTCCACTTAGGAAGCAACACTGAGTGACAATCAATTTCACATGCTGTTGTGCAAATGGGATAGACAACAGGTGGAAAGTATAGGCAATTAGCAAGACACCCCCAATAAAGGAGTGGTTCTGCAGGTGGTGATCATAGACCACTTCTCAGTTCCTATGCTTCCTGGCTGAGGTTTTGGTCACTTTTGAATGCTGGCAGTGCTTTCACTCTAGTGGTAGCATGAGACGGAGTCTACAACCCACACAAGTGGCTCAGGTAGTGCAGCTTATCCAGGATGGCACATGAATGCGAGCTGTGGCAAGAAGGTTTGCTGTGTCTGTCAGCGTAGTGTCCAGAGCATGGAGGCGCTACCAGGAGACAGGCCAGTACATCGGGAGACGTGGAGGAGGCCGTAGGAGGGCAACAACCCAGCAGCAGGACCGCTACCTCCGCCTTTGTGCAAGGAGGAACAGGAGGAGCACTGCCAGAGCCCTGCAAAATGACCTCCAGCAGGCCACAAATGTGCATGTGTCTGCTCAAACGGTCAGAAACAGACTCCATGAAGGTGATATGAGGGCCCGACGTCCACAGGTGGGGGTTGTGCTTACAGCCCAACACCGTGCAGGACGTTTTGGCATTTGCCAGAGAACACCAAGATTGGCAAATTCGCCACTGGCGCCCTGTGCTCTTCACAGATGAAAGCAGGTTCACACTGAGCACGTGACAGACGTGACAGAGTCTGGAGACGCCGTGGAGAACGTTCTGCTGCCTGCAACATCCTCCAGCATGACCGGTTTGGCATTGGGTCAGTAATGGTGTGGGGTGGCATTTCTTTGGAGGGCCACACAGCCCTCCATGTGCTCGCCAGAGGTAGCCTGACTGCCATTAGGTACCGAGATGAGATCCTCAGACCCCTTGTAAGACCATATGCTGGTGCGGTTGGCCCTGGGTTCCTCCTAATGCAAGACAATGCTAGACCTCATGTGGCGTGGAGTGTGTCAGCAGTTCCTGCAAGACGAAGGCATTGATGCTATGGACTGGCCTGCCCGTTCCCCAGACCTGAATCCAATTGAGCACATCTGGAACATCATGTCTCGCTCTCCACGGGTTGAAAAATTTGATTTCCATTTTTTTATTTTTGTGTGATTTTGTTGTCAGCACATTCAACTATGTAAAGAACAAAGTATTTCAGAAGAATAATTAATTCAGATCTAGGATGTGTTATTTTTGTGTTCCCTTTATTTTTTGGAGCAGTGTATATATATATATTTAAAAACATCATTTTTCTCAGCCATGTGAGCACATATGAACATGGGACCAACACAGATGTCTTCAGCTGCCAAGTGCACATGTAACAGGTCAGCCAGTGTCATAGGTACAAATCTGCTGACAGATGCTCGTTAAGTACAAAATATTTTTTTTCTTATTTTCTGTTGTTTAAACCAGGGGGGCGTCTTATAGTCCAAAAAGTACGCTACTGTAATATTTTAATATTTCAGGCATTTTTGAATGTGGCAATATCCATTATGTAATTTTTTTTTACATATAAAAAAGAAATTGGGGAAATGGAGATGGTTTGGATTTTTTTGCAAATATTTTTTTCTAAGCTTTTTGAACTTTATTTTTGTCCCCTTTTGAACATGGGATCATAACATAAGCTGCATAACTATTGCAGTCTATAGAAAGTTTCTATGTTCCTATGGAGTCCTGGGAGCCTTCACAAGTTTGAAACCAAAAAGCTCAGATGCTGTGGTGGCATCTGTGAGCTTAAAGGGAGCCTGTCACCTACTTCATGCTGCCCATACTAACGGCAGAATAAAGTAGAGACAGGTGAGTTGATTTCAGAGTCTGTCATTTCTAAGTTAAAAGTAAGTGGTTGCCAAGAACCAGCATCACAATCATTGCAGCCCAGGCCTGGAAAAGAGTCCCGGCCACCTGAGAAGAGTCCTGGTTATTCATGAATCCCTGCTCTCCTGCCCACCTGCTGATGATTGACAGGCTTCTACCTAGTTTTCTCCTTTCCTCTCTAGGAGAGAACTGCCAATCATCAGCAGGTGGGTGAGAGAGCAGGAGATTATAATAACCAGGACTCTTCTCAGGTAGATGTGACTCTTTTCAAGGCCTGGGCTGCAATGATTACGATGCTGGTTCTGAGCAACCACTTACTTTTAGCTCATGAGTGACACATCGCTGAAATCAGCATTTCTGTCACTATTTTATGCTGCCCTCAGTGAGGTCAGCATAAAGTTGATGACGGGTTCCCTTTAAATGTTCATGATTGTCATTTACTCTTATCGTGGACACTGCTGGCAGATGTCTATGTAGAACAGTGAGCACTCGCTGGCTATGGCGCCGCTTTATCTCTTGAACAGGCACCATCTTTAAAGACCTGACATCTGCTGCACACATACGACTGATGTTAGGAAGGGGTTATTAAAGTGAACCTCTTAGAAATTGAGTGTAAAATGTATTTAACAAGAATTTTTAGCTTGAAAATGCAGAGAGACAGATCACAGAGATTTTTTTTTATTAGTACTGATATCATTATGCGGTAAACAGTTAATGTCATTAATGTGTAATATGTAATATCATAAACCTTATCTACTGATATGAAAATGTACATAGGCTGCAGATAGAATCTTCCAAGCTGCCAGCAGTGCATTTAAAATGACATTATAAAGCACAGGCAGGATCCTTGGCACCGCAAGTTTAGAAGGAATGGTTTAATTTAACATCTGGTTCAATAGGAACTATGATGCACTCATCCCTAAAGTCGTGATTTTGTCATTGGTGTAAAAGGATTGGAATTTGCTGCTCCAATCTGCTAGAACCTTTATTTAAGGGAAAAACTAATAAGATTATGTATTTTCTTAGTTTTAATAAGTTTGATTTTACTTTAATGATAGTGTAGCGCTCACTTGCTGGCAGTGGCTTGTGTCCGCCCGGTTGTCTGCTGGAATGCGTATGGATCTATCCCTTGGACTCCATTATACTTACTGGGGCCAGCGGACATTCTGTCTGCATCCAGCAATGTCGCATCCTGTGAATTCCAGCAGGCTGGTCTCTGCTGGAAGTGTGAAAGTAGCCTAAAGCGCAGCGTCTACGTGTTTCAGATCGTGGGATTGTGATCCTTACTCATGATAAATGCTGCACAGGCTGAGATGCACACAAAAAAAAGCTGTTAACTTTGTTACATTGTAACAGGTTTTCATTATCATTAGTTATTGTATTGTAGCATGTGACCTGCCAAAACAATCCTATTGCTCAGGTTTAGCTATATGTGTTTGTCTCAATATGCGCAACATTTGTCACCAATAAGCATCACAATCCCTCAATCCAAAACGCGTAGACTCTGCACTTTAGACGGTGAACATTTGTATTGGCTTTTACTATGCTAAATAAAGGTCATTTATTTATTTTTTTGGGTGCAGCTAAGATGCTGAGCTGTAAACAGCAGTATATACTTCGCTGATGGGTGCGCCACTGCCATTTTCATATTCTTCTTTAAAGAAGCCATGAATATAAAAAAAATCCATATAAAATAATTAAATATTCTATCACTTAGGCTTCTTTCACATTAGCGTTAGGCTTGTCTTGCCACCTCTCAACATGTTTGCCGTGCTGCTGCCACATCTCCCGCCCGTCCCCATTATAGTGAATGAGGCCGGGATGGACTTCTCATTACGGATCCGGCAGGCTGTTCCTTTACTGGAACAGCCTGCTGGACAAGCCTCATGCTAGTGTAAAACTCGCTTAAAGGGGTTGTGGGGGTTCAGAGCTGAACCCGGACATACCCATAATTTCACCCAGGCAGCCCCCCTGACAAGAGCATCGGAGCATTTTATTATCCGATGTTCTCCCTTGCCCTGCGCTGGATCGCTCAGGGCAAGGGCTCTTTTATTTACAATAACACACTGCCGGCGGAGGCTTCCGCCCAGCAGTATGTTCGGTGATCTCACCGGCTCTTATGGGCGGGTTTTAGCGGTGCCCTAGCCGTTTAATAAGCTAGGGCAGCGCTAAAGCACGCCTATCAGTACCGGTGACTTCACCGGGCTCACTGCTGGACGGAAGCCTCCGCCTGGCAGCCCTAAGGAGAGCCCGGTTCGTCACCGAAACTCCAGAAAATGCCTTTTCCCTGCCTGATTCAGCGCAGGGCAAAAGAGCGCATCGGAGCATTAACTGCTCCGATGCTCAAGTCAGGGGGGCTGCCTGGGTGAAAATGGGGATATACAACCCCTTTAAAGTGGTATTCCTTGATGCCATTTTATTTATACTAAGAATAAATCCTCTCTACGTCAGGCATGCCCCTTCCTCTTCTGCACTGGATCAGGAGTCTCCCTCTTCTGCCCTGTCTGCAATAGGTCAAAACATTGCCTTCAGCAATTCCCCGGCCGAAAATGGAACAGATCAATGGAAAAAAACCTCTGTTTTCTGTAGGATTTCTAAAAGACTGTATATTTCAGGAATGTGCATAAACTTCTACATATATTGGTTTCAAAATAACATTAGTTTACTTGCTTTTAAGAATTTATTAATTTCAACCAATTAAGGGTAAATTTGCTGTAGTCATCTGTTGTAGTCCATGGGTTTCTGTATGGGGGCGCACAATAGATGTTTTAATATACCTTAAAGCTGCTGGGTTAGCCTCATACCCTGGTCAGCCATATTAAATATTAATACCATTGACAGGTGAAGTGAATAACATTGATTATCTCATAAAAATATCCCTGTCCAGGGATGGGAGATATTAGGCAGCTGTCAGTTCTTAAAGCTGATGTATTGGAAGCAGAAAAAATGGGCAATCTGAGGGCTAAAATGTGATGACAGAGCATGTCCAAAATGGCAGGTCTTGTAGGGTATTGCTGGTACACATATTAACACGTTTTTCTAATGTTTTGAGATAGTAGTAGGTCCTCTTATTTATTATATTCTCTCTAATCAAATGGGGACCCTTTTAAAATATACCTTTTTATTATTTATCTTTAAAATATATGCCCGATATTGGTGGCTGATACCATGCAGAAGTGCAGACCTCAGGCCGGCATCTTATTACTACTACTACTTGTATGTACGTCACAAATGTGGTGGATGCTATATGTGTAGTAAAAGTATCCGGCCTGAGGTCTGCACTTCTGCATGGTATCAGCCACCAATATGGGGCATATAATTTAAAGACAAATAATAAAAGGTATATTTTAAAAGGGTCCTAGTTTGCTTAGAGAGAATATTGCTGGTACACAGTATATAAATAGAAAAAATATTTATACCATACAGCATAATGGAAAATAAAACAGAACGGCAAATTCACAACTTTTTAGTCGCTTTCCCTCCCAAAATATTGAATAAAAAGTGATCAAAACGTCATACACACTCCAAGATCGTCCCACAAAAAATGAACCACCACACAGCTCCATTGCCATAACTATAATAAAAAGTTAAGGGGGTCAGAATATGGCGACGAAAAGAACATGATTAATTTTTTTTCAAGATTTTTATTTTTTTCAGTATTAAAACATAAGAAAAAAAAATTCTGTATTGTTGTAATCACGCCCATAGAATGCAGGTTACAGATCGGTTTTACCACACAGGGAATGCTATTAAAACAAAACCCATAAAACTGTGACTGAATTGTGTTTTTCCCAATTCCACCCTATTTGGAAATTTTTACCAGCTTCCCGTTTCATCATATGCAATAGTGCCATTAGAAAGTACAATTTGTCCCACAAAAAAGAAGCCCTCATCTATGTAAACGGAAGAATAAAAAAATTATGGCTTCGGAAAGGACAGGAGTAAAAAACGAAAATACAAAAAAGGAAAATGGCCCGTTCCCCAAATTTCAGTCCAGTTAAGTGTCTGTGGGATTTAGTGGAAATGCAAGTCTAAGGCCTTAAAAGGGTTGTGCCAACTAGGGCTGCAGCAAATGATTATTTTAGCAATCGATTACATCGATGAATCGTTTCAGCCCTAGTGCCAACATTAAATATTATTATAATATTAAGCATGAGAAACTGGTTACTTTTGTAATTTAATTTGTATTACAAAAATTCTCCAGTTGTGAGAGATTCGCCTTACTTCCTTATAATGGCGCCCCCTGGTGATTAATCCACATAGGAATGTGCACGTTCACCTACTAAGGTGGCCGTACGTGCTCAGTTCTGTTCTTTCGACGGCCACCAACCATATGTACTGTTATGGTGACAGCTCTAGATCAATTTCGGGTAAAGGGCTAGTTCTACTTTTGTTTTGTTTTCATTTTTTTAGATCAGTCATGGCCTAGCCCCTTTAAAAGGGTTTTCCCACAAAGAATAATGCTTAAATTCATCCCATTATTATTATCCCCAGATCAGAGATCCCTCCATATACCCGAAGGAGCAGAGAGAAGCAAGACTTTACTGAGATGGACACGGCAAAGACTATCCAATAAAATACCAGGGGGCGCTATACTAACATAATTCCAGAAATATTTGGGGATATAAGAATTTGTTTTAATAAGTGTAAATTGCTTATAATTATGGGCTGGATTTAACTACAAACCATTTTCTTTGCGAGACAACCCCCTTAAAGGATCCACTGCTAATATCTTTGTGGCAAATGCCGCAGGACCACTTCAGCTCTCATGTGGAGTCCATGCTTGTACTGGTCTGTACTGTTTTTGCCGCACAAAGGAGACCTACTCCATATTATGCTTTTAATGTTCTAGCTGGTCAGTCTATTTAGCTAGGTATACTTATTTTCTGTGAGCGCCGGTTGTTTATTCTGTTTGAGAAAGCATTGGCACTCAGAGTATCTCCGCGGCCTTCTCTCAGTTCTAAAGCAATGCTCTGTAAATTGTATAGTGGCTGTTCTTGGTATCGCAGCTCAGCCCCATTCACTTCAGTAGGCCTGAGCTGTGCCTAGGCCATGTAACTGATGAACCTGGCCTAGGCTAAGCTGGGAAAAGCTGTGGCGCTACTGTGAGCGCCGGTGCCATCTCAAACTGCTGATCGGCGGGGGTCTGGGGTGTCAGGCCCCCACAGGAAGATACTGATTACCTATGATCTGGATGTTTCAGAAAACCCCTTTAATATGGTTATGTCGTGGCGATTAATGTTTTAAAATTGCAATAAATTTTTCTGTAACAATTGAAGTGCTTACTATACAAGCAGGTGAAATAAGTATTGAACACGTCACCAATTATATTTCTAAACGTACTATTGACATGAAATTCTCACCAGATGTCTGTAACAACCCATCCAATCCACACATGCAAAGAAATCAAACTATAGATGTCCATATATTTTGTGTAATAATGAGAAATGACACAGGGAAAAAGTATTGAACACGCTTGCTGAAACTTATTTACTTCGTACAAAAGTCTTTGTTGGTGACGACAACTTCAAGACACCTCCTGTATGGAGAAGCTAGTTGCATGCATTGCTTAGGTGTGATTTTGGTCCATTCTTCCACACAAACACTCTTCAAATCCTGAAGGTTCTGTGGGCTCCTTCTATGAACTCTGAGCTTTAGTTCCTTCCATAGATTTTCAATTGGATTCAGGTCAGGTGATTGGCTGGGCCATTCTAGCAGCTTTATTTCCTTTCTCTGAAACCAATGGAGAGTTTCCTCGGCTGTGTGTTTGGGACCATTCTCTTGCTGAAATGTCCACCCTCGTTTCATCTTCTTCATCCTGGTAGGTAGCTGCAGATTTTTATCAAGAATGTCTCGGTACATTTGTCCATTCATCCTTCCTTCAATTATATGAAGTTTGCCAGTGTCGTATGCTTAAAAACCACCCCGCACCATGATGTTCCCACCTGCAAACGTCACTGTTGATAGGATGTTTTTGGGGTGATATGCAGTGCCTTTTGGCCTCCATTTGGCATATAAAGAGTTTCATTTTGGTCCCATATGTCCGGACTATATACTCCCAGTAATTCACTGGCTTGTCTGTCTAAATGTTGTTGCGCCAACATTAAACGTGCTTGAACATGCTTTTTGTTCCACAGTGAAGTCTTGCATGGTGAGCGTGCATACAGGCCCTGGAGGTTGAGTGCATTACTTAGGGCACATTTCTTAAGACTGGCGTTTTAGATGCAGGTCTTAATAAACCCTTGCACTGGCGGTGGATCCGCCGGTGCAGGCCTCTACATAACTTCGGCGGGTCCTCATCAAGTTCTAAATGTAAGACAGCTTCCGAGCTGTCTTACATTTAGACCTTTTTCAACACCTGAAACAAGTGTAGAAAATGGTAAATGAGACGGGACTGCTGGCCTGTCCCCTTCCCCGCCCACAATTTTAACCGTTGCACTGCAATATGCGCCCTAATATAGGCGTATTTCAGCTCAATAAATGACCCCCTAAATGTTTTCTTTCAAACAATTGTACTATCTGTACTTTCTGTAGCTCCCCACAGGTGGTCCTTGGCTCTTGGACAACTCTTCTGATAATTCTTTTTACTGCTCTGTCTGAAATCTTGCAGGGAGCACCTGGTCGTTGCCCGTTTATGGTGAAATGATGTTCTTTCCTCTTCTGAATTATGGTCCAAACAGGAACCTTCAGTAGTTTAGAAATTCTACTGTAACTAATGCCATCAGTATGTTTTGCAACAATGAGATTGCGAAGGTCTTGAGGGAGCTCACTGGTTTTACCCTTCATGAGATGTTTCTTGTGGCACCTTGGTAATGAGACACCTTTTTATAGGCCGTCAGTTGAACCAGCTGATATTATTTTTCACTAAGTGGCGGGATTGCTTTCGAAGTACTGATAGATTTCAGCTGGTGTCATGACTTTCGATGGCTTTTTGCACCTCTCTTTCTTCAAGTGTTGAATACTTTTTCCCTGTGTCATTTCTCATTATTACACATAATTTATGGACACATATGGTTTGATTTTTTTCGCATGTGTGAATTGGCTAGGTTGTTACTGAGATCTGGTGAGAATTTGTTGTCAATAGCACCTTTAGGCCTCTTCCACACGGGCGTCCCGGATTTGCTCCGGATGCGTCGCGTATTCATTGCAGTTTTGACTGCGATTGCGTTGCATTGATCCTTCTATCTTCATTCAGCTGGACCTGCGCTGACGTCACCACGCTCACCACGTGGTGAGTGCGATTACGTCATCAAAGGTCCTTTTGCAGGTCCTGAAAGAAGAAGAAAGAAGACGATGCCGGCTGCGTGAACAAGTGGATGAGGTATTTTAACCCCTCAATCGACATTTTACTTAGCATTCTGTATTAAGAATGCTATTATTTTCCCTAATAACCATGTTATAAGAGAAAATAATACAGTGAATTTACTTAAATGGGGTCCGGGGTTGCTCATCCCTATCATCTCCTAGCAACCATGCGTGAAAATCGCACAGCATCTGAACTTGCTTGCGGATGCTTGCGATTTTCACGCAGCCCCATTAATTTCTATGGGGCCTGCGTTGCGTGAAAAACGCAGAATATAGAACATGCTGCAATTTTCACGCAACGCGCAAGTTATACGTGAAAATCACCGCTCATCTGCACAGCCCCATTGAAGTGAATGGGTCCGGATTCAGTGCGGGTGCAATGCGTTCACCTGACGCATTGCACCCACGCGGAAAACTCGCCCGTGTGAAAGGGGCCTTAGAAATATATTTACTTAGAAAATCACATACGTGATCAATACTGTACTTATTTCACCCATTTCTATATATTGCACTTTTTTTGCTCTTTTTATTCCAAATTTTATTCCTCCCTGTTATTTTATTATTTTTTTAGGAATCTAAACCTGTCGTTATTGAACCATCTTCATTGTTAAATGGCAGCCAGTACTCACTTGGGGCAGCCTCATTGGATCAGAGGGAAGATGACAGGACTGGCACTAATGTACATAGCACTACAGAAGAAAAATCTTCCGATAACATATCTTCTGCATCGGAAGCTTCGGAGTCAACATCCAGCAGTAAGGATAACGTCTGTTTCCAAGCAGTGCTTTTATGTCTGGTTCTAGCTGAGGTGAAGCCCATGGGGAAATGAATATATTTTCCATTACACAAGACAGTAGGAAAGATGGTTGAAAATCAAATGAGTCTATAGATTTTTGTTGTATACGATCATGAGTCCCTGAATTTTTAATGCATTTGCTCAGAGCGAGCAGTAATGCTCTACAGAATAATTTCCACTCGGTCACAGAGACCTTCAGTGCAGTTAGCAACTTGGGAGAACTTAGAAACCGAGAAAATGTAAGCATGCACCATCTTCTCCTCCTGTTGCCCTGATCGCATATATCACTTGAGAAGTAATGTACCCAAGACCCTTGGGTTGCCTGTAATTGCATAAACAAACTTGAGTCTTGTATTGTGAGATCTCTATTGGGGACAGCAAGTAATGATCATGTCTCTATAGGTCAGCTGTTTGAGAAGGCACCAGCAGTAGCGCCGCGGACTTCTCACAGCGTTCCCTAGGCCAACTACACGTTCATCGGTCACGTTGCCTAGGTGCAGCTCAGCCCCATAGAAGTGAATGGGGCTGAGCTGCTATACAATGTACAGCACTGTCCTTGGTGAGCAGGGAGAAGGCCATGGTGCTCACAGGAGCGCCAGTGCCTTCTCAAACAGCTGATTGGCGGGTGTCGGACCCACACCCATCAGATACTGATGACCTGTCCAAAGGATAGGTCATCAGTATTAAAGTCTTGGAAAACCCTTTTAAATCGGAACATTACATTGACTTTGTCATCAGTACTGACCCAGCAAAAGTGCCGATATCGCTAGGTAGACTTGGAAAGCAGACCATTGTGTATGGTTTTATAAGCAGCATCACTATGAAAAAGAAGTTTTAGTCTGACGCATACTGCTCCCGCAAGTGCCTTCTGGGTGTACCGTAATACTGGAATACTCTCTGCAATAAGCACTTCTCAACCCCTCAATTCTGCAACTGTAGAGTACACTATGACCATCATTCAAGAGCTGAGGGTAGGGGTTGTGGCCCGCTTACTGCAGAGAGCACTTCAGGGTTAGGGAGCACCTTCAGAGCATTTGTGGGAGTAGTAGTGATAATAAAGCCATAAACAAAGATATATTTAAAGAGAATCTATCACCATCATTAAAGGGGTTGTCTCACGAAAAATCTTAAATATTTTTCGAACCAGCACCTGGATCTGAATACTTCAGTAATTACATGTAATGAGAGATTTAGTATACACCTGCTGTTTGCTCTTTTTCTAATTTCTCTGTCCTGCTCACTGAGATGGAAGCACGTGATCAGTTCCCTCCTTCATCTGGCACCAGCTGCAGTAGAAAGGACACGCCCGCTACGTAGCCAGCTTGAAATAAGTCTAGTATAGAAATATATATTAAACCAGGCATACAGTACTACCTGGTAGGGTTGATTATAGTGACTAAAACAAGCCCTTTCTCTCTGCAATCGGTATTACTGAGGTAGATACATTTTTAGTCATATGCACCTGCTGTGCTTGGAGCACTGAAGGGCTTGCCTAGCCCCTCGGAGCATCGCTTCACCTCCACCTCTCTCTCTTGCCACTCCCCCTCCCAGTGAAATTCTAAGGGTCAGGCATCCTCACTGCGTGACCCTATAATCTCATCCATCCATCGGATGCAGTACCATTGGCACATGAGCAGTGAAGATCTCAGAGTGGGAACAACTGCAAGAGATCTTCACTGTGTCGGTGCATGCGCAAGATTTCAGGGCCAGGTATTAGATCATTTACAGTGCAAGGAAAATAAACAACACTTACGCCATCACCATCTGTATTGCTCTCCGTGCATGGACTCACTCCAGCTAGTGTGGTTGTAATCCAAGAAACCAAGGTAAATGTCCAGCACAGGAACATAAAATCTTGATGCTTTATTGGAAAAATGATTAAAAATCCATCTCCACAAATCCATTGTATATTTAAGGCCGATGCGTTTCGACCAGAAATATCTATATCATGGCATGCCATAAATTAAAATCTTTTTGATCGATAAAGCATGCCTGGCCCTGTCAATCTCACTGGGAGGGGGAGTGGAAACAGGGAAAGGTAGATGTGAAGTGGTGCTAGGCCAGCCCCTCAGTCCTCCAAGCACCTAATTTGCATATAACAAAAAATAAAGAGTTTTTTCTGCAACTGTTATACCAATTGCAGTGAGGAAGGGTTAATTTAAGTCACCATGATCAACTCTACCAGGCAGTATGCCTGGTTTAATAGGGTTGATCATGATGACAAATGTTTTTTTGTTTGCGTCTGGCCAGTTATTTTCTGCGGAACCTGATACAACTGATATGTGTACTGTATTTGCACTTAGGGCACAGGTCTGGCATCCATAGACTGTTAGTGCCAGATATAAAAATGCTGTATCCATAGTTTTTCTATCTGGAGGTATTTTACATCTGGCATCACAACTGATGCGCCAGATGAATATGGACAATCCCATAGAAAACTGTAGGATCAGTTCTAGAATTAGTTTCCCTTCGATGTTTGTTTTCTGTTCCACACTGGACTGAAACTGAAAAGTATGTGAAGCGGGCCTAAACAGGTCTTTATGTCTCCTACTGAGCGACATTGGCTGTTTTTCAGGGTCAAAACTGCTGACCGACTTGGTTTAACCCCCTAGAGCACGGATCAGCAACCTCCGGCACTCCAGATGTTATGAAACTGCAATTCCCAGAATCCTCCTTTCACTTCTGTGGGCGTTACAAATATTGCAGAGTAAGTTTGCATGCTGGGAGTTGTAGTTTCACAGCAGCCGGAGTGCCGAAGATTGCTGATCCCTGCCCTAGAGTACCGCCGAAGTACGTGGTTTAAATATGGCCTGGCTCGCAGGCACCATACCTGGCGGATCTCTGCTGTTTGAAACCTGGGCCTGGGGCTAATGTCTGCAACCGGCAATAATGCCGATTATGTACATTTAACTCTTTAGATGGTCAAGCGTGAAATAATAAAATACCAAAAAAACAGAAGCACGTGCTTCTGGGTTAGGAACGGCTCCCCTATGCGGTGATCATGGGAGTCATTCCTTCTCACTAAAGAGCTGGATATCTCCTTGAAGAAACCCAGCATATCAGAGCTGCAGTTCCTATGAAGGCCTGCAGGTGGCAGGCCTCCATAGGATAACCGCAAATGAAGCTTAGACTGTAATTCTATTGAACTACACTCGAAGCTAAAATAAATCAAAATGTTTCATATTGTAGCCTCCTGGTGGGGGCTAAAAAAAAGTAAAAAAAAAAGGTCTGAAAAAAATAAATAAAAATAAAAAACATAATGATCATGGGCATCACTGTGTCCCAAAATGCCTGTAATATAAAAAAAATATAAAAATATTTATCCCATAAGGAGAATGGCATAATGGGGGGAAAAAAACATAAAAATGGCAGATTTGCCATTTTTTTTTCAGCATTTCACTTACCCCCAAAAATTTTATAAAGTGTGATCAAAAAGTCACACACACTTCAAAATGGTATCGATAAAAACTCAAGATCATCATGGGGATCAGACTATGGCGATGAAAAGAAAAAACTATTTTTTTTTTCAGTATTAAAACACAAGAAAAACTACCTTATATAAATGTGGTATCTTTGTAATCTTACTGACCCAGAGAATGAAGGGCACAGGTCAGTTTTACCGCATAGGGAACGCCGTAGAGACAAAACTTGTAAAACTGTGGCGGTATTGTGTTTTTCTTCCAAATCCACCCCATTTGGGATTATTTTTCCATATTAATTATATGCCATATTAAATGGTGGGATTAGAAAGTACAACTTGTCCAGCAAAAGCCCTCATACTTCTATAGTGATTGGAAAAATAAAAAAGTTTATGGCTCATGATACAGACAGGGAAGACAAAAGAAAACACAAAAATGAAAAAAAAACCTCCGGTATTCAAGGGGTTAAATCTGACACATAGAACAAATGTGGCAGATTCATACAGGCTTTTTTAGTTTATTCTGTCTTTGGTTTGCTTCCCCTTAGTGGCAGCATTTTACTGCCAAATTTTGGATACTCAACAAATGATTTCCATAACAAGGAATGCTCATGAGCTGAAATCGCATAGCCATCTTGCAATTTTATACTTTTTGCATCTTCAGCAGCTCTACGTTACTTGCTGGCTGTACAAGTTGGTGCCTTTCCCAATGAATGTTCTTGATGATGTTATAGTTGTTAATTATTCCTCGTTACATTTTATGTATTTTTTTTTTTTTACAAAAGAATTGTGATTAACCCGTAGGATACCAGCTCCGTATATGTACGGCGCTGGGAACTGTGCCTAAAATCCCAGTGCCGTACAGTTATGGCGCGCTGATTGGGCGGGCTCAGGAGCTGCGTCAGCCCGATCAGCTGCAGGGTTCCAGCAATCACTGATAGCTGGACCCCTGCTGTATGCCGGTGCATTAACCCTCGCACTGCCGCGGTCAGCTCTGACCACTGCATGTGCGGTGTCCTGATGGGTGTCCATTGGGTCCCCACGCTGCTGTGATGGGGACCCGATATTTTGGACGGCAGCCCGATGCCTTCCTTAGGCATCGTGGCTGCCATCCCTGTGAGCCTGTGAGATCCAGCAGGCTGTAAGCAGGACAAAAAAAAGGGGAAAAGAAATAAAGTTTTAAAAATAAAAAATTTGTTTCAATGTAAAAAACAAAAAAACAAACAAAAACATCCTATTCCTAAAAGAAAGTTAAAAAAAATAGTAAAAAATAGGGAAAAAAGAAAATACTGAGCTAAGTAAAATAAATTAATTTCTGAAGTTATTACCCGGAGTCCCGCGAGACCTCACAAAGTAATAACTTCGGCTCATAGGAGACAATACATTCTAATACTGTACAGAGCGCTCGCTCCATACAGTATTCTAACGAAGTTTTATGAGAATCAACTTTGGATGTTTCATCCGAAGTCGATTCGCTCATTCCTACTTCTAACATCCTAAATAAATAAAATGACGTTTACAAAATGACGCCAACATAAAGCAGACATATGGGGAATGTCGATTGATATCTATTTGATGAGGTATTACTATCTGTCTTAAAAGTAGAGAAATTCTAATTTAGAAAATTGTGAATTTTTTTCAATTTTTTTGTAAATTTTGGATTATTTTATAAATAAAGGTGTAATATATCGACTCAAATTTACCACTGTCACGAAGTACGATGTATCACGAGAAAACGATCTCTGAATGGCCTGGATAAGTAAAAGCGTTCCAAAGTTATTACCACATAAAGTGACACATGTCAGATTTGCAAAAATCGGCCTGGGATTTAAGGTGAAAAGTGGCTCGATACTGAAAGGGTTAATGCATTCTACTAAATTGTTTATTAGAATTGTCTTTTATCGCCTTTGACCTCTTATATATTAACCTTTATTCTTAAAGATTGATCACTCATCTAAGTTGCCATTGGTTTGCAGTCTTTATAGCATCTTGTATTTCACTTGCAGCAGCTAATTTGCCATACATGAAGACGCGCCGTACCGTCATCTTATTATTTCTCATGTGATGACAATGTGACTTGAATATGACACGTAGCAATGTTCTGTCTGTTTCAGCTTTCCTTTACTCCAGCACGGCAGGGGCAGACATGTGCTTTGCACGCCAGCACAACACTTCAGATAACAATAACCTGAGTATGAGTGGTTCCAATGGTAGCATATTAATGCAGCTTAATCCGCAGAAACCGGGGGCTATCGACAACCAACCACTAGTCACACAAGAGAATGTAAAGGTAAGTTATAAATGCAGCATAACTGTTACTTCTCTGTAGGGACAGGTCACAATGGACTTCACACTCCCACCTGCAGTTACAAGCTTCACCCACTGTTTAATGGAGAGAACTGAGTAATTCCGGCTCCGGAGCTACTCTGAAGCGGCTTATCGGTGCGGGGTTGGTCTTGTGTCGATCAGATATTGATGGCCTATTCTGAGGATGGGCCATCAGTAGTAAAGGAGTGGACAACCCCTTTAAAAAGCACCTATAATGACTGTAACCCTGTATGCTTTGTTTAAAAAATGTTTGTAACCATAAAAATGCAGACTTTTCTAAAAAAATTTCCAATCTTTCCAATCAGGGGAGTGATCCTTTTTTTATAATCTGTTTTTATTGTCTGATTGCAGATTTATTTATTCTATGTCTTCAACATGATTATGGGGCGGCCATCTTGCTTGGGCTGTTCTTAACAGCATTAAGAAGCTTTATAGCAGCCGCATGTGCCATAGACACAATGGTCACGAGGGTCCTCATTGACTTCTATGGGAGAATTTTCTAGGCATGATCTGTGTCCTGTGCAGAGGTCAGAGGTCATTGTACAAGGAAGAAATAGATAAGCTCTGACAATCACCTATTGTCAATGGGGGACCCTGTCTTATCTATACACAGAGGTGATATCTCCTTATCATTACAGGCAGGATTAGAATGACAGATAAGCAGATAAAAACAGTAAAGTGATCAAGAAGTGGCGCTTATTATTAGGCCAAGTGCCCAGTGCCAAAACTGCAGGATTTTATGATTTATTTATTTTTTATTATAGACATTGACATGGAAAATTTTAAATATCACCAAAAATTCTTTCAAATGTGATTTAAATAATAGGTCATTTTCTGATGACACATTCCCTTTAAATGTCCTCTGGGATACAATGTTAGGCTACTTTCACACTAGCGTTAATGTTTTCCGGTATTGAGATCCGTCATAGGGGCTCAATACTGGAAGAAAATGCTTCGTTTTGTCCCTATTCATTGTCAGTGGGGACACAACGTAACTGAACAGAACGGAATGCTCCAAAATGCATTCCGTTCTCATACCGGAGAGCAAACCGCAGCATGCTGCGGTTTGCTTTCCGTTCTGGGATGCAGAGCAAGACGGATCCGTCATGATCCACAATGCAAGTCAATGGGGACAGATCCGTTGTCTCTGACACAATAGAAAATTGATCCGTCTCCCATTGACTTTCAATGGAGTTTGACTGATCCGTCTTGGCTATGTTACAAATAATACAACCGGATCCGTTCATAACGGATGCAGATGGTTGTATTATCAGTAACGGAAGTGTTTTTGCTGAACTCTGCCGGATCCAGCAAAATGCTAGTGTGAAAGTAGCCTTAATACACAGGGTGAAATTTAAGTCTCTTAGTTGAAGATGCTGACTCCTTGCAGAGTAGTAGCACGTTTGGTAAAACACAACAGGAGACCAATTAACTTGAAAAGATAAATCTATAAAGCAAAACTGATGGCCAGAATTCTACATGATGCCACTTACAGTACATTCTGACAAAATGCAAAGGTTCTGTAACCTTCAATGCAGCACTCAGATGAATGGAAATATCCCAGATGTAGAAGATCAATTCAGAAATCAGTTTGCAGTTATCTGTTCTTTACTGGTATTTTACTGAGAGTTTAAAGAGGTTTTCTGAGATTTTCTTACTGATGACCTATCGTCAGGATAGGTAATCAGTATCTGATTGGTGGAAGCTTGACACCGGGATCCCTGCCGATCAGATGCTGTAATCGCCCTGGCCTTCTCTCTGCTTTTCCTAGGCTAAATGGCGACATGTTCATGTGTCACTAGTAGCAGCTCAGCCCCATTCAAATGAATGGGGCTGAGTGCAATACCAAGCACAACCACTATACTATGTAAGGCGCTGTGCTTAGTGAGCTGTGAGAAGGCAGTGGCGCTCACAGGAGCATTCTCAAACAGCTGATCGGCGGGAGTTCTGGGTGTCGGACCCCCCACCGATCAGATACTGATGACCTGTCCAGAGGATAGGTCATCAAAAAAGAAATCCTGGAAAACCCTTTTAAGGCTTTGGCCACACCGTAGACCGATTGTGTCAGTCTGGTATTACAGCTCCATTACATTTATGTCAACATAGTTGAGCTACAGTACCAGACACAATCCAAGGGCCGATATATTGTAGTTTTTCAAATAAATCGATTTTGTAATCCAACACCTTTTAAAAACCATTGGGTCAAGTTCTTAGCCACTTTGGATAACTCCCTATTTGCTACTATCCCCAGACAGTAAGCAGTTCACAAAGTATCCCCCGATGGAACCCCAGTAGTCAGCTGTTACCTATGGAGGGAACATGGCAGCGCACGTGTTCAGTTTCTCTGCAGCGCCACCACAGAGAGAAATAAACATTACAACGTGTCCATTTTAATGAAAGGGATGTCTGTTTGTTTAATGTAGGACATAACAGGCCATCCGGAGCAAGAGACACTAGAATCCTAAACGGAGGACCCACTTCTGCTAACTTAAATTTCCCAGGGATGAAATATATATGAAAACATGGTTTCGATACTGGGCAACTCTTTAAAGGGAACCTGTCACCGGGATTTTGTGTGTAGAGCTGAGGACATGGGTTGCTAGATGGCCGCTAGCACATCTGCAATATCCAGTCCCCATAGCTCTGTGTGCTTTTATTGTGTAAAAAAAACTATTTGATGCATATGCAAATTACCCTGAGATGAGTCCTGTATGTGAGATGAGTCAGGGCCAGGACTCATCTCAGGTTATTTTGCATATGTATCAAATAGTTTTTTTTACACAATAAAAGCACAGAGCTATGGGGACTGGATATTACGGCCATCTAGCAACCCATGTCCTCAGCTCTATACACAAAATCCTGGTGACAGGTTCCCTTTAATATACTTGTACCTGAATGTAATTACACCTGAAAGTAACTATTTAAAGCTTTAATTAGAATTGCAAATAAATCTTCTACTTGCAAATGTTGATGATGCTATAACACCCTGACAAAGCTATTTAATTATCACATTTTCATGTTTTGTAGATCAAAATAGTCTAAATTTAAAATATATTAAAGTCCTGTTTGGAGCCCTGTCAAATCGAAATGAATTTGTCAAACTTGTAGGTCTTTATATATTGTATGGGCTGAGTTCACATCACCGTTTCATCCGTCAGAAGAATAGGAAAAACCGATCCTGTAGCAAAACGGATCCTCTAAAAAAAAAAAAAAAAAAAAAAAGAAACTGATCCTGCGCATCCAAGCAGATAGAAAAGAAAGTCCTGGACTTTTTTTTTGCAGGGGACTTTTTTCTTCATCTTAAAAAAAACGGATCTCAGATGGAAATGGCTAAAACGGATATTAAAATATAGGATCCTTTTTTTTTTGTCCTGTTCTTCTGACGGATCAGAAAAAAGGAAAATAAAACTGTGATGTGAACCCGGCCTTATACGTTTATGCAAGCAGTGCTTTACCAGTATAGTCATCTTGCATATTTGCTTCTGATTTACCTGTGTATCAAATATGTGTATTTAAACATAGTACCAGATTTACTAATCCTATAGACAGGGTGAGTGTAGTAGATCTGCACCAGATTTATCACAGGGGCTCATGCTGGATGATGAATGTGGTGCAGGGAGAGACACTTTTCTCTGACTTTATACCAAATTTGCACCTCTTTTTTAGACAAAATTTTTTTGCTCAAACATGCATTAGTAAATCTAAACCATGGTCTCCTTTTCAAATTCTACGTCTTTGTAGACCAGAGTTTCCCCGTTTTTACAGTTCACAAGCCACTTTCAAAAGTTTACAGATGAGCCTCATTGAATAGTAAAGGTGAAGAATCCTATTGTACTAGTAATAAGGCTATTATCCTAGTAGAAACTGTACCAATGTCCAAAAGAAACCACACCATCTTTATTTATCCATATGAAAATCATAAAAGATGTCTTTTGAATTTTAGAAATTATCATCTCGTGTCATAGCATGCAGGGATCAAATCATGAGCAATAAAGTAGTGTTCATCAAGCACCAAAGTGCTCCGGTGCTCATCTGGATGCTCGGGTGCTCTACCGAGCACCCGAGTATAATGAAAGTCAATAAGAACCCGAGCATTAAACCAGGCACCCCCTGCTCTGAAGAGGGGAGGGTGCCTGGTTCATAGGAAAAGGTCAGAAAATGATGGAAACTCCACCGAAATGGTTCAGGAACAGCATGGGGAGGATGTCTGGATGCATCTTGGACTCCCAGGTCACTGCTGGGAACGATGTTGTCCGAGTAGTACGCCAATTTTACAGACTGACAATAATGCGCACCAAACCGAAGTTAAAATCGATTTTAGAGGAAACATTATTAGGAAACATTCTTTTCTGTATATTTACTTGTCTATAAAGTGCAAGTGCAGCCAAAAATTACAAGGAAGAGGCACTCCGATACAACCTGTATATCACATAAAGGAGGGCCTCATTCATATTGTGGTACAATTGTTCAGGTAGTGGGACTCCTACACTCATAAAGCCTATGCACTAAGTGAAAGGGTTGCCAAAAATTACAAGGAACCGGCATTACAATACAGGGAGTGCAGAATTATTAGGCAAGTTGTATTTTTGAGGATTAATTTTATTATTGAACAACAACCATGTTCTCAATAAACCCAAAAAACTCATTAATATCAAAGCTGAATATTTTTGGAAGTAGTTTTTAGTTTGTTTTTAGTTTTAGCTATTTTAGGGGGATATCTGTGTGTGCAGGTGACTATTACTGTGCATAATTATTAGGCAACTTAACAAAAAACAAATATATACCCATTTCAATTATTTAGTTTTACCAGTGAAACCAATATAACATCTCAACATTCACAAATATACATTTCTGACATTCAAAAACAAAACAAAAACAAATCAGTGACCAATATAGCCACCTTTCTTTGCAAGGACACTCAAAAGCCTGCCATCCATGGATTCTGTCAGTGTTTTGATCTGTTCACCATCAACATTGCGTGCAGCAGCAACCACAGCCTCCCAGACACTGTTCAGAGAGGTGTACTGTTTTCCCTCCTTGAAAATCTCACATTTGATGATGGACCACAGGTTCTCAATGGGGTTCAAATGAGGTGAACAAGGAGGCCATGTCATTAGATTTTCTTCTTTTATACCCTTTCTTGCCAGCCACGCTGTGGAGTACTTGGACGCGTGTGATGGAGCATTGTCCTGCATGAAAATCATGTTTTTCTTGAAGGATGCAGACTTCTTCCTGTACCACTGCTTGAAGAAGGTGTCTTCCAGAAACTGGCTGTAGGACTGGGAGTTGAGCTTGACTCCATCCTCAACCCGAAAAGGCCCCACAAGCTCATCTTTGATGATACCAGCCCAAACCAGTACTCCACCTCCACCTTGCTGGCGTCTGAGTCGGACTGGAGCTCTCTGCCCTTTACCAATCCAGCCACGGGCCCATCCATCTGGCCCATCAAGACTCACTCTCATTTCATCAGTCCATAAAACCTTAGAAAAATCAGTCTTGAGATATTTCTTGGCCCAGTCTTGACGTTTCAGCTTGTGTGTCTTGTTCAGTGGTGGTCGTCTTTCAGCCTTTCTTACCTTGGCCATGTCTCTGAGTATTGCACACCTTGTGCTTTTGGGCACTCCAGTGATGTTGCAGCTCTGAAATATGGCCAAACTGGTGGCAAGTGGCATCTTGGCAGCTGCACGCTTGACTTTTCTCAGTTCATGGGCAGTTATTTTGCGCCTTGGTTTTTCCACACGCTTCTTGCGACCCTGTTGACTATTTTGAATGAAACGCTTGATTGTTCGATGATCACGCTTCAGAAGCTTTGCAATTTTTAGAGTGCTGCATCCCTCTGCAAGATATCTCACTATTTTTGACTTTTCTGAGCCTGTCAAGTCCTTCTTTTGACCCATTTTGCCAAAGGAAAGGAAGTTGCCTAATAATTATGCACACCTGATATAGGGTGTTGATGTCATTAGACCACACCCCTTCTCATTACAGAGATGCACATCACCTAATATGCTTAATTGGTAGTAGGCTTTCGAGCCTATACAGCTTGGAGTAAGACAACATGCATAAAGAGGATGATGTGGTCAAAATACTCATTTGCCTAATAATTCTGCACGTAGTGTACACCCTTTATTACACATAAAGGAGGGCATCATACACACGAGCGTTGTCCTGCGCCGCCCTGCAAACCTGGACATGAAGCTAGGTATCGTGGATGATTGTTTTTCTTGTGCTCTGGCAGCAGGCACAGTTTCTCTGCGGCCTCTGCGTGCACCATCAGCATCACGGCCACTTTCCCGTCCCTTACTGCTCGCCTTCATTTTAAATGTCATATATATTTGAAAGTATATCACATGTACAGTAGCGTAGGATTTGGAACTGTATGCGCAAAAAAATTTACAAAGGTATTTGTGATGAGGAAACATTATACAGGACAGGTACTACAGGTAATGTCACTGTTCGCAGTGTCTACGGAAAAAGTACACTGAATGTCGCTGATATTTTAGTGATGCTCACACTTTAAACAGGAGATGTGGCGCGAATAATTTAACTGTCCGCAGCGGCCTATTACACGGTATTTAGCGCAGGATGCGCTAAAAATATACACTGCCCGTCCAAAAAAAAAGTCGCCAACAAAAATATTTAGTTGGACCCCCTTTAGCTTTGATTACGGCATGCATTCGCTGTGGCATTGTTTCGATAAGCTTCTGCAATGTCACAAGATTTATTTCCATCCAGTGTTGCATTAATTTTTCACCAAGATCTTGCATTGATGATGGTAGAGTCTGACTATTGCGCATAGCCTTCTCCAGCACATCCCAAAGATTCTCAATGGGGTTAAAGGGACACTGACAGGGCCAATAAGCATATTGAGGTATATATATGGCAGTACAGGTCTTATAATGGGTATTACAATCATCTAAGTATCCCCCCTGTCCACATTATACGTACAGTAAACTTAAATTTTATAACCTGCTCCAACGGTCTTCAATCTGCCCAAGGGGCGGTGTTTCACCTCTCTTGCACCCAGCCAGCCTCCCCCAACTGCCGCTTTGAAGCAGTTTGCTGGGCGGCTTCTGCGGTCCCCGCTCTGAAGCGCTGCGCTTAACAGTGCCCTGCGCATGCGCCGGATTTTGTGAAGTCGGGGACAGTAAGCGCCGCCCAGCGAAGTGAATATTGATGAGCTGGGCGGCGCTTACTGTACCGGACTTCACAAGATCCGGCGCATGCGCCGGGCACTGTTAAGCGCAGTGCTTCAGAGCGGGGACCGCAGAAGCCGCCCAGCAAACTGAATATTCATGAGCTGGGCGGCGCTTCAAAGCGGCAGTTGGGGGAGGCTGGCTGGGCGCAAGAGAGGTGAAAACGCCGCCCCTTGGGCAGATTAAAGACCGTTGGAGCAGGTTATAAAACTTAAGTTTACTGTATGTATAATGTGGACAGGGGGGATACTTAGATGATTGTAATACCCATTATAAGACCTGTACTGCCATATATATACCTCAATATGCTTATTGGCCCTGTCAGTGTCCCTTTAAGGTCTGGACACTGTGATGGCCAATCCATGTGTGAAAATTCTCAAACAGACTAACATCTTTTCCACGACCACGAGATGTGTCTTTCGACATGATTGTTTAAGAAATGAGAAGCAACTCATTGCACCAGTTGGGGTTAAATAACTTGTTGCCAGCTGAAAGATAATCGCCCATGCAGTAATTATCCAATAGGAGGCTCATAACTACAGTCAGATCCATAAATATTGGGACATCAACACAATTCTAACATTTTTGTCTCTATACACCACCACAATGGATTTGAAATGAAACAAACAAGATGTGCTTTAACTGCAGACTGTCAGCTTTAATTTCAGGGTATTTACATACAGATCAGGTGAACGGTGCAGGAATTACAACAGTTTGCATATGTGCCTCCCACTTGTTAAGGGACCAAAAGTAATGGGACAGAATAATAATCATAAATCAAACTTTCACTTTTTAATACTTGGTTGCAAATCCTTTGCAGTCAATTACAGCCTGAAGTCTGGAACGCATAGACATCACCAGATGCTGGGTTTCATCCCTGGTGATGCTCTGCCAGGCCTCTACTGCAACTGTCTTCAGTTCCTGCTTGTTCTTAGGGCATTTTCCCTTCAGTTTTGTCTTCAGCAAGTGAAATGCATGCTCAATCGGATTCAGGTCAGGTAATTGACTTGGCCATTGCATAACATTGCACTTCTTTCCCTTAAAAGACTCTTTGGTTGCTTTTGCAGTATGCTTTGGGTCATTGTCCATCTGCACTGTGAAGTGCCGTCCAATGAGTTCTGAAGCATTTGGCTGAATATGAGCAGATAATATTGCCCAAAACACTTCAGAATTCATCCTGTTGCTTTTGTCAGCAGTCACATCATCAATAAATACAAGAGAACCAGTTCCATTGGCAGCCATACATGCCCACGCCATGACACTACCACCACCATGCTTCTCTGATGAGGTGGTATGCTTAGGATCATGAGCAGTTCCTTTCCTTCTCCATACTCTTCTCTTCCCATCACTCTGGTACAAGTTGATCTTGGTCTCATCTGTCTATAGGATGTTGTTCCAGAACTGTGAAAGCTTTTTTTAGATGTCGTTTGGCAAACTCTAATCTGGCCTTCCTGTTTTTGATGCTCACCAATGGTTTACATCTTGTGGTGAACCCTCTGTATTCACTCTTGTGAAGTCTTCCTCCTGGAGAGTGTTCTTGATCTGTCATACTGTTGTGAAGGGTGTTTTCTTCACCAGGGAAAGAATTATTCAGTCATCCACCACAGTTGTTTTCCGTGGTCTTCCGGGTCTTTTGGTGTTGCTGAGCTCACCGGTGTGTTCCTTCTTTTTAAGAATGTTCCAAACAGTTGTTTTGGCCATGCCTAATGGTTTTGCTATCTCTCTGATGGGTTTGTTTAGTTTTTTCAGCCTAATGATGGCTTGCTTCACTGATAGTGACAGCTCTTTAGATCTCATCTAGAGAGTTGACAGCAACAGATTCCAAATGCAAATAGCACACTTGAAATGAACTCTGGACCTTTTATCTGCTAATTGAAATTGGGATAATGAGGGAATAACACACACCTGGCCATGGAACAGCTGAGAAGCCAATTGTCCCATTACTTTTGGTTCCTTAACAAGTGGGAGGCACATATGCAAACTGTTGTAATTCCTACACCGTTCACCTGATTTGGATGTAAATACCCTCAAATTAAAGCTGACAGTCTACAGTTAAAGCACATCTTGTTCGTTTCATTTCAAATCCATTGTGGTGGTGTATAGAGCCAAAAATGTTAGAATTGTGTTGATGTCCCAATATTTATGGACCTGGCTGTATTTGCTTAGTTAAATCCAGGTGGTGACTTTTTTTTTTTGGACAGGCAGTGTATATTGCTGCTGTCACGCACAATAGTCCTTGAAAGGACTTTTGGGTCTCTGAAAGGTTTTTTGTATAGAAATCTTCCTATTACACTCCCTACACTGTCTGTGCATAGTTCTCCCTGACACTGAGCAATTTAGCGCAGGTTGCGCTACAAACATATATTGCTGCTGTCACACACAATAGTCCTTACAAGGACTTTTGGGTCTCTGAAACGTTTTTGTACAAAAAAAATATTCAACTGCACTCCCTACACTCTGTCCCTTCCTATTCTCAGCTCTCCCTGACTACGAATGAGCTGAACATGCGTTATCAGGTGCTATATAGTTCCTGATGACGCGTCCTGGCCAGCCAATCACTGTAAAGCCAGTAGCCAACATGGCTACTGGCATTATAGTGAGGGCAGTACTTACCCGCACGTTTTCTGGCTGTGTAGCAGCCAAGAAACGTGCGAGGAAGAGACTCGAGCATGGCGCTCGAGCACATGCGGTACTCTGCCGAGCATGCTCGATCAACACTACAATAAAGTGTTTGTTTTCTGCAGATTGGACAAATCTGCCTGGATGAAAGATTGTCAGTCCCCTCATCTAATCAGTGGTTAGAAGTGTAAAGCTCTAGGGGCCATCGAGCAATGATCACAATAATGTGCAATCAGCTAAAAAATATTTAGCGATTATTGTTTTGTGTAATTGAACATCTTTTGAATGCAAATGATTTGCTAAATTGTCACTTAGAAACAGATGCAATAGCCTGAAGCAGCTAGTGAATTAACATGACATCGATAAATAGATCACAGCATATAAATGGCTGGAACCATAAGAAGTAGTAATTTGAATAGTGCCAAATGCCCAGATTAGTGCATAGTAATTAGAGATGAGCGAATTTCATATTTTGAAATTCGTTTGCGCTTCGTTTAGTGGTAAAAGCAGAATTGCGTTATGGATTCCGTTACCACGGACCATAACTCAATTCTATGACGGAATGTATAACAGAATGCCTTTAGAGGCATTCCGTTATTCATTCCTTCATAATAGACGTCTATGGGCTGCAAAACGGATCCTTCCCGTTTCCGTTATGCAGGGGAGTCCTCTCCTGCATAACGGAAAAGGAACGGATCCGTTATGCAGGCCATAGATTTCTATTATGACGGAATGCCTCTAAAGGAATTCCGTTATGCATTCCTTCATAGAATTGCGTTATGGTCCGTGGTAACGGAATCCATAACGCAATTCTGCTTTTACCACCAAACGGAGCGCAAATGAATTTCATAACATGAAATTCGCTCATCCCTAATAATAATGGCAAAAAAGTTACTTTTTTTGTGAAGGCTGAAAAATAGATACGGCCAGGATAGAACCTCTTTAACAGACTTCTAGCACAGGACCATTCCATTAACCTGTTAATTTATGTGGTGTGGGAGGGGGGGTTAAAGAGGACCTTTCACCACTCCAGACATGCCTGTTTTAATAGCTTCATGCATTCCCCATATAATAACAATTCTGGAACATCTATTCTTATGGCTCTATGTTGTGCCATTCCTTTATTATTTATACTAGAAGTTATGAATAAATTGCTAGCAGTCCGGAGTTTGTGCAAAATGCACCCATCATACTCGACACAACTGACCCTGGTGAGGAACCCCTCCTTTCAAAATGGCCGTTTACACCCAGTTTTTACACGCTGGCAATCTCTAGGTATAATCAATATAGTTAAACTGATCAATGTGCAAACGCGGTCGGTCAAAACGCTCCAAGACTTGCAGAAGGAATACCCGGACATAACCTTCCCATTTTTTCCATATCGGCAGCCAAAAAGCTACATTGACAGAGTGATTGCCACTTTGCCGGATGCGGAGTGGAGTCCGTACTTGGTTAGGTGGTACTCAAGCCCTAGCGAGGGGAAAAAACAAATATCAACAAACTATAAATTCCTACACATCCCTATCGATTATACTGTATCAAACGCCCCTATGACTAAGTGGACAGCAGAGGTGCAACAATCCACCCCATCTGTGATACTTAGGGCATTGGAGTTCGCCTACAAACACTTACCGGTGGCCAGATATGTAGAGATGGTCTTACAAATTTGTCATAGGTCATATCTGGATCCAAGGAGGGGGTTTCGGATGGGTATTTACGATTCTACTAGCTGTTTCAAATGCGGGGCCCTGGTCGCGGGACTTTATCATTGTTTATGGGATTGTCAAAGGATAAGAGAGTTCTGGAGCAAAATCATTGCTTTCACTAACACACACCTAACCAATTTTACCCCATGTGACCCGCTCTGGGCCTTGTTCGGTTACCTGGACAAAGACACATACAATTGTACTCCGGGGTGTAGGAAACTGCTACAATTTGTGGCAGCGGCGGGCACCAAGGCAATCTTACAAGTTTGGTTACAACCCTCGGCCCCCCCTTTCAAATTATTCCTGGAAAAATTATCCTACATTATGCGTATGGACTGGGTGGAGCCTTCACATCAAAAAGATAAAAAGGTGGAGCACTTCTTTCGGGTGTGGGAAAGTTAACATACTGCCTTTACAAACCCGCAAGGCCATACACAAATTATTTTCGGGGACAACTTGGTTCCTGGAACAGGCGGTAGGGGGGGAGGATAACGCCCAGATATTCCCGAGCACTTTGGGATTTTTGTTTTGTTTTACATTAATTTTCTGTTGTTCTTTTTTCAATTGTGATGCAAGCTTCCACAGAGGCAAAATAATAGGACAACCATGAAAAGAATTCTTGGTGGATCACACGAGTCCTTGGTGTAATAGCTTTTCACAGGAATGCTATTAGTGTACTCTGTTGAGTTAGGCCTGTTGGTTTTGCAGGTAAAACCGTAATTTATTAAACAGATGTCAGTTATTGGACAATTATAAGCACTATAGTGCCTTCTATTAGTCACTATCTGTACAACAGAACATCCGAAATTCTTTATGGTCCACCATCGCTGCATATCAAGGGACTTACTTAGCTGGCATAGGTCGAGGAGCAGCGTATGGAGTAATTGCCTATGTAAACCAGTTTGTCTTTTTTGTCTGTATATAAAATTTTCTTTGATTGAAAACTTAATAAAAACTGTTTAAAAAATAATAATTGCTAGCAGTCTGCAGTAAGGGTACAGAGGGGTGTTACCAGTTGGGGGTTGTGTACCTACAGGGACTCTATCCAGTCAGTGGTGCCATTTTCAGACTGCAGGGACACACCCCCAGGTGGTCAGAAGTGGTGATAGGTCCTCTTTAATAAATACACTTTCCCATTTTTTCCTGAGGTTGCAGAAGCATTTTGCTATGCTTTTGGCACAAGTGGTTTTCATACATTTTTGCACAGACTGAGAAAGACCTATAATCTTCATTGTTCTTGAATATAATTTTACTAGTTACAGTTTGTAGAAAGCTTTAGTTACAAACACAGCTTGTACTGCAATGGGTACAATTATGAACGTTTACCCATACCTATGCTAATATCTCAGAAGCATTTGAAAGGAATATTAAGAAATGTTTATTTTTTTTCCTGTTTTATTTTTGGGAGAGAGCGCTCATCGTCTCCTTGTAATGTACAACTTACAGAATTCTCCCATTTTTATTGTGTTTAGAAATTAGCGAACCTGGTTGCATCATTGGCTGCACCAGTAATGAACGCAATAACACTTTAGTAACATATTATTCTCTGTTATTTCTCCTAGGTACCCTCGCTAACACTGGAAGGAGGACGCTTAAAACAAAGTCCTTCTCTGCTTCGTGGAAAAGATTATGAAATAGTTCCAGAGCCAGTGTGGAGAGCACTTTATCACTGGTATGGAGCCAACTTGTCCTTACCTCGACCGGTAGGTAGTAATTGTCATCCACGTATAGTGTAACGCTTACTTAAAGATGACCCGTCACCTCTCCTGACTTGTCATTCCCATGCATTTACAATTCTGCAGCATCTTTTCATATGTTGAGCCATTCCTCTATTCCTACTAGAAGATGATAATTGATCTGCAACCGGGTGTTACCAGTTGGGTGTGTGTCCATGCCCATTCTCTGACACGTACTGATTGGACAGCGTCAGACTGTGTAGGGACACTACCCAACTATTAACACAAAGTTGTAAATTCAGTGATAAACTTCTCGCAGGAATAATAGAAGAATGGCTCAACGTAGGGTCATATGAATAGATGCTCCTGAATTATTTCACGAGAAATGCATGTAGTTACTAAAGCAAACATGTCAGGAGTGGTGACAGGTTCTCAGTAAAAGGGTAAGGGTCCCCCATTTTCTTAAAGTGGTTATTTTAGAAGATAATGTACATTACTTTTCACCCACCCACAGATGGATGTTAAACAGTAAGGCCGCAGGAACAATACATGGGTATGTGGTCACGTAATATAGTCATCATATCATCAGGTAGTGATACAGAGTCAGAGCCCATACCTTACATTGTGAGCCCCATTGGGGACAGTTGGTTGCTAATGGTGATGCTAATGTCTGTAAAGCACTGCGGAATATAGTAGCGCTATATAAGTGCAAAAAATGAATAAATATCACATGATTGGAATCCATCAGTATTCCGAAGTGCAGACTGTACATTTACATTACCTGCTGGTAGAGGGAGTTTTTAAAACCGCTTCAAGCCCTCTAATATTTTTTTTTGCCAGAATAGATTGGAGTGAACATTTGGATATTAGCAAAGCTTTAAATAAGCTTTAAAGGGGCCATTTCCTCTAATTAGTAGCTGTAACTAACCTGTGGAATGAGGGAGTTTCTTGTCATGTTCAGCTGCATAGTAGTAAATGCTGTTAAACTGGAAAAGAAGCGCTACATCCGGTCAGGACCTGGGCGAAAGAGCCAGCAGAAACGGCAACATTGTGGAGTAGGGTAAGGTTAAGTCCTGTTTAAAAGAGTTTCCACAGGTTAGTTACACTTACTAATTAGGTGAAATGGCTGGAGAACCTTTTACATAAAATTTTGCTAATATCCAAATGTTCACTCCAATCTATGACTAAAATGACAATACTGAAAGGCTTGGAGAGGTTTTAAAAAAAAATAAAAATTCTACCAGCAGGTAATTTACATCTGTCAGCTAACAAGACAAAATATATATTTAATTTTGATTACACTCTGCACTTCAGAATACTGAGGGCTTCACGTTGAGAATTCACTTCCCAGTTGAGCCAAAACTGTAACTTTTGGCTTTCTTTTTCCTACTTTAAGATATACTTTGCAGGAAAGGTACAGTTGCAGCCTTGGTCGCAGAAGCGCGTAGTTACCAAAATTGCATTAAAGGGGTTTCCTGGGATTTTGATATTGATGCCCCATCCCCAGGATAGGTATGAGTATTAGATTTGGTGAATTGGGCTGAGCTGCAGTACCAAGCACTGCCACTATCCAATGGACGGCGCTGTGCTTGGTTAGCTGCGAAGAGGCTCCTCAAACAGCTGAACGGCAGCAGTCAAGGGAGTTTGACCCCTACAAATCTGATATTGATGAACTATCATGAGGATAGGTCCTCAATATCCAACTCCTGGAAACCCTTTTATTGCAATTTTTGCAACTATTCTGTGTTTCTGCAACTTCGGCTTTCCATCCCTGGAGAGCGTGTCTGTATTACATGGCATAGCCTTTTAAACCACCAGCGAACAATCGGTAATTTAAAAAGTTGTGCTACATGCACACGACATGGGATGGACAAATGGTAGTCTATGGGGTTATTCACACAGCAGTTTTTTTATGCCCAGTGAATAACGGACGTCTAAAAATAGAACATGTTCTATCTTGTCCGTTTTTTACTGACCGACTGCCCTCAAACAATTGAATGGGTCAGTTTTTAACATCTGTTTCTCAGAAAGGCATCAGTCAAAAAAAGTCTGGTAAAAATGGACAGTTCATCCATTTTTACTGTAGTGTGCATGTAGCTTTATGGTTATTTCCTCCATGGTAATCCTGTCTGCTAGTTTGGATGAAACTCCTCAATAGGCATCATTGTTACTTGGCTATAGCTTTGTGCCAGGCAGGGGCAGCAGTGCCTTATCTGAATTTGTACCTTGATGAAGGTGAGTAATGCTTTTTATAGTTGATCCTATTCTTCACTCCTACTGACCAATTGTGATTGCTTAGAAATAGGTTAATTGCAACAGTTGACCAGGGTAAATGGACCTTTAGTAAGGACTGAATGATTGTAATGATTGCTTGGTCTTTATTGTGCTTTTCTTGCCAACCTGTACTTAGTAATATGTTGAGTTTTTTGTGATGGTATGCCTGTTTGTAGGTCATCAGAAACAGCAAAACAAACCATCCAGAACTGGAACTCTTTCCACGCTATCTACTTTTCCTGAGACAGCAGCCTGTGACTCGCCAACAGCAGTCTAACATCTGGGTGAATATGGGTATGATGAGCCTGAGAATGTTTCCTCAGCATTTACCCAGAGGTAACGTAAGAATGCAGCAAGAATGGGGTGGCACAGCTTTCATGCAAGTGTTTTGTCTGCTAGTTCTGCAACCTGCATTTTCAAACAATGGGGCTAAGGTTATGCACAAGAAAACTGAATAGTAAAAAATGCACAATAATAGGTAATAAATTAGGAGGAGATAGATGGGCAGTGCCCATGCTGCTCATTGCTGCAGGAACATTAGGACCAGAGAGGTTGAAATTCACCCTGTATTATTGTACATAAAGGGTGTTTTCAGATGTATCCGACTTAACCACTGAGACACCATGCTACCCACACAAAAAGTCTACAGCAGGGCCTAATCCTTATGCAGATCACGCCAGTTCAAATTGTACATGTGTGAAAGAAATCCGAGGTCCAGTCATGGATAAGGAAATATATATCCGATTTTAATCCTAATTGTGAACACAGTGGCTGCTTGCCCTGAAGATAGAAATCATTTAAAGCAGTGTTCCCCAACTACAGTCCTCAGGGCCCACCTGGAGTCATGATTGGAGAATAGCCCACAGAATGA
This sequence comes from Bufo bufo, assembly GCF_905171765.1. NCBI lineage: Eukaryota > Metazoa > Chordata > Amphibia > Anura > Bufonidae > Bufo > Bufo bufo. The sequence goes on from NC_053391.1 coordinate 378,151,001, forward strand.
ATACCCGTGGTAAGTCCTGATGCATTGACAGTAAGGGCCCTTGCAGACGAGTGTTTGTCACGCTGCGAGTCCGCAGCTCAGCTCCTGGCCTGAACTCCCAGCCCTGATAGGGGTCACATAGCATTATATTGATTTATGATGCTATGTAACCCTTACAGTTCTGGAATGTATTGGATAACACTGGCAGCATTATGCTAGTGTTATCCAATACATTCCAGACCTCTATGGGTTACATAGCATCATAAATCAATATAATGCTATGTGACCCCCGGCAGCGCTGGGAGTTCAGGCCAGGAGCTGAGCTGCGGACTCGCAGCATGACAAACACTCATCTGCAAGGGCCCTACTTATATCACCTGCTGAATACTAAGGAAATCCTGAAAACCTGACCCTTAGGTGAGCCCTGAGGACTGGAGTTGAGGAACACTGACTTAAATCATTTCTGTTAGCAGATTTGTACCTATGAAACTGCAGCTGAAGGCATCTGTGTTGGTCCCATGTTCATATGTGCCCGCATTGCTGAGAAAAATGTTTTCTTAGTAATGCAGACACATATGTACATGGGACCAACACAGATGCCTTCAGCTGCCAAGTGCACGTGGAACAGGTCAGCCAGTGTCATAGGTACAAATCTGCTGACAGACGCCCTTTAATACATATCTATCTAGATAAACTGCGTTCCATGAGGAGCTCATATTTCTTTTTGCATTAAATCCATAATTTTGTGTATACAAAGCAACACAAATAGACTTCCTGACTGTTCCATATAAAGAAGAAGTACGGATGTAGCAGTCTTTAACTAAACAGTTGCAGCAAACTTTGTGTGCCCAACACACAATATTAGCATAACTCAACCCCCGAGGATCTTTTACCCCCAATTTATTTACACCAAATATTATTAAGTTAATTGTCTTATCACTTAGACAAGAAAACTATCTACATTGTTTTCATTGTAACCCCATGTGTGAAGTTGCAACCTGAAAGCATCCGGATGATTATGGGTGTGATGATTCCATGGAGGCTTCAGAAACTCTGTTGATGGTGTCTACAGTACACCGACGATTGCTGACAAACCAGGATAAATAGGTTTCACTTGGTGCTACCTTTTCTTGGGTGGCATCCTAGATTGTATATTGATACATTTATTAGATGGAAAAAGTCAACATTAATAAGATCAAGAGGGGAGTTATAATATTGCAGTTGTATTATTTCCATTCGTATAATCTCTGTTAACCATTGGACATGGAATGGTACACCATGTCCACAGCTTGCTGTATGCTTTGCATTGACGCAGTTCTTCTTGTGCAGACCATAGGCCTTGCTGCTTCAAAACGCCCAAAAAATCTTAATGTGTAATTCTTTGATTGTACAGTATAAAATCCATTCCTAGGCTGGGAAGACTTGGCTTTGAAATGCTTTTCAGCCTTAACTCAAAATTTGACCATATAATTAATATTTAGAAACGGGAATGACTTTTTCTTAATGATAATACGAGGTTGGTGTCTTTTTCTTTTTTTCTGTGCACTAATTGATGTCAAATGAATCCTTAATCTTGTGGGGTTGTTTAATTTCCCAAATATGCTTTCTTGCTGTAATCTTACAACTAATCCTCTTACCTGTAATTGCTGAAAATTTGCTGTTTCTTTTTAAGGAATATTGTGGTACAGTGTATGATACCGTTAAGGTAACTTTGTTGCTTTGCTACTCAGAATGCTGTTTTGTGTAACCGTGTAGCAGGTAAAATAATTTGGTGGTATTGCATGCTACCTCATGAAATTTGACTATTGGAGCTAAGGCATTATTATTAATTTAATAAGCAAAAACAAATAATATCAGGAGCAGATTAATACCTGGAATGCTAGTCTGTTTTATTTTCATTCTCGTACATTCATTTCACGGTTTGTTTTGTACTTTTACCTTTTGAACATCATTTTGCAATTTGAAAAAACAAACCATATGATACCGCACATCCACCAGGCCCACTACTATTGGTGTAGCTACTAAAGACTCACTATGGGTGCAGATCACTATAATCAAAGGTTCTTTACCTTATAGCGACTTCAGTTTCCACAGCCTACTGTTACTACATATGCAGCTAAGGCTACTTTCACACTAGTGTTCGGAGCGGGTCTGTCTGATGTTTCATCAGACGGATCCGCTCCTATAATGCAGACGTTTGCATCCGTTCAGAACGGATCCGTCTGCATTATAACTTAGAAAAAATTTTAAGTGTGAAAGTAGCCTGAACGGATCCATCCAGACTTTACATTGAAAGTCAATGGGGGACGGATCCGTTTGAAGATTGAGCCATATAGTGTCATCTTCAAACGGATCCGTCCCCATTGACTTACATTGTAAGTCTGGACGGATCCGCTCGCCTCCGCACGGCCAGGCGGACACCCGAACGCTGCAAGCAGCGTTCAGGTGTCCGCTCACTGAGCGGAGCGGAGGCTGAACGCTGGCAGACTGATGCATTCTCAGTGGATCCGCCTCCACTGAGAATGCATTAGGGCCGGACGGCTGCGTTCGGGGCCGCTTGTGAGCCCCTTCAAACGGAGCTCACGAGCGGACACCTAAACGCAGGTGTGAAAGTAGCCTTAGAAGTCCAGTGTATAGTAGATCGGTATTTCTGCTTAGGAGTGTGCCCCTTTCTTGTCCATACAGTTGACTGAAGAAAGCTTTCTATGCTGTACAAAACAGCCGGCAAAATAAATTAAGGGACTAGTCATCTTCCTGCAACACCTCATCTTCAAAAACTTGGTATAGTTTCACTCTTCACGGCTTATCCTACATTGCCATTGACTGTTAGCAGATAGAGTAGATTAGACAAAAAGAAAACCTTAAAGGGTATACACCAGCATAGTCCTTGCTTTGTCTTTATGGTGTTTATAACAAAGTAAGGAAAAAACAAGCTTTCTGATGATCATCCAGTAGAAGGAAATATATATTGAGCATATTGCTTTTTACTCAGCTGGCAGGCCTCACATCAAGCATAATGGTTATAGATATGACATGACTTTGTCTTTGGTCAAGCTGTTGTTACAGTATGTTTTCAGCCACATAAAATGTGGGCTAGGCTGATTATGTGGCTTACTGGCTACACTTTCTGCACCCAGAGGCCTCGGGCATTCTGTCTGCATGCTTTTATTTATAGGATGCATTGCACTTCAAGATGTGTAGAAATATGTATTTTTGCTACCTTAGTAGGATGTCCAAAAATATTCAGCACATATTTTCCACCAGAATACATTAAAGAGGTTATCCAATCCTAAAAAAAGCCCCCCCCCCCCCCACGCTGAATATACTTACCCTGGTCCCCGCTCCCTGCACTGTTCCTGGTCCCCGCACCGCTGCTGCAGCTTCTTCCCGTGCACGGATGAAAACAAAGGGGTCAGAGTGCTGTTGCATTGTTTTTTTTCTCTTTGCATCTTGCAAATCGAGGTACAAACCCCTATTCACAAGATAATATTGGGGTACAGCGCAACTCGGAAGCTGGCTGCATGTCAATAATCCATGCCCACCTGTGGCAATCAAGAGCCGCACAATTTTACTGCAAAATCATATGGCCATTGGCTTCCATGGAAGGGCTGCGGGGCCGTCAGGCTGTACCCTTAAAATATGCTCACTTTTCAGATTAATATAAAAAGTGTATTGCCACAACAGAAAACAGAGGCTGTACTCTCAATTTCTGCTGTGGATGAGGTGCTGTACATCGACAGTAGATTAGCACAAGAATTATCCCAGTTGACATTCAGTAGGGCTAATCCTTGGTATTTCCGTCTGAAATAAGTGACATGCCAATTATTTCAGGAGCCATTTTTTTCCAGCTGCTCCGGCAGATTCTGTGCAGAAATTTTTCATTTGCATCTGAGTAGGATTGCAAAACCACATTTCACATGCATGAGATGCGGAATCTGACACATGTGAACATACCCTCAGTTTTTCAACAGAGATTTAGGGAAGGTCTACCTTCACAACCAGTTTTTATGTAATTGCTCCAAACCATCTAAAGTGGAAAATTGAGCAACTTTTCAAACAGTCTTAATAAATAAAAAATCTGTGGTTTTGTGTTTTCAGCTCCTATTGTGGCCATGGTAACAGACTACATACAAACGCTGTGTAGTCTGATCCTGAACTCAATTGCATCAATCTACTCCTCACATCTTGAGTATGAACGCAGGATCCACACAAGCTGTAATTTGTTACCATGGAGAAAGCAAAAAGGATAGGAGAGTTTAAGGGGCTCTTCACAATTAGAAAAACATGGTTACTTTCAGGAATAGTGCCGAATCTGTCTATAGGTTGTGTCTGGGTTTGCATCTCATCTCCATGTACTTCAAAGGCGCTAAGCTGCAGTAACATATGTACCTTTACTCGGGAGCATTTGAAAATCTTTTTTTTTTTTTTTTCATTTATCATCTTTTCTACATTTTTTATCCTATGGTACTAGATATCATTTAATAGTTAGGGAACATTTATCCTATGAAAATAAAACTAAAGCATTGAAGCAGTTTTGTCAGTTGTTTTGAAGGTTGCATTAAATTACATTTCAAAGAACTTAGATGACACAATGTATTATATATCTGAATTCTATGGGGATTTATATATTTATTTTTTTCTGAAAAATAGGAAATGTGCCATCTCCAAATGCACCTTTGAAAAGAGTTTTAGCATATACCGGGTGCTTCAGCCGAATGCAGACGATAAAAGAAATCCATGAATATCTTTCTCAGCGTTTACGCATAAAAGAAGAAGATATGCGTTTGTGGTTATATAATAGTGAGGTAATGTATGAAATGTTTTATAAATTTTTAATAATAAGAAATGTGCAGACAGCTTTTTACTTTATTTTTAGTTTAGTCAGACTGGCATTTTTTATTCTTTTCTTTTAAGTGCATGGTCATTTTTACACTCCTTCAGAACTAATGGCGATCTGAATATGTGTTTAGAAGTATCATCCATTTATTTAGTCTTATGTTCTTTCTAGCCTTGACTATACACAAGGCAGTAACTCGGGAACAATGGGGAGCAATGGAGCAGTCCTTTCAGTTGTTACTCAACTTCTGTTCTTTAAGAAGAAGCAAGTCAAGCATGTTGCACTTGTTTTATGCACTGTTTAGAAGGCCAGCAGGATATGTGTTTATCATTAATTTATTTTATTATATTGGCCTGACTTAATTTTGGTATCAGCTTACCCTCAGGATAGGACATCATCATTAGCTGATCGGCAGCAGTTTGACACCGAGCACCCCCACAGGTCAGCCGTTTGAGTGTAGCTCAGCCATCGGAAGTCTGCACCGGAACTACACAGCACTATCAACCTTGTAGTGGAAGGAGCTCTTTACTACAGCATTGCTCCTATTGTAGTGAATGGGAGCAGCACTGTAGTAAGAAGCTCCCTTCACTACAGGGTTGATGGTGCTGCATAGTTCTGGCGCCAACTTCCAATGGTAGAACTACACTCAAAAAGCTAATTTGCAGGGGTGCAGAATGTTGAACTCCCACTGATCAGCTGTTGATGGCTTATATTGAGGAGAGTCCATTATTTAAAGGCTGGAAAACACTTTTAACCATTAATGGCATACACATAACAAACAGTGCTCAGATCTTACTGTGAATTCAGTGGAAAAAAGTAAAAGATAATGTGAATCTGTGCGAAAGGGTCAGGAGACCAACATCCACTCAGTTGGTAAGGGTAACCTCCATCTTACAGGCATTTGGATATGCTACAAATGCCTAAGATGTGAATACCCCTATAAACGCAACAGCCTTTAGGGTTGGAGGATTTCCTTTTACCATTTCCCAGCAGAAGTTAGTTGTCCAATATATGAACAAAAACAAAAAAATGGAGCCTTTAAGTATTGAGATTCTTAATTATAAACTTCTCAAGGAAAGATACTTGTAAAATGAGGTGCTGTCCAAGCTAGTCAACTCCTCTAAAACCTTTCTGTTTAGAGAGGTCTCAAACAAAATAAAGAAGCATCTTTCCTTTCCTCCTCATATAAACCATGATGCCCATTTGTGTAGATGTATTCTGTAGACTGACTCTTGACTGAGAAGAAGTGCTTCATGGGATGATTTATGCTTAAGCATGTTTATATGGTTAAATACTTAGGCTGGAATTATTAATGCACTAATGGAATGTTTCAAATAGAGGATACAAAATGCATATGTAAAGAAGCAATAAACTATTGCTGGATTTCTATAGAGTAATGCTGTGAAGACTCTGCTTATTGTTATTTCAACAACTCTGCAGAAGCCACTCAGATACTTATTCAGGCTGTTGTTTAGTCATCATTTAAACTGCTATAGAATTGATAAGAAGTGGTAAATTCTTCTTACATTTGTAGTCTTGAAGTCTGGAAGATTTATGATGAATGGGTAATGGTTCCCAATGAATAGTTTTCAGTTTGCCCTTAGTGAAGTTGTTGTTGTGTTGTGTTGGTTTGGTTGTGACAGCCCTGTAAACCCCTTACTGATTTGTCCGAACACTGCTCAGAGACGTTGGAAATGACAATACTGTTTTACAAGGGCTATGTGGCTGCATAGAGGTGCCTGCTTCAGAGAGCTCTTAAAGCTGACAATCTAAGATTTAAAAGAAGACCAGGATTGTGGTGCTAGCTGCCATTAAACTGGATCGACATCTGTTAGAAACAAGTCCCAGTGAGAGCTGCATAAATCTGCAGTTCTCAATCCCCACCCAATTTCTAAAGTTTGTTTCTCTGGTTTTATGGTTAACACAGCAATCCTGGTCTTATTTGAAGGCTTTGATTGTCAACTTTAAAACAATACCAAGATCACTGCTCCAGCTCAATGTCTATGCAAGCTCCCTGATTGTCACATATGTTTTTTTGGGGGTTTTTTTGCAGAAAAGGAGTGAGAAGGTGAGCGCTTGCTAATCTAATTACCCCTCTAATTAGGCAATTTATTGATACCATGACCCAGTCAAATAAGTTGCTCCAAACACTCACTGCCACAAACACCAATAAAGTTTCAGTTTCACACTCTGCTTATCCTGTCCATACCCGATCTTTACCCTAAAAGCTTTAAACCGCTTCTAAAGCGATACTCATTACACACTGCATTTATTTTTTTAAATCAGATTGTTTTTATTGAGATTTTCAAAACATTTTATAAGACAAACGAAACAGTGCCCCCCCCCCCATACCCCAACGTCCTGGATCCAGGCAGAGACCCTCCAAAAGTCTATTCCAGAGAGCATTCAATATAGAAATGCATCAGTTATACAGTTTAGCTGGACATCCGGCACATACACCTCAGACACATATTGTATGTCATTACTTCAAATATATCAGTACATTACATTACAGCATAGTAGAACGTATATACCATTTCCTCATTCCAGTAGACTATACCCCATACCCTTTGGCAGCACACCTCCCGTACCTCCTCCCAGTAATCTATGACCCCGCTGTCTCCTATGTGTGACCTCTAAAAATATGAGTGAATCCGGGACAATGTGGATTCCAGTATCTATTTTAAGCAACATTAGTCTACAATATTGTAGTATTGCCTCCACCTTCCCCAAATCTTCTCATACTTTTTACTGTTGTTTCTCTTCTGGTATACAAAGTTTTCCATTTGTAACAGTGTATGAACCTTACGAACAAGCTCCCCCACCTTCGGAGGATCATGATCCACCCAATGGAACGCAATCACCTTTCTTGCTTGATACAATATGCGGGTTACCGCTAATTTTTGCTCAGCAGCTAGTTGTACGGACTCAGTGCAACCTAATACACATAATCTGGCATCTGCCTCCACTCTTATCTCGAACGCTTTCCGTATTAGATCTATTATGCCTTCCCAATATCTCCTCAACCTAGGGCAGTTCCACATAAGGTGCATCAACGTAGCATTGGGTGCACCGCATCTAGGACACATGTCATCCGACCTGTACCCCATTCTCCTCAAAAGGACAGGTGTTCGATAAACTCTATGCAGCAACAGCAATTGCGACATTCTATGCGTTTCGCTAACCGCAACATCTGTGAACCCTTCCAATACTGCACGCCATTGCTCTTCTGTCAGGTCGTCAATATCCTCCCGCCACTTATCATACAACCGAAGAGGTTGCTTTTTAAACTTCATTTCCATAAGGCTGCTATAGTGCAATGATATGACCCCTCTGGTGGAACCCCCGGAATTAGCTAAATCAATCATCGGATTTCTGGAGGCCGGCGCAACCCCCCCCCCCCGCTGCATCCTGAGCACTTATACACACTGCATTTATGGTGATAACAATTATCACTACAGAGGAATCTAATATATTTCTTTCTTTTTATTTATCAAGGAAAAAGATTTCTGCAGTCACTGACTGTCACCATAAACAATCGTTCTTAACTAGGGCTGCATGGCACAGGAGGATAGTATTGAAATAGGCGTAAGTCCACATCACTGTTTTGTTTTCCGCTCTTCTGATCAATCAGAAGAACATAAAAGTTTTAAAAAAATATCTGCTGTACTTATTTTGCATCCATTTCTGTCAGTTCTGTCTGAAATCCTTTATTTTTGTCGTGTGGAGGACTTTTTCTTCCGTCAAAAATAAAAGATCTTTTACTGACAAAAATGGATGCAAAATAAGCTCAATGGGTGCTCAAAATAAAGGATTTTTTTTACATTTTTCTTTTCTATTGGCGAATCAGAAGACCGGAAAACAAAACGGTGATGTATACCTAGCCTTGGGGATGTTTTTTTGACGGCTTTGTGGTTATTTGCTTCTCCATAAGAGCAGTTTTCGGTTCATCTTACCTGCTAAAAACAAAATAAAAAGCAATCCAAAATGAATGAAACTACAAATCTTCCCACAAGTCTAGTGCATGCGCCACTACACTTCCAGGTGTACCCAGGTGTGAATGGCGCATACACAATTGCCATCTGTGCTGCTCAGGTAGCAGCAGCAGAGCCTCCATGCTTGCGCTGCCACTCAGCTGCGAGATTGACGGGACTAGTCAAAATGTCTGTCCCTATGAATGGGGGGGGGGGAGTCTCTTGAGCCGCAGTTTAATTTCTGTTATTTATTCAAAACCCGCCTTATCTGGATTCCTCATAAATGTAGACTAGATTTGGTCAAATATATTGTTATGCAGAAATTGCACAGTCAGTAGCACTAACTTATTCAGTATTTAATGTTTGGTCTCTTGCGCATAATCATATGTTGGTGCTTTTTGTAGTATTCACAAAAATGTATTTTTTATCCAGCAATGAAGAGTAAATGTTCTTTGCTTTTCTCTAGAATTATCTAACCCTGTTAGATGATGAAGACCACAAATTGGAATATCTCAAAATTCAGGATGAGCAGCACTTGGTAATAGAAGGTATTACAACTTTGTGAGATATAATTTGGTAGCCAATGTAAAACAAAAATATTTTTGTACATTTATAATACACATGAATTGAAATTTGATTCATCCATAACTCAAATTTGATATAAATCGTACATTCTTATGCGAGCCCCAGACGACTGCACAGAGATGAATGTTGTATATAGACACTGCTTTTCTCTTCCTGCAGAAACAGTGTCATGTTGTGAATCACTTTTGCAAGGAGTTCCTTCTCCTTTGTCCACCTCTAATTGGTTGACATGTCGTTCTGCCCATAAGAGCTGTGACTCCTTTACTCTTAGAGCTGGGCACAGCAGTAAGACAATTTCTTACAACTTAATCACATCAACACTTATGCTAAAGTGTAGAATTCTTGTTCTCAATGTTAATCCGTTCTGGTCACTTCCCCTTCCTTCCGTTCGCATGACCTTTCATCCATCCCTTCGTTGCATTTGACAGACATATGTCTTTTTTCTACAGTACAATGTAACTTTATTTTTACAAAAGAGGTTCTGTTCTCAGACTGGTATAAATGCCTTCTGCTTGCACCCCATGCTTTTATATGGGAGAATCTTCGGAAATTTGATCTAGGATTTTTCTGAATGTTGTCCATCACAGCGTACCTCTGATTGTTAATTGCTTTGCATAAGTCAGTAGTACAAATAAAGATAAGAAACTTTGCAATCTACATTATATAAGAGAAAAAAAACGCATTGTTCTTCACTTATCAGGTTCCTTTTCTCATTTCCTCCTGCTTGCTTAACTCATCATTCACTCTGCAGTTACTGATGGGATCTGTCTCCAAAAAGGAGACTTCTTTTCAGCTTTACTGACAGATCGTGCTGCCCATAGAAGTCTTTGGAGAGGGGCGGAGGAACCAGCGTTAGAGGCAGGGACAGAACGTAAAACTAGTACATACTTACCTGCTCCCCAACGCTCTGTTCTGGCACAGATGGGGGTTATATGCTCTGCTGCAGGCAACAACTGGCCACAGCGGTGATGTGTTCCCCAAGTGGTACGTGACCACAGTGACAATATACTGATATACAGTATGCCAGTATGTTGTAATTTAAAAAATATATACATATATGTTGATAAAAATGAAAATATCTTTATGGGATTAAAGTAAAAATAAAACAAAAAATAAAATGAAGCATTATTTAAAAAACTGAACTGAAAAAATTACACAAAACATTTTTTAAATAACATTTAATTATATTGACATATATCCAGTTATATAACATGGTTACATAAAAAATATATAACAGTCCTATCACGTACTATAAATGTAGGCACTCACTGTAGGACAGTGATGAGCAATAAAAGCATATGAAACATGCTGGAATACTCTTCTTCTTTTTTTTTCTTTCTTTTTTTGGCCTGCCTACCCAAAGTTAAATTAATAAAACTAAAAGCTAACATATATTAACCCCAGAGAGGTATGTGAGGAAGTTACAACATGTCTAGAAAAAAAAAAAAAGACCCCATGCGTTTATGCAGAAACAATTCTAGGTTATTGGTTGTCTAATGGGCAGATGAGAAAGCCAAAAATTTTGTGTTGGCCTGGTTCTCAAACTGTTTAAAGATATATTAATAAAGCTAATCAGCACAAAACCTATTTACTGTACATAAAAACACAAAATGGTGTTCCAGGTTGTAAATTCACTTTAAGGCTACATGCACAAAACTGTATTTTGAATCCACATCCGATTTGTATGGTTTGCGGATCATCACACATGGACTCATTTCATTGATTTCTATGGGTCCGCAAAAAAAAAGGACAGCACACAGATGTCATCCATGTGCTGTCTGCATCCATAAGCCCATCCTGCAGATTATAGAATATGTCCTATTGTAGTCCGTTTTGCAGGCAAGAATAGCCATTTCTATTAATGGCACTGTGACAAATACGGATTGCACGCGGAAAGTATTCATATTTTGCGGATCAGCAATTTTCAGACCGTAAAACAGATGCTGTTGTGTTTATGTAGCCCAAGGCTTCTGATCAGGAGAAGAAGCAGTCAGGCTGAAAACACACCGGATCATATACTAGGGCATACTATTTTTAAATAGTTCTCCCTGAGGCACAGCCCTACAAGAATCCCAAAATACAGTACTGTAAATGATTTAATATGCTGATTGGTAATGCCCCTTTTATTGATATGTCTTTTTCTATTCCCCCTCCCTTTCATTTTTACTTTTAGTTCGGAACAAAGATATGAGTTGGCCAGAAGAAATGTCATTCATTGCAAACAGCAGTAAAATTGATAGGCATAAAGGTAAATAAGTAGGTTACCCAGAATCATATTTTTGAATTTTTTTTTTTTAGGTGAAACAAATCAATGTTCAAGAAGTTTTCCTGGCACTGCAGTATTGATGACCCTGCATAGAATAGGCCATTTGTATGAGATTGGTCAGGGTTGGATTCCCTTGATGATCAACTGATTTGAGGGGTCCACGGTGCTCCAGCAAGTGCCACCTCCCCATCGTTGCATCACAGGCACAGCGGTATAGCGATATAGGGATGCAGAGTTCCTCAGTCAGATGATTGGTGGGGGTTCCAGGAGTCCAACTCTACACAGTCTGATATTGATGGCCTGTCCTAAGGATAGGCTATCAATATTTGAGTACAATACTGCATTTGATCAGAAGTCTCTCTCTAAAGTCCATTCCTAAATTGGTTTGTTATTTCTAGACTGTCTGCCCCATTGATGCATTTCACACTTTTTATGTAGTGCCTTAACCTGATTACTAAATGTGTCCATGTGTACTTGACTATACCTCGTTAAGTTTTTTTTTTTATATCTTGTTTGCTTCTAGTTCCCACTGAAAAGGGAGCAACAGGACTCAGTAATTTGGGGAACACTTGCTTTATGAACTCCAGTATCCAGTGTGTCAGCAACACTCAGCCTCTCTCAAAGTATTTCATCTCAGGGAGACATCTGTATGAGCTAAACAGGTAATGAAGTATGTATGCCGTCCTAACCCGCATTTGGAAGGATACTGCCTTTTTGTAAACAGTCACTGCATAGACTTTCTAAAATGTAATTTTTCATTCATTATGGCGTAATCCCACCATTCCTCACTTTTTATCGTCAAGGATTTAGAGTTTGGGATAGCTCATGGATTTAAATGTGTGTCTCTGGTATTCAGATGTCATTTGAAAGTTTGAAGGATGAGTACAGTATTCCCAGGACAGCTTTTTATAAATTATTTCAATTATGGCATGCGCTAAACAGCCAATTTGGTAGTCCGAGTAGCCTCATATCCACAGTAGGTGTACTGAGAATGCAAGATCCTGACTGTGGCTAATACAGAGTGCAATCCGCTAGAAGTAATACCAAAATGGCACCAGCTCACCACCCTCTCTAACAGAGAAGAATTTTCGAAGGGATCAAATCCCACCTTCATGTCTCTCCTACCACTAATAATAAATTCATTCAATTATAGATTTTTCTCCACTGCTATTCAACTCCCAACTTGCCAATTAATAACCAATATAATGGGTCTTTTGGTTCCAAAAACTCCAGCACTTTGCTTATAGGGGTGCTTCGGGAATTAAAAAAAATACTTAAAGAGGACCTTTCATCAGTTTAGCCCTAGTCTAATTATGGTCTTACCTTATAGGGCGGCGCCCCCACTGATGCCATGGCACTTTTATTTTTTCCAAAGACCCCCCTGTTCGTCCGCTCCTGGCCGTGTTGATTTCGGCGCCTTATATTATAATGAGCCGACTCGGTTATACTAGGCGGAGACTCGCAGTTTCGCTGTCGGCGGTTCTCTTCTCCCTGGCTGTGAGCGCATCCAATCAGAGCGCACCGCTCTTAGCCAGGGAGGAGCTCATTCTGCCTGGCTGCGCTCTTATTGGATGCGCTCACAGCCAGGGAGAAGAGAACCGCCCCCAGCGAAACTGCGAGTCTCCGCCTAGTATAACCGAGTCGGCTCATTATAATATAAGGCTCCGAAATCAACAGGGCCAAGAGCGGACGAACGGAGGGGTCTTTGGGGGGAAAAAAAGTGCCATGGCATCAGTGGGGGCCATGGCAAGGGAAGACAATAATTAGACTAGGGCTAAACTGATGAAAGGTCCTCTTTAAATATTACTTTAGTATAAATATATTCCCAAATACATTGCATTAGCTATAATGGGTAATTTTGTCTAGGGAGCAATCATTAGGAGAAATAAAATGGCCGCCCTCCTATCAGTACACACAAAACCTGTCCTAATCACACAGCAGGACAAGTTACTTTACAACACTGAGGTAAAGAGCTGCCTCGTCTCTGCTCTGCTTGTCAGGGATTATGATCCTGAATACAGCTGGTAAGATCTTCAGCTGAATCTCTGTAGGAATGGAGGTCATGAGGAGACATGACGTACAGAGAGGAAGGGCAGGACAGACTGTGGTAATGTGGGGCTATGGTAATGAAGACTGCATGCAAGTGCTGCTGCTCATTATCTACACCTCCACTATCCTCTGTACTTCATGTCTCTTCATGAACTCTATTCCTACAGAGATTCATCTAAAGATCATATTAAACTGTATTCAGGATCATAATCCCTGACAAGTAAGAGAGGAAGATGGCACAGCTCTTTAACTTGTCCTCCTGTGTAATTAGGACTGGTTTTGTGTGGACTAGTAGGATAGCAGCCATTTTTTTTTCTCCTAATGATTGCTCCCCAGAAAAAACAAGCCATTATAACTAATGAAATGTATTTGGTAATATATTTATAATGAAGTAATATTTAAGTATTTTCATTTTCTTAATTACCGGAGAACCCCTTTAATAGGATTTCTAAAGGAGAAGGATTACCATCTTAAATTTTTGAGAGTTGGGTAAAATGGTGGCCATGAAATGGATAGCACCTGAAGTTCCCTCCGTAGCACAATGGAAAATCATGGTGAATACAACCATAATGTATGACAAATAGTTTAGAAGAAATAAAGGCTCTGTGGGAAAAAATTGTGAAGGTGCTTGAACATATTTCACATATTTAAATATCTGACCTCAATAGAAATTGGCGATGTCGCTATTTTTCCTGGCTCTTTGCAGTGTCCCTTGTGTCTTCTGACTATTATGTGATTTATGGGATACTGACTGTGTTTAACCCTTTCTCTGAATACTCCTGTTATACAACTTAAGTTTGAAATAAAATGTACTCGAGGTCTAGACTAAAATGTGGAAATTTTTAGTTACATTGCACCAATGTTTAAGTAATCCGTATCCTTTTTTCTAATAAATGGACTTTTGAAATTTTAGAACAAATCCCATAGGAATGAAAGGACACATGGCAAAGTGCTATGGAGATTTGGTTCAAGAGCTGTGGAGTGGTACGCAAAAGAATGTGGCTCCTTTAAAACTAAGGGTAAGTTGTATGCGTATTTGGCATATTTCCTATAAATTGAGAGAATGTAGAGTTTAACCTCTAGAACATTTATATTTGTCACAACAGCACCTCATGCAGCAGCCGTGTAAATATAAGGTCCTGCTTCAAAACATCCAAGCGTTCCCCTTCACAGGCATATCTGTATAATTACAGTGCAGTTATCATTCCAAAGAATCTGCCCACTGACACAACAGTGTTGATTCCTGGATTTGGTGGGGGGTGTGGGGGGGTTGCACTTCCTCAAATACATTTTTAAAAATGAATAAATGAAATGTACCCAAAAACTGTGCCATTGAAAAGTTCAACTCATCCTGCAAAACCAAGACCTGATGCAACTACAGTGATAGAAAATTTAGAAAAGTTATGGCTCTTATAATGCAATGCTGATAAAATGAAAACATTACTTGTTCCCTAGAAGGGGAATTCTGGTTGTTACAAGTTATCCCCTATCTGCAGGATCGGGGATAACTATTAGGTCGGTAGTAGACCTATCACTGGGACCCCCACCAATCACGAGAACAGAGGCCCCTTACCCCCTGAAAAGAATGGAGCGGCAAACCGGACATGCTTCCTGCCACTCAGTTCATCTCTCTGGGAGTTCTGGCGACAGATGAATACAGCGCTTAACCATTTCTGGGGCTCCCTCAGAGCTGAATGGAGTGGCTGTGTGCACATCAGGGTGCTTCGAAGGGTACAGAGTTCCTGTTCTCATGATTAGTGTTTCCCAGCAACAGGACCCCCAACAATCTAATAGTTATCCCCTATTGATGGGAGATAACTTGTAACAACCGGAATACTCCTTTAATGCTCAAAATAATCCTGTTCTTAATGAGGTCTGAACAAATAAGACAGATGATGTTAAAAATGTGCTTCCTCAGGATTGGTCATCGATCTCGGATTGGGTGGGTCTGACTCCTGACACCTCGCTGATCAGCAATTCGAAGGGGCTGTGGTGCTAGTGCAAGTGATTCTTTATATGTTTACCTGCCTGATGTCTACATTGTAGTGTACGGTTTCTACATAATTTTTTTCAACTTGCTTAACAAGGTTAGCAGAAAGGGGCAGAGCTGTGTAGGAAAGGGGGACATGGCCTAAGAAGTGCCATTTTTCTTCACAAGTCTGTCGTAAAATTCTGTCAACCAACAGTCGATATTCAGTTAGAAAAAATGTGCACCACATCCAGCATGTGATAGTGGATTTTGAACGTCTTTAGACTCTTTTTTTCACATTTTGTTATGTTACGGCCTTGTGCCCATCAGTCTGCACTCAGTCCCCCTTATAAAAAAAATAAAACAAAACAATTTTAGAAATATTTGCAAATGTATTAAAAAGGAAAAAACTTAGAGGACCTTTCACCAATTATGACATTGTGAACTAAGTATACAGACATGGAGAGCGGCGCCCGGGGATCTCACTGCACCTACTATTATCCCCGGGCACCGCTCGGTTCTCCCGTTATGCTCTCCGGTATCTTCGCTCAGTAAGTTATGGTAGGCGGAGATTTCAGTCACTAAGTTATGGTAGGCGGAGTCTGCCCTTGTTCTGCTGTAGCACTGGCCAATCACAGCGCAGAGCTCACAGCCTGGGAGGTTATTTTCAGTGCAGTGAGATCCCTGGGCGCCGCTCTCCATGTCTGTATACTTAGTTCACAATGTCATAATCGGTGAAAGGTCCTCTTTAAATTTCTCATGGATATAAGTATTCAGAGTCCTTGCTACTACACTTGAAATTTAGCTCCAGGGGCCCTTCCATTTCTCTTGACCAACTGAGATTTTTATACAGCTTGCTTGGAGTCCACCTGTTGTAAATTCTGTGGATTGGACATGATTTGGAAAGACACCACCCTGTCTATATAAGGTCTCACAGCTAACAATGCATATCAGAGCAAAGAAAACAAGCCATGAAGAGGAAAGAACTGCCTGTAAAGTTCAGAGACAGGATTGTGTGGAGGCACAGATCTAGAGTAGGATACAAAAATATTTCTGCTACACTGAAATTCCCAAGAGCACAGTGGCATCCATAGTTCTTAAATGAAAGAAGTGTGGAATGACCAGATCTCTTCCTAGAGCTTACTGCCCCACCAAACTAAGTAATTGAGTAGAAAAGGGCCTTGTTAAGAGAGTGCTCTAAGTCTCAGACTGGGCTAAAGGTTCAGCTTACACAAGACATTGACTCTAAGCACATAGCCAAGACAACACAGGAGTGGCTTAGGGATAACTCTGTGAATGTCCTTGAGTGGCCCAGCCAGAGCCCTGACTTGAACCCAATCAAACATCTATGGAGAGTCCTGAAAATGGATTTTGACTGATGGCCCCCATCTAACTTGACGAATGGCAGAAAATCCTCAAATCCAGGTTGTGGCTTCATACACAAGGAGAAGGCTGTAATCGCTGCCAAAGGTGCTTCAAGTACTGAGGTCTAAATACTTATGTCAATGCAAGATTACATTTTTTTCTTTTCAATAATTTAGCAAAGATTTTGAGCATCCTGATTTCACTTTCTCATTAATGGGGTATTGAGTGCAGAATAATGGGGGGAAAATAGAACTTTTTTTCCCTTCATTTTAGTCCCAACAAAATGTGAAAAAGTGGAAGGGTCTGAAGACTTTCTGAATGCACTGTACATCTGGTGCAGGTTGAGACACTCTATCATTTGTAGGGTTAGTACATCTGGGTCATGTTATTGTAAAACCTCTTGGTCTTGAAGAATAAGAGGGCTAAGTAAAAAAAAATACCTGTACATAAAATGGAGAACCACTTCAAAGTGTAAAATACGACTTTATCCATTCTTTCAGAATATTTTATTTAGCTAGTGTGCGATTATTATTATTTTTTTTACATCTTTTTGTAAACAGGTATTTCTCAAGTAAAACAAAACACATTACTTGTCTTTTAAATTCCCTGCTTCAGTGCAGATGCTTTGTATGTTTACCCAGTGACTGTGATGATGTAACATGCTATACTTACTGGCATCACCTCTGATTTCAGAGCTGGAAGCTTATGAATCTCAGTACTCATTAACACAGTCTGCAACTGTTAGGCCCCTTTCACACGGGCGAGTATTCCGCGCGGATGCGATGTGGGAGGTGAACGCATTGCACCCGCACTGAATACTGACCCATTAATTTCTATGGGGCTGTTCACATGAGCGCTGATTTTCACGCATCACTTGTGCGTTGCGTGAAAATCGCTGCATGCTCCTCTTTGTGCGTTTTTCACGTAACGCAGGCCCCATAGAAATGAATGGGGTTGCGTGAAAATCACAAGCATCCGCAAGCAAGTGCGGATGCGGTGCGATTTTCACGCACGGTTGCTAGGAGACGATCGGGATGGAGACCCGATCATTATTATTTTCCCTTATAACATGGTTATAAGGGAAAATAATAGCATTCTGAATACAGAATGCATAGTAAAACATCGCTGAGGGGTTAAAAAAAAGAAAAAAAATTATTTAACTCACCTTAGTCCACTTGTTCGCGGCCCGGCATCTCCTTCTGGCTTCATCTGATCTCTGTGCAGCAACAGGACCTGTGGTGACGTCACTCCGGTCATCACATGATCTTTTACCATGGTGATGGATCATGTGATGACCGGAATGACGTCACCAAAGGTCCTGTTGCTGCACAGAGATCAGATGAAGGCAGAAGGAGATGCTGGGCTACGCGATCAAGTGGACTAAGGTGAGTTAAATTTTTTTTTATTTTTTTTTAACCCCTCCAGCGATGTTTTACTATGCATTCTGTATTCAGAAAATAATACAATCTACAGAACACTAATCCCAAGCCTGAACTTCTGTGAAGAAGTTCGGGTTTGGGTACCAAACACGCGCGATTTTTCTCACGCGAGTGTAAAACGCATTACAATGTTTTGCACTCGCACGGAAAAATCGCAGGTGTTCCCGTAACGCACCCGCACATTTTCCCGCAACGCCCATCTGAAAGAGGCCTTAGGACTTAAAATGAAGGTCCCTTTAAATTAATATTGTATGTCTCTATTTTCAGTGGACAATAGCAAAGTATGCCCCTCGGTTCAATGGCTTTCAGCAGCAGGACTCCCAAGAGCTGCTTGCATTTCTTCTAGATGGCCTCCATGAAGATCTTAATAGAGTACATGAGAAGCCGTATGTTGAGCTCAAGGACAGTGATGGACGACCAGACTGGGAAGTTGCGGCTGAGGTTAGTTATTACATAGTGCATACTGTTTACTCTTATTGTCTTTTTGTGTCCTGTATCACTCGTACATTGTTCAATTCACCTCCATGATCTGACTGCTGGTCTGAGAGTGCGTATTAAGTGAAACTCTGCCAGAGGAAGTTAAACACTTTAGATAGGAACTAGTATACATGGATTAAATCTATTTTATGTAAAAACAGTACGTTCACATATAAGTTTCCAATAGATGATTTAAAAAAAATGTCAATTCAACTTTTTACATGTCATAGGGATAGCAAAAGTTTCTGTCCAAGTTCTGAAGGAGCCTGCAATACTATAGTGCGGCCCATGCTGTACCAAATACCACAGTGCATTACAGACTATTACCCCAGCAGCACAAAATACCTCCCTAGAAGCTGTCCCCCGGTGGTGACCAGAGCCAGCTGCCACGTTCTGTTCTCCTACTCCAGTTGCCTCAAGATGGCAATGAAGTTAAATTCAGGAGTCAGAGGAGGGCACCTGTGGCCGCCAACCAGGTACATAAGTTAGGTCCATATATATGGACAGAGACAACATTTTTCTAATGTTAGTTCTGTACATTACCACAATGGATGAACAAAACAATTCAGATGCAGTTGAAGTTCAGACTTTTAGCATTAATTCAGTGGGTTGAACAAAATGATTGCATAAAAATGTGAGGAACTAAAGCATTTTCTAAACTCAATCCCTTCATTTCAGGGGCTCAAAAGTAATTGGACAAATTAAATAATTGTAAATAAAATGTTAATTTCTAATACTTGGTTGAAAACCCTCTGTTGGCAATGACTGCCTGAAGTCTTGAACTCATGGACATCACCAGACTCTGTATTTCCTCCTTTTTAACCCCTTCGCTACCACCACCGTACATGTACAACGCTGGAGCTATGTGTAAACATGGCGCCCGCTCGCACATGCGGTGGACGTCGTGGCCAGCAGATCTCTGCTGTTTCATACAACAGAGACCTGCGGCTACTTACCGTGACTGGCAATAATGCGGATTGCAGTAATTAAAGGCTTTAGATGCCGTGATCAAGCAAGATCACAGCACCTAAATGCGCAAAAACCTGGAAGCCCTTCCTACCAATGCCCCGTGTGGCCAGTTCGTGCATCTGCAGTTGATGCTGTTCATGCTGTAATTCTTATTTTGGCCACCAGATGGCAGGCCAGGATAAGAAATGAGCAAATTAGGGTTTAAATGTCAATTTAAAAATCCCTGATAATACAGAATCAAAAATTAAAAAACATTATTTATAGTCTCATATATGAGCTTCAAAATCATCACAAAAAATTTAAGTTAAATATATAAAAAATAAAAAAGTTTAAATCACCCCCCTTTTCGTATAATTAAAAAATAAATACCCAAATAACAATAAATATAAACATCATGGGTATCATCGCGACCGAAAACGCCCATACTATTAAAATTCCTATACGGCGAATGGCGTAACGATTTGTCATTTTTTCATTGCTTCTCTTACCCCCCAAAAATTCATAAAATGTGATCAAAAAGTCACGCACACTCCAAAATGGTATCAATAAAAATGTCAGATTGTTCCGCAAAAAATGAGCCTCTAAACAGCTCAGTAGGCATAAGTATAAAAAAGATATGGTGGTCCAAAATATGGTGATGTAAAAAAAAAATATATATATATACAATTTATTTTTATCAAAGTTAAAATTTATTTTTACATTATTTAGACATTAAAAAACCTACACATATGGGGTATCGTTGTTATAGTACTGACCCAAAGAATGAAGGGCATGGGTCAGTTTTGCCGTAAACGAAACGCAGTGGGAACAAAACCTGTAAAACCGTGGAGGAATTGTTTTTTTCCTAATTCGACCCCATTTGGAATTTTTTTACCTCTACCCACTACATTTTATGTCATAATTAATGGCGTCATTACAAAGTACAACCTGTCCCGCAAAAAATAAGCCATCATACAGCTATGTGACCAGAAATATAAAAAAGTTATGGCTCACGGAAAATAGGGAAGAAAAAGACTCTGCCAGTCCTTTACTTTCAGTTGCTGTTAGTTTGTGGGCCTTTCTGTCTGAAGTTTAGTCTTTAACCAGTGAAATGCATGCTCTATTGGGTTCAGATCAGGTGACTGACTTGGTCATTCAAGAATATTCCACTTCTTTGCTTTAATAAACTCCTGGGTTGCTTTGGCTTTATGTTTTGGGTCATTGTCCATCTGTATTATGAAACACCGACCAATCAGTTTGGCTGGATTTGAGCACACAGTATGTCTCTGAAAACCCCAGAATTCATCCAGCTGCTTCTGTCCTGTGTCACATCATCAATAAACACTAGGGACCCAGTGGCACTGGCAGCCATGCATGCCCAAGCCATGACACAGCCTCCGCCGTGTTTTACAGATGATGTGGTATGCTTTGGATCATGAGCTGTACCATGCCTTCACCATACTTTTTTCTTTTAATCATTCAGGTAGAGGTTGATCTTGGTTTCATCTTTTCAAACAATGTTCTTCCAGAAGTGTGCTGGTTTTTTAGATGTTTTTTTTAGCAAAGTCCAATCTAGCCTTCTTATCCTTGAGGCTTATGAGTGGCTTGCACCGCGCAGTGAACCCTCTGTATTTATTTTCATGCATTCTTCTCTTCATGGTAGATTTGGATATTGATACGCCTATATCCGGGAGAGTGTTGTTCACTTGGTTGGCTGTTGTGAAGGGGTTTCTTTTCACTATGGTAATTAATCTGCGATCATCCACCACTGTTGTCTTCTGTGGGCATCCAGGTCTTTTTGCATGGTTGAGGTCACCAGTGCTTTCTTTCTCAGTATGTACCAAACTGTAGATTTTGCCACTCCTAATAGTGTAGCAATTTCTCGGATGGTTTTTTTCTGTTTTCACATATGAAGGATGGCTTGTTTCACCTGCATGGGGAGCTCCTTTGATAGCATGTTTACTTCTCAGCAAAATCTTCAAAATGCAAGCACCACACCTCAAATCAACTCCAGGCCTTTTATGTGATTGAGAATGAAATAATGAAGGAATTGCCCACACCCGCCTATGAAACAACCTTTGAGTCAATTGTCCAATTACTTTTGGTCCCTTT
Organism: Bufo bufo; assembly: GCF_905171765.1. Lineage (NCBI taxonomy): Eukaryota > Metazoa > Chordata > Amphibia > Anura > Bufonidae > Bufo > Bufo bufo. Next base: position 378,173,001 of record NC_053391.1, read on the forward strand.
AAAAACAGGGTGCCACGTGTAAAGGAGCTGAAACTCCTTAACCCTTCATCCAATTTAAATGTGGATACCCTCAAGTGAAAGCTAAAAGTCTGGACTTTATGTCCATGTCCATTATATAACTATAACTTTGAATATGTTTTAGTAAACAGGTAATAAAAACAAAATTAGTGTCGGTGTCTAAATATATATGGACCTAACTGTAAGTAGCTGATGCCTCAAGCATTAAATAACCTTTGGGAGAGTCGGCTCATTACTCACCTGTCTGGTGGCCGTGAGGAGGACTCATGTGGCCCCTAGGGCATCGGCCCATCAGGAAGTTTCCCTGTAGGGTCTATGGCCAGTCTGCCCCCACCAAACCCAAAAACAAGCAGGTGCAGCTGAGCACTATATGTCTTTGCTAGCTAAAGATGGGTTCATAGACTTTTTGTTGAGACGCCCACCGATCAAAACTTTTGATATATCACTGTGACATGTCATTAGTTTTTTGAAGCAACAGTTACTCTCTAAATGGCAATTTAAATGTGGTTGTGAAATACTGGTTCTCTCTTTCGCATGCTGTCTGTTTCCTATGTCTTTAAAAAGTTACATTTAAAATGCTGTTTTTGGAAATATGTAGTCGCCAGACTGTGAAATGTTTATATAGCTGGAACCATATGTCTAAATACTTCAAGAGCCTTGTGGATCATGTTCAATGAATAGAAGAAGTAGCGGTTGATGACTTTTTCAATTTGACTCACCATATGCCATGCCATTCTATGTGTGCTGTGCTGTGAGTATAGCCAAATAAATGATTGTTACTATTTTGTTCATTATCTATTAGACTCATTATTGTTTGCTTACTCTGAAGCTGGGAATTAGAAACCCACAGGTTTAATCTTTGCCTGATCTTGTGACTAACCATAGATTCCTATTTCTCAGGCTTGGGACAATCACTTGAGGAGGAACCGGTCGATAGTTGTGGACTTGTTTCATGGACAGTTGAGATCTCAAGTGAAATGTAAAACCTGTGGGCATGTCAGTGTCCGATTCGACCCATTTAACTTTCTCTCCCTGCCTCTGCCCATGGACAGTTACATGCATTTGGAAATCACAGGTTATTATGTTTTCATTTTCAGTTTTTAAATTCCCTGGGGATAACATTCATATGTTTGACATGAATAAGAGAAGCATTTGATGGGGAAAAAAATGGAACACATTATTTGTAATGGCTATAATACACCCTCAAATGGGTCGATGATTCTATAGTGTGACACTGCTCTGTAGACATTTGTCAGCATATTAAGGGATTGACCCATCTGACAGTTTTGATAAGTGCTAGTCCCACGTGGCCAGGTTTATTCAAATGACTGAACAGGCAGGCACTCCTCTGCACAGCTTCTGTAACTACCAGAGGACCTGTCTCCCCAAAATGCAGTGCAGTTTGCAGGCAGCACATTACAGAGCAGGAGGAACCGAGCAGATTGATATGTAATTTTCAAGGAAAAGATTCCATAAAGCTTGTAATTTATACATTTAAATCTCTGCTATTTCTGATCTAAGTTGTATTCAGTGATAGATAGTTTTCTCTGTGTAAGTGTGTATACATAGATAGCTGTCAGTCACTGATAGTTGTACACAGGGAAGGTGTTATCAGTGATTGATAGTTTTCTCTGTGTAAGTGTGTATACATAGATAGCTGTCAGTCACTGATAGTTGTACACAGGGGAGGTGTTATCAGTGATTGATAGCATTCTCTGTGTAAAGAATATATTACATAGATAGCTGTCAGTCACTGATAGTTGTACACAGGGGAGATGTTATCAGTGATTGATAGTTTTCTCTGTGTAAGTGTGTATACATAGATAGCTGTCAGTCACTGATAGTTGTACACAGGGAAGGTGTTATCAGTGATTGATAGCATTCTCTGTGTATGTGTGTATACATAGCTGTTAGTCACTGATAGTTGTACACAGGGGAGGTGTTTCTCAGTGATTGATAGCATTCTTTGTGTAAGTGTGTATACATAGCTGTTAGTCACTGATAGTTGTACACAGGGGAGGTGTTATCAGTGATTGATAGCATTCTTTGTGTAAATGTGTATACAGAGATAGCTGTTAGTCACTGATAGTTTAGGGCTGCAGTAAACAATTATTTTAGTAATCGAGTATTTTATCGATTATTTTTACTATTAATCGAGTACTCTAATAGGAAAAACCTTCTTAAAATAATGTATTTCTTTTTAAAAACAATATTTTTATTTCTTACAGTGATATAGCACATAATTACATTCACATAAGCTGCAGTATACATTCTGTCAGAAGAACAGCCAGAATGTACCATATCAGGTATAGCTGGATTATCTGCCGGCTGCTGCAGCGATTGACTGTAATGGGGTCCGGCCTTGTTGCAGCATTCAAGCTGGGTTTTGGCCGGACAAAAAAAAAAAGAGCATATAGCTGGTTGTATCTGGCTATACCCAATATGGTAGACTCCAGCAGACTGTTCTTCTGCCAGAATGTGTATCTAAGGTTATGTTGTGAACTCCGGCATTTTGTTCCGGTGGAGGAACAGACTGCCGGAGTTCACTGGCTGCATCTGTCATAGCTGGATGCCCATTGACTGTAATGGGGATCCGGACAAAAAATGCTGCACAGTGACATAGCATTTTGATAAGACCCCTCCCAAGTCAGTCAGCCTTGCCCTCAAATCAGTCCCCCCATGCCGCAAGCCCGCAATCAGACCCCCATGCCACCATGATCAGACCCCCATGCCACCATGATCAGACCCCCAGGCTGCCACCATCAGACCCTCCCTTGCTGCAATCAGAGTCAGACCCCCATGCCATCCATTGCCATGTCCCCCAGTGCCATCAGATCAGACCCTCCATGCCATGTCCCCAGTGCCCCCATGATGGCATTGCCATCAGCTCCTCCATGCCATCCAGATTGCCATGATGTCCCCCTTCCCCAGTGCCTCCATGCCATCCACCATGTCCCCCACTCTTATCAGATCAGCCCCTCCATGCCTAATCACAGGTGCCCCTCGCCATCACAGTATCCCCCCCGCCGCTAACTATATACTTACCTTTCCTGGCAGTGCGGCGTGCGCTGACACATGGAGTCCGCAGGAGACGCGTCTTCATCCCAGTATGCACTCTACGTCACACACAGCGTCAGCCAGCGCGCTGACGATGTGTGCAGAGCGGTGCCGAGTCGAGAGGCCACAGAGCGGTGAGTGAGAAGCTTTACTTCACTCACGCTCCGTTGTCACGTGATTTAAACGAATCCTCGATGCATGGAAACTGCATCAAGGATTTTTTTTGCCTCGATTAAATCGATGAATCGTTTCAGCCCTAGTTGTACACAGGGGATGTGTTATCAGTGATTGATAGTATTCTCTGTGTAAGGACTCATTTACACGACCGTAGCCGTTTTTGCGGTTTGAAAATTGCGGATCCACAAAACACGGATACCGGCCATGTGCATTCCGCATTTTGCGGATCGGATTATTTTTCTCCTGTGTAGAAATGCCTATTCTTATCCGTAATTACGGACAAGAATAGAACATGTTCCATCTTTTTTGCGGAGCCACAGAAGGGGAAGTAAGTTCATTTACAATAATTGCATCCTCATAAGAGGCAGGAGAGCAGCATTTACATCTTCTCTTTATAGGAGCGAGACATCACTACTGCAATCGTACCTCCCCATACAGACTCATTGTTTCTGGGCAGCAGATCCCTGTTTACACAGCTCAATCTGCCATCCAGAAACAATGTTTTAGGTGTTTGCTCATTCTTCGGGTGATTGGCGGCACCGTTAATTACAAATAGTGATTATATTTTAAGAGCAGTTTGCTCTATGAACTCCAGTCAGACAGTAAAGGCCCCTTTACACTGGCCATACATCGGGCGGATAATTGCTGACTAGCGCTTTTAGGAACGCTCCTTAGTGATGATCTGCTGATATACAGGTGCTGGCAATTATCTGATCGGGTAAGGATTGTTTGTGCATTGACCGGAATCATCGTTTGCAGGCAGCAGATCTTGCCATTTAAACAGCTTCTGCTACTAGCAAACGATGATTCTGTATGGGGACAAGCTATGGTATTAGCGATCACTCCTCCCCATACTGTGGAGGAGATCGCTGCATGTAAATGCATCGGTCTCCTCCACTGACGAGCAGACGATTGCCGGGAAGGAACCCTTCTTCCTGACAATCATCTGCTCAATTGAGCAGTGTAAAAGGGGCCTTTAGACAAACATTCAAACGTATCCTATTAACATATTTTTATAGATTTTACAGTATTGGCGAGGAAAAAAAACTGTTTATATATGGATATTACTCTTAAATATGTTGAGTTTTCATTTTATTATTATTATTTTTTTAAATGCATTAAATAAATTAACATTTCCTGTATGCATTTTAAGTTATTAAATTAGATGGCACAACACCTGTACGGTATGGGCTAAGGCTGAACATGGATGAGAAGTACACAGGCCTGAAGAAACAGTTGAGTGAGCTATGTGGTTTGAAGCCTGAACAGATCCTTCTTGCAGAAGTGCATGGATCTAACATTAAGGTAAGTGTTAGTTGTGTTTATCACTTAGTATAGGTTCTTTGATTACCACCAAAAGAGTTGATCTTCTTAGAGAAGCTGAAATGCTTACGTATCAAATTATGGCAGAATTTCATTATTTTAACATATGCCGTAGCTAGAAACCGAGCAGAAATGAAGATCTGATCTATAAGCATTTTCTCCTGTGTGTACAGAATGAAAAACATTGGATTCTATACTGAGTAGAGTCCCAACCAGGGCAGGCCTATGTTGGATGGTGTAATGAACAATACTTTCAGTTGACGCCCCCAAGCCATCCCTCCTGAAGCATTATTTTGTGCCCAAATAATGTAATAAAGCTATTTATAATTTGACATATTTTGGTGACCCTAAGCAAAGTTATGTCTGAGGTCCCCATCACACAGCTAAGCTCTGCCCTATCGTACATCTAATCTCTACTCTGTTGTAGCACCTTACCTGCTAAGCTCTGCTCCTCGGCTCACTAAGCTCTACTCCCAGCATAACAGCGCAGACTGGCCACTATTGCTACCACTCTACGGCTACGAAGGGAATCCACACTCATTGGGCCCCTGTGCAGCTGAACAGGTGGCAGGTCCACCAGTGGTTTAATCGGTTAAAAAATTTTCAGCTGAACACTTGTGGCCAGCAGATGGCCTCCTGGTCTCTGGGGCTCCTAGTATTTGCATGTTGGTTAATTCCTCCCTTGTGTACACATAACCATATTATAAAGTACTAAAAAGTTACCAAAAAAATTCTGTCTAACCAGTAAACTAGGGGATGTTGCTGAGCACCAACCGTGGGATAGGGAGTACAAGGCCTTGTTGGCCAGGTTATCTGGGCTAGTGACGCATCGGTCACACACCAAAGAGCCTGGCCATGATTCCAATTCTCAGATCTCCACCAATATATATTATCCCCTTTGCTATAATAATATATTGATGCTTGTTTTATGCTGGAAAACAACTTTATAGGTAATCTCCATTTTTTGCTGCTGCCATCAAGCAATCTTAATATATACAATGCCTTCAAGGCTCCCATGCACATTTAGGTCTATTTTTTAGCAGGATCAGACAACTTAAAGGGCTTCTGTCACCCCCCAAAAGTCATTTTTCATTTTTGGGCTAATTAAAATCCTTATATTAGTGCTCCAATATATAATGCTCTTACCTTTTTCTCTGGCTTAGTTTCTTTAAAAACCGCACTTTTATAATATGTTAATTACCTCGCTACCAGCAAGTAGGGCGGTTACTTGCTGGTAGCCGCCGCATCCTCCTTTCAAAAAAACGCCCCCTCCTCCTGTTGATTGACAGGGCCAGCAAGCGCTCTCCTCCTCCGGCTGGCCCTGTCAGCATTTCAAATCCCGCGCCTGCACCTTATGTGTCTTCATTCGGCGCAGGCGCTCTGAAAGAAGGACACTCGCTTCCTCAGCACTCCCTCAGTGCGCCTGCGCTGATGATGTCACCTCTAAACCCGAAAGAGAAGACGTCATCGGCGCAGGCGCACTGAGGAAGTGCTGAGTAAGCGAGCGTCCTTCTCTCAGAGCGCCTGCGCCGAATGAAGACACGTAAGGCGCAGGCGTGGGATTTGAATTGCAGACAGGGCCAGCCGGAGGAGGAGAGCGCTTGCTGGCCCTGTCAATCAACAGGAGGAGGGGGCGTTTTTTTGAAAGGAGGATGCGGCGGCTACCAGCAAGTAACCGCCCCACTTGCTGGTAGCGAGGTAATTAACATATTATAAAAGTGTGGTTTTTAAAGAAACTAAGCCACAGAAAAAGCTAAGAGAACTATATATTGAATAATCGCACTATACGGATTTTAATTAGCCCAAAAATGAAAAATGACTTTTGGGGGGTGACAGAATGTGGAATGTGGAAGAAGGCCTCCCGTCTCTCTTCCAACATCATCTTCAGGTGAGAAGAGTATCTGGTTATTGAATTTCAACAACTTGTCCTACTGTTCTCCAGGTAGATTAGCCACAGTTAGCAGCTTTATTCGCTCTCCGCATTGACAACTCATACATGCATGGCTGAACCAAGTCTATTTGGAGAAATCGGCAGAGATGGCTATCTGGTGTACAAGCTTTCGACCAGCAGTTTTTAAGGCTGTATGGGCACCTGTGTGTTCACCTATGTATGGGAACAGCTATGTGTTCCTCTAATTTTATAAGCCTGAATGCATTTCTTGTGTGTGTATATGCATATATATATATGTGTGTGTTTTGGTTAACACATTTATGACCTCACACATTGTTTTACTTCCACATGCTTAACCTCATTTTTCATGACGTATTCAGTCTACGTTCTTGCAAATAATGGTCCAACCAGCTTTTTGCTTCTTTGTCCTAATCAAGCAAATCTCCTAATCTTATCACGTAGAAATGAATTAGAACACTCAATATATGCACTGAATTGGTTGTTTCTCATTTTGATACAGTAAATGTCTTTCCCCACTGCATGTAATACACAGCAGTCATGTTCACAGAAGTTAATTGGGGATGAATCTGTTAGAGAATAGAGTGCAGCACTTTAGCACAGCACACTTGTCCATTATGACCTGATTACTGGTAGTAATGCTCTGTGCTGTGCCCATCACAAACATGGCAATGTATGGTCTCCTTTATACTACAATCATTGTACCATGTCCGTTCATACCAACGTAGTCCACTACAGGAGGAATTAGCACCGTCTCATTCTAACTCTTTTTATTTGTAGAACTTTCCTCAGGATAACCAGAAAGTACGGCTGTCAGTGAGTGGTTTTCTCTGTGCTTTTGAGATACCGATTCCTGGATCTCCTACATCAGCCACAAGCCCCACACAACAAGGTGCTTTATAGTCAGCATAACCTTAATAAAGGGTACAAGCATACGGTAATGGTTGTAGAAATGTTTTGTCTTGAAAACTTTTGTAATAAATAAAAATAATAAAAAATGTATTAGAAAGGAAATATATATTTTTTTCAGAATTTTCAGTTTTTCCTTAAATATTTATTTTCAACAAATATTTTATATCCATCATCTAATGGCACACAAGAAAGGTCTAAGGTGTCCCGTAAAATAATAATATCAATTACATGTAGGCTGGCTCAGAAATGAGTCAGTTAGTTGCAGTTAGATAGGCCCATTGCTACAACTAAAAAAATGTTTCAGCCCAACATATGCCACATGGAAACTGTTGTAGCAAATGCTCCCCCATGTAAAGCCTATGTGTACTGGTAGCCATACACGCAGGCGTAGAGTGAACCTAGCCTTAGTTTGTAGGGTCCCATAGTGGCCCAGTGGTTAGCACTGTTGCCTAGGAAGATTGGGTTACATCTGTATGCATGTTCTCCCTGTATCTATGTTATTATCGGGAATGTACCTCTGTACTATATTGGTGTGGGAAAATATGTTTTTGATTGATTGTAAAACAGTTCACATTACACCAAATGTAGTTGTTTATAATGAGCTTTGCTGAGTCCATGAAATGTTCCGTTAAAGGGGTTAAAATTTTTAATCCAGATTAATAGTGAAGCAGATTTAACCAGATAATTTTGAGCTTGTTCTCCAATTTGCAGATTCCAGCACAGTGCCATCATCCAATGGACCACAGAGTTTCATGCCAAATGGAGGACTGAGTCGGCCACCAGTAATCCCCAATGGGATGCCAAATACTGTAGTGCCATGTGGGACAGAGAATACTGTGGGGAATGGGGTACTCAATGGGCATATCTCTGTCCACCCAGATGGCCCTTTTATAGGCTATATCATTGCTATTCATCGAAAAATGGTAAGATTACACCTGTTATGCAAGAAGAAAATCCTATTTATCCTCAGATAACTGCACTGTGTTAAAGGGGTTGTCTCATAAGAGACATAACCTTTAAGAATGAAACTGTCACAGTGATCACCTGGTCCCACACATATGACCTACTTGCAAACAGCAAATTTTTGAGACTCTCGTATCTTGTTGCATCTATTCTCGATGGCTGTCCATATAATACAAGGATGGCTCATGTCCACCAGAATGAGAGAGTAGCTAACTGTTTTGACTCATGGAGATGCCTCCAAAGCTAGGATCCCCCTCTATGATTTCTGTACAAGAAAGACAAGACAAACCCTTCGATGAACATGAGATGCTCACTAAAACTGGCCATAGATAACAGCAAAAAACTAACAATTATTGAAAGCAAAAAAAAATGGTCGACTCTGACTGATGGAAATCTTAATGAGTCTGAACGCTTAAGGGCATATTTACCAAGACATACATTTTATATGCCAAACTTAGTCAAAAGTCCATTGGAGTAAGATGCCCCATATTTATGGTACAGAAGAGAGTCCCAAAATGCCTAATACTATCTATCTATCTATCGATCAAGAAAAGAGGCAGAATTCCAGAATTCTTGAGTGCTGCCTCTTTTCGGGTTATTTGGATTATCCGGGACTTTAAGGCAATGGTCTTGGAGGAATTGCACCCATTGGCTGCTGATTTTTCTCTGTTCAGTTTCTGTCTATGTAATCTATTTTATCTATTTATCTTTTCTATCTTATCATATCTACTTAATCTTTTTTATCATATCTATCTCCTAGATTACACTTAAATTTGCCCGTTGCCACAAACTCTAAACTTTTATTTTCGCTGCTTCACTTCCATTATGGGTTGACTTGTATCTCTATTGCTCTTACCTGTTTTGCGGTTTCTTTATTTTAGATGAGAACAGAGCTGTATTTTCTATCATCTCAAAAAAATCGTCCAAGCCTATTTGGGATGCCTCTAATAGTTCCATGCACTGTACATACCAGGAAGAAAGATTTGTATGATGCAGTATGGATCCAGGTCTCCAGACTTGCAAGTCCTCTTCCACCACAAGAAGCAAGTAACCATGCACAAGACTGGTACGTTTATACAATGAATAATTTAAGGCCAAATTAAAAAAGAAGATGGGTAGTAATGATACTAGAGTTACCTTCCAGGAAAGGACCTAAAGAGCCTCTTAATCAAAAGAAACCAGCAGCACAGGAACAATCAAAATAAAATCACATTGCACGCCTTGGTCCACAAGTCACTTTTCAACAAAAAATGGAGCTAGAGGCAGCATACAAAGTCAGTGAGGCTTTAACTTGTGGAAGTGCTACCTAGAACCCCATTTCTTAAAAACCTCCTGTGTGCTTTATTGTGAGTTCACATACTGAAGAATTGCATCTTAGAGTAAAGTACAGCTCACAAGGATTAGGTTTTGAAGCCCCCTATTTGGAATACCCATCCACATGTAGCGACAAAAAAAATCATTTACTGCTGAATTCGCCATTTGCAGTACTTAATGTGGAATATGCAGCAAAATCTGCATGTAACACCGATTTGCAGTGATATCCACAGGGGAAAAAGTTTGCTAAATGTGGAGTTAAGGGTATATTAGAGCGGTCGTTGGCGATCATCTTGCAGTCTAATACTGCCTCAGTTTGCCCGATGAATGAGCAAATTCAGAGCTGTGTAGTCACGATCTGCAGCTGGCACACCGCTGTCCTGCATGGGGACGAGCAATGGGATAGCTTCCCCATGCTGCGGAGGACATCACTGCATATAATAGCAGCGGTGTTCTCTCCTAGATATCTGGCGACTGCTTCCCTCCCTACAATCGCTTGCAGCTTCGGGGTGTCTAATACACCCTTTAATAAGAATGAAATTTACACTTGTGTGTATTAGACACCCCGATGCTGCAAGCGTTCCCTCCTGTCAGTCTCCAGATAGCTAGCAGAGCACACCGCTGCTATTACATGCAGCGATGTCCTCCGCAGCATGGGGAGGAGCGATCGCTATGCCATTGCTTGTCCTCATGCAGGAGAGTGGTGTGCCGGCGGCAGATGGTGATTACACAGCACAATCTGCCGCCAGCAAATCCAGATCTTTCAGCATGCTGAAAGATCTGAATTGCCCAATGAGTGTTTGCTCGTTCATCGGGCAATCGGAGGTAGTATCAGCCATAGGAACGCTCGTTAGCAATTATCGGGCAGAAAATCTGCCCATGTAATACACCCTTTAGTTACAGCTCAGAACGCATCAGATCTCAGCAGTACATTAGAGCGGCTGAGGCAAAAGAAGGAAGAGCTCGAAAGTAGCTTCTCAGGATACAAACATACATACAGATCACATCAAACTCTCTCCGCCATCCAGATGGCTTAGTCACAGCAGCTCCATCTAAGACACTGGCTTCTATGGTCATGGGATACAGCCACAGCAAAGATTTGTCTCAGTTTTGAGCCATCTGTAAGTTGCAGAGCAGTGAGGCTGACGCCGATCAGCGGTTTGAAGAGGCTGCTGAGTTCACCGGAGCTCTGGTGATCGCTGCGTTTCTTCACAGCTTTCACTTGAACCAGACTGAGCTGCACCTAGGCCATGTGACTGAGGTACTGTGACGTCACCGACCTAGGAAGATGCCTAAGTGCTCATGGATCGATGCGGCCTCTTCCAACAGCTGATTGGCAGGGGTCCCCCGCCGATCTGATATTGATGAGCTGTCCTGAGGATAGGTTACCAATATTCAATTCCCGCATAACCCCTTTAAACCTTTGCTACACCACGTAACGTAGGATTTCTTCTTCCCCTCCTCTTCCCCAGTAAGTACTTCCATCATTGGGGGAAGCATACCTAAAGACTCAATTTATGACAAAAGCAATTTTTTTTTTTTATATATATATCTTTATTTCAAATGAAGCCATTTAACAAATTCCAGAAAACTTTAATATAGAAATAAAATCTAATATCCCACACACCAATCTTTTTATTGCAAAGCCAGCCAGGAGAGTGAAAACAAAGTGGAGGGAAAAACAAATTATATCCACAACCTCATATCCTCATCCATTGATGTAAGGGATTCTTACTTTGATAATATATTTTTTCATGACTTTTAACTTTATTCGCCAAGGATGCCCAAAATCTTACTCTGCTTACATTTTAAAGTTGTGAAAGTTAAGAAGTGTCTTAACTAGTGACAGATTTAAACGCACAGTAAAGGGATGTCTTAGCCACTAGCAAGGCCTTTCTTGACACTTAAAGGTGTTTTGCAGTGTCGGCATACAGTAGTAGGTCATCAGTATGAGATCAGCGGGGCTTGTCCCAGCTCTGCATCCTCTTCATGCTGTCTACATGGTAGCGGTGGTGCAGTCTAATTACAGCATCCTCTTCCGTTCATTTAAATGGGATGATCAGCTGTAATTACGCCACTGGTGATGTAGGCAAATATTTTTTTCTATGTGTATTAGGAAAATGGGATAAATATACAGCGCACATCATTCAACTAATCTTATCCTTTACAGCGATGACAGTATGGGATATCAGTATCCGTTCACGCTCAGAGTGGTGCAAAAAGATGGGAATTCCTGTGCGTCATGCCCATGGTACAGGTAAATAATGAACGCTTACCTTTATGTTCTTGAACGGTATGTTAGACATCTTCTTAGTGTGGAGAGAACAAATCTGACTTGACTGCCAGGAACAATACCTGTTCAGAGTTTCCGCTACCTATACGGTGTGTATATACTGTACGGATTCATTTGGTGTCACAATTAAAGAGTAACTGTCAGTAATGTTGACCGATATTTGGTAGAGGACATGCTAGTTGGCCATCCTGTTTGAAATAAATGCCTGATAACCAGTATGTACAATGAACGTACAGACATCTGCTACTCTTCCAATATTCCATTGTATTGAATGGTCTTCTCATTAATCCCAATCTAGGTTTTGCAGGGGATGTAAAATTGACTGTACGGAAGACCGTGCCTACATTGGTAATGCTTACATTGCTGTAGATTGGGATCCCACAGCTCTGCATCTTCGTTATCAGACATCACAAGAAAGGGTAAGAAAAATGAGTAACCGGAAAATGCATTTCTGGTTCTTTAGACTTTATCATGGGTTTCAGTGAATTTGCAGTGATCAAAGGATTTGGCGAATATATCAGCTGAAGTATTTGTCTTCAGTCATCAGATCTAAAACCATGATGTCGCAAGATGGCCTTGTATTCCCATCCCAAATCAAAATGCCTCTCTTATGTGGCGGCCTGAGGTGACTGGGGTTAAGAAACCAGTAGGTTTGGGCTGTGCTGTTTTCATAACTCCTGTGTAAGGGTATGCTTCTGTAACTCCCATTCACTTGTATAGGAGGTATGGAAAGACTGTAGTACAAGCTAGTCTACGATTTCTGTAACCCTTGCCACCTTTGGCTGCTCCATAGCACAGTTATTCAATCGGAATACTAAGGGTGACTTCACACAACATCATTAGTTTCCATTGCTCTTCTCTGTTAGAGGAGCAGAACAATGAAAATAACAGAATTGCTGGATTCTGCACATAACTGACCTGCATGAAGCAAAACACGTCCCCTATAAGTGGAGAAAAAAGTTATTTCTCTCTACTGTTTTTGATGGAATCTACAATGAAGGCCCTGAACGAACCTTTGTACGCAGATGTGAACAAGATCTAAGAAAGATTTTGTCTGTTGTGGAGGTGGTTTCTCCACCTTTTTGTACATTTGTTGTACTTTTTGTATTTAACCCCTTCCCGACTGCCATACGGCTATATACGTGCTAATTACACATGCCCCCGTGCAGCTAGCACGTGTATAGACGTCATGAGACGTCTAGCACGTGTATAGACGTCGGAGATCGATCCGATTGGTTAGTCTGTGCAGACTAACCAATCAGATCGCGGCTGTGTAAAAGTGCCTGTTTTAGGCTCTGATCTGCATTCTGCAGATGAGAGCCTGAATTCAGGCAGTGTGTGCTCCTTGGGCCCCATCTGTGCGCACCCCTGAACACCCCTCGGGCGCCCTGCCTCCAACCGCTTTACCGGCCATGCGCTCTCCCTTCCGGCATCTGTGCTGCGCTCTCACTTCCGGCATCTGTGCCCTCCTGCCCCCATCCATGATGTCTGCTCCCATGAGTTTCCTCTGCCCCATCTTTGTCCCCATTCCTCACCTATGCCCTCTGCCCCTGCCGCGGTCACCCTGCTGTATGTGATGTTCCTGAGCTGCCGCCATCAGCAGCGAGTGTCAGCGGCATCCATGGGGTCAATAGAGGGAGGGGGCGCTTTGCAAAGGTGTCCAGTGTTGCCATCTATCAGGAAACCTGATAGTACTAGACTTTGCAATGCAAGAGCATTGCAAAGTACAGTACAGCCATCAGCTCCACTGAATCTTCAAGATGCAAGTGGGACTTGATAAAAAAAAAAGTGTGAAAAAAAAAGTTAAAAATAAATAAATACAAATGTAAATGAAAATAAATAAAAAATTACCTTTTCCTATATCCGCTCATTTATAAGAGATTAAAAAAATAGAAAAAATAAATAAACTACACATATTGTGCATCACCGCGTCTGTAACAACCGGGTCTATAAATATATCACATGATCCATCCCGTGCGATAAACACCATTAAAAGAAAAAAAAAAACAGTGTAAAAAAAATAATTCTATTTTTGTCACCTTACATCACAAAAAGTGCAACACCAAGCGATCAAACAGGCTTACGTCCCACAAAATGGTAGCAATAAAACCGTCACCTTATCCCGCAAAAAATGAGCCCCTACATAAGAAAATCGCTTAAAAAATAAAAAAAACTATAGCTCTTAGAACATGGAGACACTAAAACATCATTTTTTTTGTTTCAAATATGCTATTATTGTGTTAATTTAAAAAAGTATACATGTTAGGTATCGCCGCGTCCATAACATCCAGCTCTATAAAAATATCACATGACCTAACCCCTCAGCTGAACACCGTAAAAAAAAAAAAAATAGTTGCAAAAAAAGCCATTTTTTGTCACCTAGCATCACATAAAGTGCAACAGTAAGCGATCAAAAGGCATATGCCTCCCAAAATAGTACTAATCAAACCGTCACCTCAATCTGCAAAAAATTAGACTCTTCCTAAGACAAGTCAAAAAATAAAAAAGCTATGGCTCTCAGACTATGGAGACACTAAAACATCATTATATTTGTTTCAAAAATGCTATTTTTGTGTCAAACTTAAATAAATAAGAAAAAGTATACATATTAGGTATTGCCACGTCTGTAACAATCTGCTCTATAAAAATGTCACATGACCTAACCCCTCAGGTGAACACTAAAAATAAATAAATAAAAACTGTTCCAAAACAGCCAATTTTTTGGTCACCTTGCCCCATAAAGTGTAATAATTAATGATCACAAAATCATATGTAGCCAAAAATGGTATCAATAAAAACTCTTCCAACTCTTCCTGCAAAAAACAAGCCCCCACACAAGACGAGACACAAAAACATAATTTTCTTTTCAAAAATGCTTTATTATGTAAAACTGAAACAAACAAACAAAGTAGACATATTTGATATCATTGCGACCGTAACTACTTGGTATATAAAAATAGCACATGATCTACCCTGTCAGATGAATGTTGTAAAAAATAAAAACAGTGGCAAAACTTTACCTTGCCTCACAAAAAACGTAATATAGAACAATTTAAAATCGTATGTACCCTGAAAAAGTACCAATAAAACTGGCACCTTATGCCCTAGTTTCCAAAATGGGGTCACTTTTTGGGAGTGTCTACTGTAAGGGTGCATCAGGGGGGCTTCAAATGGTACATGGTGTCTAAAAACCAGTCCAGCAAAATCTGCCTTCCAAAAACCATATGGCGCTCCTTTCCTTCTGCGCCCTGCCGTGTGCCCTTACATCAGTTTACGACCACATGTGGGGTGTTTCTGTAAACCGCAGAATCAGGGTAATAAATAATGAGTTTTGTTTGGCTGTTAACCCTCGATGTGTTAAAGAAAAAAATGGATTTAAAAATGTAAAATCTGCCAAAAAGTGAAATTTAGAAATTTCATCTGCATTTTCCTTTAATTCTTGTGGAACACCTAAAGGGTTAACAACGTTTGTAAAATCAGTTTTGAGTAACTTGAGGGGTGTAGTTTCTGAAATGGGGTCCTTTATGTGGGGTTTCCACTATGTAAGCCCCACAAAGTGACTTCAGAACTGAACTGGTCCTTAAAAAAGTGGTTTTCGAAATTTTCTTAGAAATTTTAAGAATTGCTTCTAAAGTTCTAAGCCTTCTAACGTCCTAAAAAAATAAAATAACATTTACAAAATGATGCACACATAAAGTAGACATATGGGGATTGTAAAGTAATAAATATTTATGAGGTATCACTTTCTGTTTTAAAAGCAAATTGAAATTTTGAAAATTGCTAATTTTTCTAAATTTTCATAAATTTGGGATTTGTTTATATATAAAGGTGAAATATATTGACTTAAATTTATGACTGTCACGAGAAAATCTCAGAATGGTTTGGATAAGTAAAAGCATTCCAGTTATTACCACATAAAGTGACACATGTCAGATTTGCAAAATTTAGACCTGGTCACGGGGGCATCAATGACCCTTTGGTCATGAAAGGGTTAATGTATGTTCAAAAAAACCTCAAACAAATCTGATTTAAAATAAAAAGAAAGATTTTGTCATTGCATTCACCATAGTTCATAGATAGGTTTGAAGAGTAAATAGATTTTGTATGGAGCCCTTTCTTACTCCTTTTATTTTTAAAGTAGGTTCTGATGAAAATGTATCTTATTCATTTCCATCCCATGAAACGAAGTGCAAATTAAGATATTCCTTAGATAAAAATAATCATGTTTCCAATTAGAACAGTTTAACAAAAAATGTATAGATCAAGCAATATAGAAATTATCTCCTTAGATCAGGCATCCTCAAACTGCGGCCCTCCAGCTGTTGCAAAACTACAACTCCCAGCATGCCCGAACAGCCTACAGGTATCAGCCTACAGCAGGGCATTGTGGGAGTTGTAGTTTTACAACAGCTGGAGGGCCGCAGTTTGAGGATGCCTGCCTTAAATTGACGTCTCCTGCTGTTTCTTCTGTACGACCCTTCGCATGTCCATTTGGTAATGTTTTTGCTGGAGGACACGAATGTGCAGATAGACGGTTTGTGCGTCTTAGGCTACTTTCACACTAGCGTTAAAGTTTTCCAGTATTGAGTTCCTTCATAGGTGTTCTATACCGGAAAAAAACGCATCAGTTTTAGGCCTCCTGCACACGAACGTTGTGTGCACCCGTGGCCGTTGTGCCGTTTTCCGCTTTTTTTCACGGACCCATTGACTTTCAATGGGTCCGTGGAAAAATCGGAAAATGCACCGTTTTGCAGCCGCATCCGTGATCCGTGTTTCCTGGCCGTGAAAAAAATATGACCTGTCCTATTTTTTTCACGGCCAACGGTTCACGGACCCATTCAAGTCAATGGGTCCGTGAAAGAACACGGATGCACACAAGATTGGCATCCGTGTCCGTGATCCGTGGCCGTAGGTTAGTTTTTATACAGACGGATCCGAAGATCCGTCTGTATAAAAGCTTTTTCAAAGCTGAGTTTTCACTTCGTGAAAACTCAGAACCGACAGTATATTCTAACACAGAAGCGTTCCCATGGTGATGGGGACGCTTCTAGTTAGAATACACTACAAACTGTGTACAAGACTGCCCCCTGCTGCCTGGCAGCACCTGATCTCTTACAGGGGGCCGTGATCAGCACAATTAACCCCTTCAGGTGCGGCACCTGAAGGGGTTAATTGTGCTGATCACGGCCCCCTGTAAGAGATCAGGGCTGCCAGGCAGCAGGGGGCAGACCCTCCCCCCCCTCCCCAGTTTAAATATCATTGGTGGCCAGTGCGGCCCCCCCCCCCTCCCTCTATTGTAATTATTCGTTGGTGGCACAGTGTGCGCCCCCCCCCCCCCCTCCCTTCCTCTATTGTAATAATTCGTTGGTGGCACAGTGTGCGCCCCCCCCCCTCCCTCCCTCTATTGTAATAATTCGTTGGTGGCCAGTGTGCGCCCCCCATCGCCCCCCCCCCTCCCTCTATAGCATTAACAACATTGGTGGCCAGTGTGCGGCCTCCCATCTCCCCCCCCCCCCCCCCCCCCCCCATCATTGGTGGCAGCGGAGTTCCGATCGGAGTCCCAGTTTAATCGCTGGGGCTCCGATCGGTAACCATGGCAACCAGGACGCTGGTTGCCATGGTTACTTAGCAATAGTACAATAGTAGAAGATTCATACTTACCGGCTGCTGCGATGTTCGTGTCCGGCCGGGAGCGCCACCTACTGGTAAGTGTCATTGCTAAATGAACTGTCACTTACCAGTAGGAGGAGCTCCCGGCCGGAAGCAGACATCGCAGCTCCCAGGTAAGTATGAATCACTACTGCTAGTAACCCGCTGCCACCAATGATGGGGGGGGGGGGCTAGATGGGAGGCCGCACACTGGCCACCAATGTTGTTAATGCTATAGAGGGAGGGGGGCCAATGGGGGGCGCACACTGTGCCACCAACGATTACAATAGAGGGAGGAGGGGGGGGGGGCGCACACTGTGCCACCAACGAATTATTACAATAGAGGGAGGAAGGGGGGGGGGCGGGGGGGCGCACACTGTGCCACCAAGGAATTATTACAATAGAGGGAGGAAGGGGGGGGGGGCTGCACTGGCCACCAATGATATTCAAACTGGGGAGGGGGGAGGGGGGGGTCTGCCCCCTGCTGCCTGGCAGCCCTGATCTCTTACAGGGGGAGATGATAGCACAATTAACCCCTTCAGGTGCGGCACCTGAAGGGTTAATTGTGCTGATCACAGCCCCCTGTAAGAGATCGGATGCTGCTAGGCAGCAGGGGGCAGTCATGTACACAGTTTGTAGTATATTCTAACTAGAAGCGTCCCCATCACCATGGGAACGCCTCTGTGTTAGAATATACTGTCGGAAATGAGGTTTCACGATCTAACTCATATCCGACAGTATATTCTAACATAGAGGCGTTCCCATGGTGATGGGGACGCTTCAAGTTAAAATATACCATCGGATTGGAGAAAACTCCGATCCGATGGTATAAAAGGGACTCCAGACTTTACATTGAAAGTCAATGGGGACGGATCCGTTTGAAATGGCACCATATTGTGTCAACGTCAAACGGATCCGTCCCCATTGACTTTCAGGACGGATCCGTTTGGCTCCGCACGGCCAGGCGGACACCAAAACGACTTTTTTTTCATGTCCGTGGATCCTCCAAAAATCAAGGAAGACCCACGGACGAAAAAACGGTCACGGATCACGGAAAAACGGGACCCGTTTTTGCGGACCGCAAAAAAATACGTTCGTGTGCAGGAGGCCTTATCCTAATGCATTCTGAATGGAAAGCAATCCGTTGAGTATGCATCAGGATATCTTCCATTCCGTCCCTTTTACGGTATTTGGCCGGAGAAAATACCGCAGCATGCTGCGGTATTTTCTCCCGCCAAAATTCCGGAACACTTGCCGGATCCGGCATTAATTTCCATTGAAATGTATTGATGCCGGATCCGGTACCAAGTGTTCATGAAATTGCCGCATTGACGGATCCGGTTTTCCGGTCTGTGCATGCACAGCCCTTTAAAAATGTGAAAAAAATAAATACCGGATCCGTTTTTTCCGCATGACACCGGAGAGACGGATCTGGGGTTTCAATGCATTTGTCAGACGGATCCGGAAACAAATGATATCTGTTTGCATACAAATTTCCGTATCCGGCAGGCAGTTCCGGCAACGCTAGTGTCCCACTTCCCACTGTCTCTCCTGTTTTTCGTGGCATGGAGCAGAAAAGGGTGAACAGGAACGTATGGCAAAATGATATAGTGTGCAAGTTACAGACTCAACAGTTGCTATTATTACACTTTGGGAGCATTGACGATCAAAGAGTGTCATGACACAACCCCTTTAAAGTGAAACTTCAGTTTTTAGCCAACCCCAAGGAACTTTGTATGTTCTTCTAGTTTTACCTGCCAGTATGTTTTCAGTTAGAAACCTCTTTTTGTGCTGGCCATGGCAACATGACATCTGAGCAGCATAGGAGTAATAGGATAAGAACATGCATTATAGTAGATTATGAACTTCTAAAAGCACTATGGTTCACAGTTTATACTTTTTTTCATACTTAAACGTTTTTTATTTTTTCTTCAAGACATTCCAGCCATAAGAAAGTAAATGTTTCTTTCTTTTTTCCGGTCCAGATTGTGGAAGAGCATGAGAGCGTTGAACAGAGCCGTAGAGCGCAAGCAGAGCCCATTAACCTTGATAGTTGTCTCCGCGCCTTCACCACAGAGGAGGAGCTGGGAGAGGATGAAATGTATTATTGTTCCAAATGTAAAACCCATTGTTTAGCTACAAAGAAACTTGACCTGTGGAGGCTCCCTCCAATTCTGGTACTTTTTGTTTTTATTCTATTAAATTTTTTTGTTCTTTTCAGGAAGAGCCAACAGATCTACATTATTTCTAGGGGTACACTCCTTATCATTTTATTCATATTTTTATGTGTGGATGTCAGGAGTGAAAGTACTGTTTGCATTGGTCAATCTTTCTTCGTTAAAAGGGTTGTCCGGGCTACAGATATTAATGACCTATCGAAGGATAAGTGGGAGTGCAGCATTGGGCAGTTTTGGGCAGCATTCACTGGAATGGGAGCTGAGCTGCAGGATCTGGACACAGCCATTACATTGTGATCCATACACTGTATAATGTCCAGCTGGCCAAAACTTAGGTCATCAATATCTCTAGCTCGGACAACGCCTTTAACGGATCAGCCAGGCCCAGAGAAATATTGACCAATGCAAATAGTACTTACTTATTATATTTTTGGTTATGTGTTAAAATTTGAACCTAAAACTACTCACACAAAAAATATTTTAATCACTGACTTGTTATATCATAGGACCGGAGCCTTTTTCTGTAAAGTTGCATACATAGGCACAATATCCTTATATGTTTTTTTATATTTATTATTTTATTTTGGTCATAGATTATCCACTTAAAGAGGTTCCAGTTTGTGAATGGTCGATGGATAAAGTCTCAAAAAATTGTCAAATTTCCCCGTGAGAAGTTTGACCCGAGTGCCTTTTTGGTACCTCGAGGGCCAGTACAGTACCTGAAAAGGAAACCAGGACTTAAGTGCAATGATCAAGCAGAAAGCCGCTCAACGCAGGGAGACCTGAAGAAACATGAACTGGCAAACCTTAGTCCTGCTGGAGATGGGGATGCACTTGGGAAAATTCAGCCTGTAATCAGTTCTTCCACTGCAAATAGTAAAGGTATGGAAAAATATTTAAAATAAAAATCAGTAGTAATAGGCTACTTTCACACCTGCGTTAGGTGTGGATCCGTCTGGTATCTGCACAGACGGATCCGCACCTATAATGCAAACGCTTAGATCCGTTCAGAACGGATCCGTTTGCATTATCATGAACAAAAAAAAAAAAAAACGGGGGACGGATCCGTTTGAAAATTGAGCCATATAGTGTCATCTTCAAACGGGTCCGTCCCCATTGACTTACATTGTAAGTCTGGACGGATCCGTTTGCCTCCGCACGGCCAGGCGGACACCCGAACGCTGCAAGCTGCGTTCAGGTGTCCGCCTGCTGAGCGGAGGACAAACGGAGCCAGACTGATGCATTCTGAGCGGATCCGCATCCACTCAGAATGCATTAGGGCTGGACGGATCCGTTCGGGGCCGCTTGTGAGAGCCTTCAAACGGAGCTCACAAGCGGAGCCCCGAACGCTAGTGTGAAAGTAGCTATACAAGTTAATAATGCAGAGGTCTAAACACACATGTGTGTGCCTGCTCATTCCAGTTTCAGCAAATACATGTTTTTGTATATGCTCTCTGTATCAATTGTTCACAGTTTTCAAGATCTTTGCTTGCAACTTTTAATATTTGCTCCTTGGTCACGTGGTGGCCACACTGGTGCTTGGCTTGTAAGTGTCACCAGTGTGTCCATGACATGACCAGGACAGATTTGTAAACAATAATGTGTTCTATTGAGTAGCCGGAAGCAGAGGTTTAGAAAAACTGTGAGAAATTGTTACAGAAAACATTTAAGAAAAATGGAAAACTTTTCATATACTCAGAATAATGCTTTGTTCACATTTGAGGCTCTGTCACAGATTCCTTCAGATTTCACTGGAAAAATGCTTCTTGCAGCACAAAAAACAATGGACCTGCGAGACCCATTAAAAATCAGTAGCGTCAATCAGTAAGCCGATCCAGTTATGAATTTGGGTTTCCGCTATAAACAGTGTGAACAGAGCCTAACAGGCTGAAACCGGAATAGGCCTTTAAGGGTGCCTTCACATGTGGCCAATTTTGTTGCAGAAATAAAAAAATTAAAATAAATGGAGCTGATTTTCAGTTGCAGAAATTTCTGCAACAGAATCTGCTGTGTGTGAAGGCACTTAGCAGCACTTTAGCTGGAATGTACATCAACTTTTGACACAACAGTAACTTTTCGCAGTGTCCATTTGTCTACACTGCTGCTTGGGTGCCTGGGGCTGTTTTGGAGCGGGTGCTCCGCTGTCTCCTGTCAACCAAACTCCTGCTCTATTGGCCAGGATTGCTGTGGCCACTCTTGGCTTGATTGCATCAAAAGATTTCTTCGTGACAAGATCGGGGACTAGGAAACTATTGTACAGTCAGTTCTGAGGAACATAAAAATTATCCCAGGGCTCTATGTTCACTTAGCCTGCTGTTAACGCACACAAATGGGGAGATTTATCAAAACTGGTGCAGGGGAAAACTGTCTTAGTTGCCCATAGCAACCAATACGATTCCACCTTTCATTTTACAAAGGAGCTCTGAAATATAAAAGGCTCCATCTGATTGGTTGCTATTGGCAACTAAGCCAGTTTTCCTTTACACCAGTTTTGATAAATCTCGACCGAAGAGTTTTCTAAAAACAACATGTGACTACAGTAGAGACGCAAATCATAATACATTATTCGTTAATAAAGTTGTAAAATAGTATTCCCTTTAAAGCTTTTGTCCCAAGACTTAAATTTATTGCCTATACACAGATTATCACGAGACTCCCGACACCCCAGCCAATCAGCTGTTTTTAGTAGCTGCAGGACCGGAACAACACAGCTCTATACACTGTGTAGTGGCCGTGCCTAGTTACTGCAGCATTGCTCATTCAAGTAAATGGGAGCAGCTCTGCAGTAACTAAGCATGGGCGCCAATGTAGTGTTTCAGTACCTGGGTCTGGTGCCACAAGTCATGAAAACAGCTTGCTGGACTGTTGTCGATCTGAAATAAGTTAGTCCTGGAAAACCCATTTAACAACCCTAGATTGAATTTGTTGAAATTGTGAAATTTGTGTTTTTATGTACTATAATTCTTTTTTTTTTTAACTTGCAGCATCTCCGTTACAAGGAAGGAAAGCTGCTACAAACTCTTCTAGTAAAAACAACAGTCCCAACAATAGCCCAAGAACTTTGGGAAGGGGCAAAGGCCGTCTTCGTTTACCTCAGCTTGGAGGCAAAAAACTCTCAAGCAGTAAAGAAAACTTGGATCAAAGCAAGGACAATGGCTCAGATAATGAAACAAGAGAGACTTTGGATCAGGTAGATTCTAGTAAAGGACATATTTTAGGTGGAAGTCAAACTGAGTTAGCTGCAACTCAGGATTCTCAGGTGGTTTTAACCAATGGACTGACCCATGAGCAGAACATGTGTACCAGTCAGCTTGATAACCACATAGGGGAAGAAGAGGATGTCACTGTTGACCAAAGAGAAGACAACTGTTGTCAGCCTATCTATAACCTTTATGCCATTTCGGTAAGTAAAATCTCTAAATGGTTTCCTTTCCAGATTGTGCAACTTTGAGTGAACAGGAGCTTGTAGCTTTTTTGAAGGAATAGGGAAATACAGCTGCTGTACTGCTCCCTATGTGAAATTGGTGCAGCTTCAGGAGATTCCTGATTGGTCAGAATACATGGTACAGTTTTCCAGTCCCACACCAGAATGAGTCCACCCACTCAGCAGACAAGGGAAAATTTAGAAAAATCAGCAGAAGAAGAAGGGAGAAAATCAGCAGATTAGAGACAAAGGGGCAGATGTATCATAACCCTGCGACGTATACGGTGCGCTTCCGGATCCTATGCCTGATTTATGACAAGGTACGTCTCATCATAAATTAGGCGCAGCAGTCCATGTGTCTGAACTGAAATCTATGAAAGCCCCTGGCTGGCATAGATTTCAGTTTTTTCCACGCCAGAAAACTAGAGTAGAAAATGATAAATGTGGAATATCCCCCTCTCCTCCTTGCCACGCCCCCTTTTTGGGAGAGTGGCGGGTGAAACGGCAGTGCCATTGAAAAAGTCACAAACGTGTAGTTGGTTACTTTTTCACGCCACATAAGGGGCGTATCTTTATGATATATATCTGCCCCAATATTTCCGGCTGCCCTATATTGAAAGCAATTATGCAGCTAATGCAATAAGGAAAAGAGCCTGATATCATACAGTGAGATTTTGCAGGAAAGGGAGGGGGGGGGCTTCAGGAAGGGATATTCTGATCCATCATATGTTTTTTGACTCTGGGACTTCATCAGGAGTGTTACTATCTAGTCTGCAAAAGAAACATCCACATAAATCCATGGGCAGCGGAGGCCTTCTGTTTGTTCTGCAGGTATCTTCGCTGCCTGCTGCACTTTGTATAAATTTTGTAATGTTGAATGGGAATAAATGCATTATACAACATTTTCTTATACACACATGTTCATAGTTACTGCATGTCTGTCTGTGAAAGCTGATGTCTGTGTGTAATAATACCCTGCCCACGGCGTGTGGCATAACGGAATAGGAGCAGTGGTGTCTATCACAACAGTGTCAACCACATTGAGCTGTTTTGCAGTATAAACATATGTTCCTAGGGACAGCACAGCAGTGACCAGTACAGAATAAAGCATGTTTTTTTTTTATTAGTATACTATATTAATCTGTGATTACCGTATTTTTCGCCCTATAAGACGCATCGGCCAATAAGACGCACCTGGGTTTTAGAGGAGGACAATAAGAAAAAAATATTTTTCATTAGACCTCAGATCAGATCATCAATCAGACCCCCAATGTTAATCAGACCTCAGCTCACAGCCCCAATCAGATCCCCAATGTTAATAAGACCTCAGATCAGAGCCCCAATGCCTCAGATCAACCCCCCAAACTTCAGCCATCTATCAGCCCTCATGTCAACCCCCAGCCATCAGCGCAAATAAAATAGAAAAAAACTCTTAACTCTCCTGCACCTGGACGCCACCGCTCCTCACCATTGCGATCAGCTTTATCCTGCTGTCGGCTGTGCTCTGTGACCTGGCACGTACAGTATGAGGTCACGGAGGGCCTCACGCTGTGCGCAGCCCTGCACAGCCGACAGTCATGGACCAGGAAGTGGTGAGCACAGAGCCTTCACCGCTTCCCGGTCCTCCGGTATTAATGAGCGCTTCCATAATGGTAGCGCTTCATTAGTATGCGTCCCATAAGATGCAGGGGCATTCCCCCCCCCCCACTTTGGGGGGGAAAAAGTGCGTCTTATGGGGCGAAAAATACGGCTACTTTATTTTGTGTGAATTATTAGTACATGTGATTGCAGTGAAATTACTTGACTCCAACACTAAATAATACGGAAAGTCTAATAACCTGTGAACAACCTGTCACTTGTTCTAGCACAGAGATTTGATGTGTTAGGAAGTTCTCGTTTAGTAGCAGCTTTGTGTTAACACTTTATTTTTCGCTTTCTC
The DNA here is from genome assembly GCF_905171765.1 of Bufo bufo. Taxonomy (NCBI): domain Eukaryota; kingdom Metazoa; phylum Chordata; class Amphibia; order Anura; family Bufonidae; genus Bufo; species Bufo bufo. The sequence continues at coordinate 378,198,156 of NC_053391.1, forward strand.
TCCTTTCAACATATGCTGTACCATAGGATTATAAGTCTTCAGCATAGCTATGTATCTGATTTGGATAATATTTAATCTTAAAGAATTTATCCAATACAATAAAAATGTCCCCCAATACGCCGGACCCCTGACAATGAATATACTTACCTGGCTCCCCGCTCCCTGCGCCTCTCCTGGTCCACGCACCGCCGCTGCAGCTTCTCCCGGTGCGCAGATGAAAACATCCAGTTTCAGGGGCGGAGCAGCCAATGGCAGGCAGGGACAGGGACGAGCCTCCCTAGCGTCCCCCTCGATGCTAAGGATGCTCGTCCCCGTCCCCTCCTGCTATTGGCTGCTCGTCCCTTCCCCACCGGATGTTTTCATCTGCTCACGGGGAGAAGCAACAGGACCAGGAGCAACACGGGGAGCCAGGTAAGTACAGTCAGGTCCATAAATATTGGGACATTGACACAATTCTAACATTTTTGGCTCTATACACCACCACAATGGTTTTGAAATGAAACGAGCAAGATGTGCTTTAACTGCAGACTGTCAGCTTTAATTTGAGGGTATTTACATCCAAATCAGGTGAACGGTGTAGGAATTACAACAGTTTGCATATGTGCCTCTCACTTGTTAAGGGACCAAAAGTAATGGGACATAATAATAATAATCATAAATCAAACTTTCACTTTTTAATACTTGGTTGCAAATCCTTTGCAGTCAATTACAGCCTGAAGTCTGGAACGCATAGACCTCACCAGACGCTGGGTTTCATCCCTGGTGATGCTCTGCCAGGCCTCTACTGCAACTGTCTTCAGTTCCTGCTTGTTTTTGGGGCATTTTTCCTTCAGTTTTGTCTTCAGCAAGTGAAATGCATGCTCAATCGGATTCAGGTCAGGTGATTGACTTGGCCATTGCATAACATTCCACTTCTTTCCCTTAAAAAACTCTTTGGTTGCTTTTGCAGTATGCTTTGGGTCATTGTCCATCTGCACTGTGAAGCGCCGTCCAATGAGTTCTGAAGCATTTGGCTGAATATGAGCAGATATTGCCGAAACACTTCAGAATTCATCCTGCTGCTTTTGTCAGCAGTCACATCATCAATAAATACAAGAGAACCAGTTCCATTGGCAACCATACATGCCCACGCCATGACACCATGCTTCTCTGATGAGGTGTTATGCTTAGGATCATGAGCAGTTCCTTTCCTTCTCCATACTCTTCTCTTCCCATCACTCTGGTACAAGTTGATATTGGTCTCATCTGTCCATAGGATGTTGTTCCAGAACTGTGAAGGCTTAAGGCTTTTTTAGATGTCGTTTGGCAAACTCTAATCTGGCCTTCCTGTTTTTGAGGTTTACATCTTGTGGTGAACCCTCTATTCACTCTGGTGAAGTCTTCTCTTGATTGTTGACTTTGACACACATACACCTACCTCCTGGAGAGTGTTCTTGATCTGGCCAACTGTTGTGAAGGGTGTTTTCTTCACCGGGGAAAGAATTCTTCGGTCATCCACCACAGTTTTCCGTGGTCTTCCGGGTCTTTTGGTGTTGCTGAGCTCACCGATGCGTTCCTTCTTTTTAACAATGTTCCAAACAGTTGTTTTGGCCATGCCTAATGTTTTTGCTATCTCTCTGATGGGTTTGTTGTGTTTTTTTCAGCCTAATGATGGCTTGCTTTACTGATAGTGACAGCTCTTTGGATCTCATCTTGAGAGTTGACAGCAACAGATTCCAAATGCAAATAGCACACTTGAAATGAACTCTGGACCTTTTATCTGCTTATTGTAATTGGGATAATGAGGGAATAACACACACCTGGTCATGGAACAGCTAAGAAGCCAATTGTCCTATTACTTTTGGTCCCTTAACAAGTGGGAGGCACATATGCAAACTGTTGTAATTCCTACACCGTTCACCTGATTTGGATGTAAATACCCTCAAATTAAAGCTGACAGTCTGCAGTTAAAGCACATCTTGTTCGTTTCATTTCAAATCCATTGTGGTGGTTTATAGAGCCAAAAATATTAGAATTGTGTCGATGTCCCAATATTTATGGACCTGATTGTATATTGTATGTGAAGGACCTGGCATATAGGTGACATTTTTATAGTCTTGGATAGTGACTCTTCTTTTAGCATTAGATACACAGTTAATGGAAATAAGAATTAGTTGTTTGTATATTCATTATCTGTTTGTTCTGTTTAGTGCCATTCAGGAATAATGGGTGGAGGTCATTATGTTACTTATGCCAAAAATCCAAATGAAAAATGGTACTGCTACAATGACAGCAGTTGTAAGGTGAGTCTGGGTTTTTCTACTCTTCTCTATATGTAATAATTTCCTTCTGTATTATAAAACCTAAATGTAAGTAAAAGGGGTATTCTCATCTTGACATTTATGGCATATCCACAGGGTATGTCATAAATGTTTGATCGTTGCAGTTCCACCTCTAGGACCAGTACCTAGCCGGAGAACAGGGCCCCATCTTTTTGAAGAGGTAGCTGTGCATGTGCAGCTCTTTCCAGTCAATTTTTTGGGAGCTCTGAAAATTGCTGAGCCTACTTATTTGTCGAGATGAGTATGCCTCTTTAATATCTGTAGGAATTGTGAAATGATTGTATTAAAAATAATGCAAACATCTATCAAGCTGGTTGTGTTTCTAGGCTGGCTAGCCATGTACCTCTAATTTTATGAGCCTATGTACATTATATACACTACTCAACTTCTAAGAAAAGCTTGCTTATAGGCCCGAGGAAGCAGTAGCCTAGTCCAGGAGCCAGTTTTATGTTTTAGTAGCTAGGCAATAAGAATTTCCACAGACATGAATAGAACAAGCCAAGGAATTGAACCTCAGCACCTAGTTTCTAGACTTAATGACCCCATTGCATCTGGGTATTATTATTATAGGTGCCTTACATCTAGTGACATTAGAGGCAGAGCTTATCAAGAGCTCCTTTGCATCCCTTTCTTCCCAGAATTCCAGAGGTGCAAGTATGGCCTATGAGCCTCCTCATGCTGATTAAGGCATTCTCTCCCCAAGAAGAGATGGTACCCCCCAAATATTATACAGTAGATGCGGTAAAGCCACAGTGGCGTTTTCAATTCTCATAGATGACCATACTATAGAAGTACCGTTGCAAATACAAATTCATGTTATAACGCCATGGAACATGTATGGAGGTGGATCTGTCCTATAATAGATGCTAACCGCTCCCAATGGATCACTTATTTACTGTAGGGTGCATAAGGGTTTTATCATGTGTCCATAGCTTTCATGAGAAGATTATTGTTTCTTCCAACTTTATTTCTCTCGTTTGAGCCGAGTAATATTTGAACAGAACTGTAATATACTATGAGGGGAATATTTGAAGTCAGTTTTGCTTGAGTCTGCGTTGTTCTACTTTATGCTACATTTATGAAATGTCATAGGATGTTTGATAAATTTGGCTTGTCCTTAAACCTAACACTTCTGTCTAGAGACGCTACTCCAGTTTTCCTACTCCACCCTCCTCCTGGAGTGAGAGTGCGACTTTTTAAAAAAAAGTCGCGCTGATAAGTCTGGAGTGAAACTCATTAACATAGCTAACAACACCCACTTTTCCACCTATATTACAAAACTGGAGTGAGTGGTATAAAAATGCAAAAAGTCGCAAAATTTTGCACAAACGCTTACATTTTGCGCAAGCAAGTGCAAAAAAAGTCACAAAAAAACTATTTTGTGACTTTTTGACGCCAGAATTCAGGAGTGAAGGTATGCTAAATCAGGGCCTATGTGTATACTGTAAAAAAAATATTCATTACCTGTTGAAAACTGTTTATTATGCTGTTCTGAAACGTCTTTTTTTTAATTTTTTATCCACAGGAGCTACACCCTGATGAAATCGATACAGACTCTGCCTACATCCTGTTCTATGAGCAGCAAGGGGTGGACTATGCACAATTTCTGCCAAAGATTGACGGGAAGAAAATGGCAGACACTAGCAGTATGGATGAAGACTTTGAATCTGATTATAAAAAGTATTGTGTGCTGCAGTAACATGGCCGTGCTTCCAGTATGTTCAGCTGATTCGCTTGGGAGACAGAAGAGTATTGAAGAAGAAGAAGAAGAATGTTATGGAGATATTATTCTGTCTAAATTTTTGGTGTTGAGGTCACCAATGCATGTAGGGCCATTCAACAACATAGACAGTAGATAAAATGACATTGATTCTTTTAAATGTCCTTCTATTTTTTTCTGTATGTTTTAATTTATTTTTGTCCTCTTCAGCAATGTGCCTAGGGCAAGCGAAGTTAGCCATCATTTTTTTCTGATTTTTTTTATTTTTATTTTTTAGTGCAATTTCGCAGTGACTTAAATGTTATAAGGAGCATATGGTATTGACTTTCATCTGATATTTATTAGTTAACGATTCTCCAGGACTAAGATATTTCAGTCGATTCAGAATAGCAATTGCTGGAGCTTTGTCATTTGCATTAATTGTAAGTTCAGTCCCTGTGATAGTTCTCAAGGACCGAAGTTGTGTTGGCTATGGCCACAGGTCCATGCGATACATGGTGTGCATTGAAGTCTATGTACACAGTGTGATGTGTCATTGCATACAGACTATTTATTGCGCTGCTTCTTGCAGTAGTCCTTGATGAAAGGATCTTAGAAAGCGTACAAGTACAATGTCCTGTAAGGGGTTTTCATTGTTACGATAAAAGGTTTTTCTAACCAGCCATAATGGTGCACACATATCTTTGCCATGTTAAACATTTCCAAATACTATGGGGGTCATTTATTAAAACCGGCATTTAAGACGCCGGTCTTAATAAGCCCTTTAGCTGGTAGTGGTTCGGCTGAAGTTATGCAGAGGCGCCGGCCTCTACATAACTTCGGCGTATCGACCGCCAGTCTAAATGTAAGACACTTTCCTTGCTGGTGTAGATTTAGACCATTTTCTACGCCTAAAACAGGTGTAGAAAATGATGAATGAGACGGGCCTGCCAGCCCTTCCACGCCCACTTGTTTAGACCTGGCATGCACGGGGAAAAGTCTCCTATTGCGGAGGAAATAACCTGTGTTGTAAAAACAATGTGCGCCAGAAATACACCTACTATTTGCGTATTTCTGATAGTAAATGACCACCTACATTTATATGCAATGAAATAGGAATTTAAAAAACTGGAATAGAGGTCATTAAGACGATCTCTTAATGGGCGTTGTCATCTACATTGCAGCTCCTCTATTAAACAATGTGTGGCAATAGGTGGCTAAAAACTATGACATTCAAAATGGGAGTCCCATTATTATCAGTACAATCACCATGATAATGAGTGCTTTGATAGTTATTTTTTTTTATTATTATTTTTTATTCCAATATTGAGACATAGAGATATGGCCATATATTTGTGCCAAAGGACCATATACATTTGCAGCAAGCGTAAGTCAGTCATGCAGGTTCCCTTAAGACAAATGTTGTGAGCAACAGTTAGGGTCCATTCACACATCCGTATGTGTTTTGCGGATCCGCAAAACACAGACACTGGCAATGTGCGCTCCGCATTTTGCGGTCTGCACATCGCCGGCACTTTCATAGAAAATGTATTTTCTTGTCCGCAATTGCAGACAAGAATAAGACATGTTCTATTTTTTTGCGGAACAGAAGTGCAGATCCGCGGATGCGGACAGCACATTCCGGCCCCATTGAAAATGAATGGGTCCGCACCTGTAACGCAAAATTGCGGAACGGATGGAGACCCATTTTGCGGACGTGTGAATGGACCCTTAAGGACTCATGCACACGACCATGTCCGTGTTGTGGTCTGCAAACCAAGGCCCTGCAAAATATGGACGCCTTCAGTGTGCAATCTACATTGTTTTCACTCCCATTTATAGAAATGACCATTCTTATCCACAATATGGACAAGAATAGGACATGTTCTATAATTTGCGAAACGTGCAGACAGCACGTGGATAATGTTTTTTTTTTTTTTTTTTCCTTTGTGGACCCATAGAAATGAACGGGTCTGTGTGCAATCCGCCAAAAATGCAGATCGGACACAGATACAAAATAAGGTTGTGTGCATGAAGCCTTTTTTAATGACAGAAACCACTATTTTTTGCAACATCAGCAAGTACATTGTCACATAAACAACACTATTCAGACACGTCCCCTGTGGCTTTTGTATTACGTTTCTAGTTTTATTACACATACAAATTGAAATGAGTAAATTCCAGTGTTTTAGTGCTAATGGTGTATAAACATCAGAAGTTGGATTTTAGCATTATTAAATATAATCTTATTTTATGATAATGGAGAAGCACTGGGGGAGATATAAGAAAAGTTGCACATAATAAAGACAGAAGGATGATTAGGACTGCTTTCCCTTCCCCCTTTATAGTACTTGTCTTTTCTATTGTATATTACTTTACAATTAAAGCAGGAAAAGGGAACATCTGAGTGACATTTTTACCACTTCAGGCTGAAATCACACAGTTTTCGTAGTACTTTTTAAAGTAGTGTATTTTTAAATCCAAATTCTGCAGTGGATTCCAGACAAGTAGAAGGACTCCGTCCTTCTGGATACACATCTTGTATTGCTTCAAAAACTCCATTGAAACTGCCTATGTATTGTCAGCCTTAGGGTACATTCACACAACAGATTTTAGGCACAGACAGCCTCATTGATATTTCGCCAAAAAACCCACTGGCATCTACTTTCTTTCTGCCTCCCATTCATTTCAATGAGGGTCAGCTCGGAGGATAAAAAACATGTCCCCTTTCGGTCGGCCATGGCTATAAGCCACCACTCCGCGATCCTCAGTGCTGCCTCCCATTGAGATGTATGGGAGGCAGAAAGGACGCAGCAGCCGGTGGGTTTCCGACAAAATTTCGTCGTGGCTGCCTGCCAAAATTCAGCTGTAAAATCCATTGTGTGTACATCCCTTTATAGTGGAAACAATGTAAAAAGAGTTCTCCCAGAATCTAGAGCACTCAATGTTTTCAGCAAGCCCCATTCATTTAGATACAGTAGACAGTGACAAGGACATGTTACATCTCCAAGAGAGTCCCGAGAACTAAAGTCAACTGATCAGAATTTTGTGACATGTCCTAATGACATCATAAAATGAATATTAGGAAAAACCCATTTAAAGGGATATTCCAGGCTGCAGATATTGAGATATTGGGGGCCTGGCACCCAGCACCCCACTGATCAGCTGTTTTGGGAAGGTACGGTGCTGGAAACTATACCATGTAGAAGGCTCTGTGCATTGTGTAGTTTCCGGGGTCGGCGTACTGCAACTCAGCTCCCATAATACCAGCTAAGGAGCTACAGTACCCTGGCATGGCCACTACACAGTGTACAAAGCTGTCTTCTACACTGTATAAGTTCCCTCACTGCAGCGGTCTGAAACACCTGATCCGTGGAGTGCCAGGTGTCGGACTTTCACCAATTTGAAGTTGGTGACCTATCCTGAGGATAGGTCTTCATGATATAAATCCTGGAATACCCCTTTAACATTTCTTTTGTAATATAACTAAACCAAAAGGAATTAATATTTTTACAGAATGCCCAGATTAATTTCTAGAGGCATCATTTTTTGTGACATGAATTTGCTTTAACTTTCTAAGATATTCCCATCATTACTGAAGTGTATCCTCCTAGTAAGTGGTAATAAGCTATACAGTCATCCAAGTAAATCTGAAAAGGGACAACTTTTCTGCTGCAGCAGAAATTACAGGGAATGGAGCTTTTGTAACCCTAAGCTAAGGAGAAATCTTCTTGCTGCAAAGAATTATGGTCTTGTATTACAAGACCATGACCAGGAAATATTCGGGTTGATATGTCATTTGTCATACAGATTTTAGAGGTAAATGTGGAATTAGGTTTCACTTCCCACTTCTTAATTAATTATAATGAAACGGTTAGATCCCACGGGAAGCTTGTTTAAAGGCCACTAACAGGTATAATGGTCTGAACTGGTCATTTTCAGTGTTTCTCAGGAATGTCCCTCTAGTATCAGTGAATGACGCACATACACTGCAGAACGTAACACGTATTCCTCTATTACTCATTAGCCCTGAATAGTTGCATTGTACAGCCCTGAATAGACGCATTGTACGTCTACTTACTAGAGTTTGATATCTTCTAGAGATTCAGCATCTATTGAGTTTTCTCTTTGTCTCTAAGCGTGCAGTGACATTTTATATTCAGTTTAATTGCCGCCTATGAGCTCCTTTACTTTTCACTCTGTCTTCATTCATACTAGATGGTGTTATTATCAAGTCATCACTGTCATCAGAGTTCACCACACATACCGTACTCATCTTGGACTATTGATTTCTAAGCACACAAGTAAGCACAATGTTTGGACAATGTGGACAGCACTTCACCTTCTTTGTCCAGACAATTACTTTATGTAAATATGCCAACCATAGTGCCATGCATTTCCTTTTATTAAAGATGGTTGACCAATGATTAAAGAATTCTACTGAAGCTGAGCTATTTATTGGGCATTGTGCAGCATAACCAACCTACACATGCTCTATGTTTTTAAGAACATTTGTTTGGCAGGTTCTGTTACCTATATTGTTGCCATTTTTCAGATTAATTTGTTACATAATCTAGGCTTTAAAGTACTTAACATTAGAAAGTTTAAAAGGCTATGTACACCTTCGGGGCAATTATTTATGATTGCATTTTACTCATTTTGGGCTTAAAATAATTTTTTCAATTAGCCTTTATTAAAAATATGCAGCAGCTTTGTCATGAATGGTGGACTTCTACCTATATGTAATAGCTCAAAAACAGTTATTTACGGCACAAAATAAGAATTGAGCGCTAATTAATGTTGCAGAGAGCAGAGATAAGGAGCCATCAGCTGAGCTTCCTGACAGAACACAATAAAAATACAGAGTATGCTACTAGAGAATCTCATGGCTGTACAGAGAAAGGGGCTCAGCCAATTGAAAAAGTGAGTACAATGCAATAATTTAAAAAAAATTGCACCCAAAGATTTCCATAGCCTTTAAGCCATCCTGTAGACCATTTTAATTGCCTTTTTGGGTATAGAAATTAACTTGTTTTTATACTGATATTCTTTAGCTTTACTAAAGGAATCTTAAGGAAAATGAATAACTTATGCTAACTTGAAATGTGGTCCCCAAACTTAAATTATCAAGACTTATATACATTAAAGTATAGTTATATAGTGTGTCTTAAGGGCCTTTTTACACGAGCATTCATAATAGCACTCATTTGTCAGCTGAGTGGATCTTTTATGCAGGCATAAAATGCTTGCTGGTCAGCAGTACATCCCCTCATGTAAATAGGGAATGTGCTACTGATGTAATATAAAGTGTAAGGGGATGAACAATTGTATTAATGCTCATTCATTCCCTATACAGTTTCCAATTCCTTGTTAGGGCCCTTTAAACAAAGGTTAATCGATTTGTTATTCACAACTCAATATGACCCCACATCGGGCAATGTAAAAGGACCTTTAGACTAGTCTGTATAGATAAGCAGAAGTAGACTGTACATCCATTCCTCAAGAACTAAATGTAGGGCCCAAGTAAGTATAAATTAAGAAGCATTTCAAATATAGTTGATATAGTTTTCTAGTTTTGTTATGATTGGTATCATATCTCTAGGACCTGCACCAACCATGGTGAGATCCTTGGTCTGGTTAAATTTGAAGGGTCCATAATTCATAGTCACTTTAAATTGTACAAGGCGAACCTAAAAAAAATTCTAATTAAAGGGAATCTGTCACCAGGAAAGATGACTTTACATAATCACATTCCTTGTGGATGCAGTGCGGCAACTTGATCTGCCCAGATTACACTGTTCACTATGTTATATTCCCTCCATCCACATGGCTGCACCCACAGCTTTTGCATCTGAAGGAGCCTTGACCATTCAGTCTGAGAAGCACAGTTAATAACCTATAGAACACTTAAAACCATTGCACTCTGAACTAGTCTGTTCCAATAAAAGAGAGATGCACTTATTTAGAGAGGTTTGTCCTGATGAAAGATTCCCTTTAAACCCTAGAGATCTGTAAAATAGAAACTTAAAATGTATATTTCTAATCCATGATAGAACTAATGTCTTCATACATCATACACACAAGATTCATCCTACTGCAACCCAGTACATATTAGACTTTAATAACAAAGCACAGACAACAGCCTTTCTTCAGAATAAATATAGAACCTATTTCCTAACCCCAGACCACAAAATTATTGCAGCAGTGATCGCATTTATGGCTCTTTGGCCAACTCCTAGATGTTATCCAAAGTTGTCAGCTTATTGTACCTGGCAGGGTGGATATCCCCTTTACCTTCAGTCAACATGTTGTATCAGTATCTTCCATATATATTAACTTTATATGTCTTCTGAATTTTGAACAATAGGTATGTCAAAATGTGCACTGAGGGGGCAGCACCTGTTCCACTAACTTATTGGTAGGAATATTACAGGTTAACAGCATTGGTCAAGTGTCATGGTTCACCATTTCGATCATAACAACATGATTTCTAATGGGATATGCCTGTATAACTAAATACAATGTATGCTTCTCTATTTTCTTACCTAGTTACACAATGTGAACATAACAGTGCATCAATTTGTTATGAACAAACTACATACTGGTGATTGTTAGGTAATCATTATTTATGTTGGTAGCACGTTTATATTTTTTAATCTTATTTGTTATTATACTTGGTTGTAATTATTTTTTTAAATTATAAAATTCTATAAACTCATAAATTAGCAGGACATTTATTAAATTAACCGTTACCTACGTTCAATTTGTAAATTCTTGTATAAAATATTGACAATGCACTGACTTTAGAAAGATTTTTATGTACATATGCACCCTGTAAATAAGATAGTGTTGATGTTATTGAAATATGACATGTATAAAAGTATTGGTAATTGTACATGGAGTGACCCTGTTTATCTGTAACTATTATTCCAACAAATTAAAAGCTGTGGATGCAGATATTATTTTATAGAGACTGAAGTTTTTGTGATCTGTCTGTTATTAACAAAGATAGCGATGGACAACAGACTGTAGACTATAGAACGCACTTGGAGGCTCCGAGGACTGAAGAGGCAGGAGCTGCTCGATCAGCGGCTGGGCCACAGCAGTTACAGACAGTGGTGATCGCGTATGCCGTGTTCAGCACCGACCACGGCATATACAGGGTTTGTGGAGGGTACGGTCTCACTCACCATCCCAGTCAGTTACAGAAGCCTATGAGATCCAGCCCCAGGCTGTCAGTGACAGGCAATGCATTACAATACACTATGTATTGTAATGCATTGAAGAGGGGATCAGATCCCTAAAGTCCCATACTTCGACAAAAAAAAAAAGTTTAAAGAAAAGTGTTTTACGTAAAAAAAAAAGTTTCAAGTAAAAAAAAAAAATGCCCCTTTCCCATAATCAAGTTCTAGACATATTAGGTATTGCCGCATCTGTAACGACCAGCTTTATAAAAGTATCACATGATACACCCCATCAGGTGAATGTCATAAAAAAATAAAAACTATGCAAAAACAGCCATTTTTTTGGTCAACTTTCCTCACAAAAAGTATATCAACCGACTAAAAAGTCGTATGTACCCCAAAATGATACTAATGAAAATGTCACTTCATTCCACCAAAAACGAGCCCCTACATAAGACATTCGCCAGAAAAAAAAAACATGGCTTTCAGAAATTGGCAACACGAAAACAAGATTTTTTTCTTTTCAAAAATTATTTTATTATGTAAAACTGAACAAATCTAAAATAAATCAGACATCCGTATCTATCTGCTTTATAAAAATACCACATGATCTGCTCCCCTAGATGAACGCTGTAAAAATAAAATAAAAAAAGAGCATTGTGGGGTCAAAATGCTCACGACAACCCTTGTTAAATTCTCTGTGTGGTGTGGTTTTCAAAATGGGGACACTTTTTGGAGTGTCTTTTTTTTATATTTCACCTCAGATCCTCTGCAGTTGTCGGCCAGTGCTGTATAAATCACCAGTCTAGGCCTCAAATGCATAGTGCTCTTTCTCTTCTGAGCCCTGCAGCGTGCCCATACAGCACTTTATGACCAGATATGAGGTGTTGACATATTTAGGAGAAAATGAGTAGCATATTATGGGGTACATTACATCCTGTTACCCCTTGTCAAAATTAAAAAAACGTGGGGCTAAAGCAAAATTTTCTTGTAAAATATATGTAATTTTTCATTTTCATGGCCAAGTGTTAATAAATTCTATTAATTGCCTGTTTGATCAAGGTGCACACTGCATCCCTTGAAAAATTCCTTGGGGGTTGTATGTAGTTTCCAAATTGGGGTCATTTCTAGGGTGTTTCCCCTGCAGGAGTATCTCAGGGTGTCTTTAACTGCAACATCCCACCTGAAAGTGATTCCAGTGAAATCTTCCCTCCAACAGCCATATGGTGCGCCTTCTCTTCTGATCCCCGCTGTGCACCCATAAATATATATGTCTGTATCTGTATTCCCAAAAAAAATTATAAATTGTGGAGTGCATTTTCTCTTGAAAAATTTGGGCCTAAAGCGACATTTTCTTGTAAAATATGTAATTTTTCATTTTCACAGCCAAGTGCTTCCAAATTCTATGAAACGTCTGTTTGGCCAAGACGCTTACTGTACCCCTTGAAAAGTTCCATGGGGGTGTAAGCACCAAAATGGGGTCACACACACACCGCATAGATGACACACTATTCACACACACCGTATGATACCTTATTGACCCATAGTTTAGTCCTCCTCCTGTGCAGCGCTTGGCTGAAGAACTTTGATCATGTAACTGTGACATCACAGAAGGTTCTCCAGCTTCTGCTTGCTGTAGATGCTGACCTGTTCCCCTAGATTAGGGATGCACAAAGTGCGGTCCTCCAGCTATTGTAAAGCTACAACTCCCACCATGCTCTGAACCAGGTTGATAGCTGTAGGTTGTCCGGGCATGCTGGGAATTGTAGTTTTGCAACACCTGGAGGGCCGCAGGTTGGGCATCCCGGCCCTAGATAGAATATAAGACTTTTAGCCCAGCCCCCTCTCCAGTCATCTGCTTACCGCTAGATAGCTGGGGTGGTGCTGGATACTGAGAAGAGGTGTCCAAGAGAAGATTATAAGCAGCGTACAGCAACACAAAAAGCAGGCTGTCAGGAATATGGAATCCTATAGCTGTTCATCTCTTACCTGACAGCCTGCTGTCTGCAACATGTTCAGTGGTGCCCCCTTCACAGCTGGCACCCGGGGAGGGACCATCTTAAAGGCAGAGAAATTAAAATTTTCTAAATTGCTAATTTTTCAACATTTTCTGTAAATTTAGTTGTTTTTTTTAATAAATAAAAGTAACACATATTGACTCAAATTTACCACTAACATGAAGTATAATGTGTCACAAGAAAACAATCTAAGAAAAGCCTGGATAAGTAAAAGCATTTCAAAATTATTACCACATAAAGGGACACATTAATGGAAAATTAAGGGGAAGGAAAAAGCGTGGTAGAAAAGGTGCACAAGGAACAGGGATAACCACAGCCTTGAAAGGGTTGTCAAGAAAAGGCCATTCAATAATTTGGGGGTGATTCGCAAGGAGTGGACTGCAGCCAGAGTCAGTGCTTCAAGAGCCACCACACAGACGTATCTAGGACATGGGCTACATCTGTCATATTCCTTGTGTCAAGCCACTCATGATCCAGAGACCACGTAAAAAGTGTCTTACCTGGGCTAAGGAGAAAAAGGACTGGACTGTTGCTCACTGGTCAAATGGGCTGTTTTAAGATGAAAGTATATTTTGCATTTCATTTGGAAATCAAGGTCTGGAGGAAGAGTGGAGAGGCACACATTCTAAGTTGCTTGAGGTCCAGTATGAAGTTTCCACAGTCAGTGATTGGGGAGCCATGTCATCTGCTGGTGTTGGTCTACTGTGTTATATCAAGTTGAGCACAGCCATCTACCAGGATATTTTAGAGCACTTCTTCTTCCCTCTCCTGACAAGCTTTATGGAGAAAAAATTTACCTAGATGGGCAAGCACTCAAACATCATAGACTCCACGAAGATGAAATCTAATACTAATGTTTAATATTAATACAGCAGTGCATCGACATACATAACATAGTAAAAATAAAATGAAGTAAAATCCAATCAAATAAAATCACATTCAAAAGTCCCTGAGGATAATCGTTTGGAGCAGATACATACGTCCACTTTGGCTAAATATCAGCTTGCAAGAGACAAGCCGTAAGCAAAGTTCCTAGATGGAGGGAGATAATTGTACAAGGAATGCACATTAGACACACATGGTTGTGTGACTAAACCGCATTCACCATTGAATTTTCCAAAGTTGACACACCAGCAAGTGTGTAGCAGCTGTCAGGCGCCTGTATGTGGCGTAATGTGTCTATCATGCGGTGTATGTGAACATCGGCGAGGAAGGATTTGTAGCCGCACTGAAGATGTAACATGCGAGTAAAGAAAACTCGCTCACTGAGCACTCACCCCACCTTGTAGTGAATGGTCTCCACAATAACCTTTATGCGCTCTGTGAGCGGGTCGGTAGGACAGAGTGGGGTCCAGATCCCATGTAGTTATTCCGTGTTCTCTGTGTGTAGTTCTCGCGAGATCTGAGGTAGGAAGTCACGGACCTTACCTCTTCTCGCAGTAATTGCGATGTTCACTGTTAAGAAATTAGTCGATTGTCTCGCAGTCCAATAAGTATATTCGTAGAGTCTTTTATCGCATGGCCATGCTTTGCAAGATTATCGGGTCTTTGGGAGCATTGGTATGCAACACCAGACGCGTTTTCGAGGCCTTGCTGACCTCTTCCTCAGTGGTTATACTCCATATGCTCAGACCCCATTATTTATACTCTAATTGGTGGTGAGTAAATCCTGGAACACCAGATCTCGGAAGAGGATGAATAAAGTCTATTGTGGTTCTGATGCGTTATTGATGCGTTTTTTCGGAGGATGCGTTTTTTTAGCATTTCTTGTAAACTATCTCCCTCCATCTAGGAACTTTGCTTGCGGTTTGTCTCTTGCAAGCTGATATTTAGCCAAAGTGGACGTATGTATCTGCTTCAAACGATTATCCTCAGGGACTTTTAAATGTGATTTTATTTTATTGGATTTTACTTCATTTTATATAATTTTATTTTTACTATGTTATGTATGTCGATGCACTGCTGTATTAAACATTAGTATTAGATTTCATCTTCGTGAAGTCTATGATGTTTGAGTGCTTGCCCATCTAGGTCAATTTATTCTTTATTGTTCTGAACAGGGTGATTCAATCTTTGGGCTTAAGCACCTATCCACGGGCATTTGAGGTGAGCTACCCTATCTCACAGTTTAAGCTTTATGGAGATGCTGACTTTATTTTGCAACAGGACTTGGTGAGTGCCCACACTGCCAGAATACCAGTACCTGGTTTAATAACCACGGTATCACTGTGCTGGATTGGCCAGAAAACTCCCCTGACCTATGGGGTATTGTAATAAGAAAGATAAGAGACACTAGACCCCACAATGCAGACAAGCTGAAGGGCGCTATCAATAGCACCCTGGAGGTGCCACAGGCTGATTGCCTCCATGCCACACCACAGTGATGCAGTAAATATATGTATATTTGTACTGTGTTAGCCAGTAAATATAAGATGAAAAAACATTGAGATTCCTCAGTGGTTGATACCTTTTTATGGCTAACTGGAAAGATGATGACAAAATTGCAAAACTGATGCAGTAATTCATGCAAAAGAAGCCTCAACCAAGTATTAAGTACTTATTGTCATGTTACGGAGGTCTGCCTGTAAACAGGACAGTAATGCAGGACTAGCAGGTAGGCAATAGTGGTAGCACTACCAAAAGTGCATCGGCAAGGCAGGGGGCCAAACCCAGAGGGAGGAGAAGCCAGCGAGCCCCGTTCTTCACAGAGCCCCTGGTTGTGGGGATGAACAAAAGACAGACTGACCACAAGCCCCACAGCTCACAGATTTTAACCCCACCAGTACCAGACAAGTAATAGAGAATCCACCTACTCAGGCACCGTTCACACACTAAAGACCGCAGCCAGAACACATTCCCAAGCAACCAGCATACGCAGGAGAAAGCTTGCAACCAACAAGAACTGCACTGAGATGCAGACACAGGGAGTACACACATTCATAGGCATAGTTCACACACACCACCCCCAAGCAACCAGTCTACACAGGGTTCAGCCTGCAGTCAGTATGCGAGAGGGCATGTAGCCAGCCTACATGGCCACAACTGTCACAGTGAACAGCACTGTGACACTTATACTGTACATACTTTTCAGTGGCCAACATTTCTGTATTAAAAATCTTTTTTTATTGGCTTTATATAATATTCTGATTTTCTGAGATGCTTACTTTTGAGTTTTCAGTAGCTGTAAGCCATGATTATCAACATTAAAATAAATACACACTTGAAATAGATAACTCTCTGTGTAATTCATCTATATAATGTATGAGTTTCACTTTTTGATCTGAATTACTGCAATAAATACATTTTTGGTGATGATCTAATTATAGATACATCTACAAGAGCTTTTATAACATCCAATTCTTAATTCATATGCATAAATATGGAGTAGGCCCCTTTTGGCAGCCAAAACAGCCTCTACTCTTCTGGGAAGGGTTTCTACAAGAGTTTGGAGTGTGTTTGTGGGAATTTTTGCCCTCATGTAGAACAGTGATTGTGAGATCAGACACTCATGTTGGACCTGGCTTGCAGTCTTTATTCTAGTTCATCCCAAAGGGGTTGGATCGGTTGAGGTCGTTGCTCTGTTTGGACCAGTCAAGTTCTTCCCCACGAACCCACCAAACTCATGCTGGAGCAGAGAAGTGCCATCCCTAAACTGCTCCCACAAAGTTGGAAGCATGCAATTGTCCTAAATGTCTTTGTTTTGTGAAGCATTAAGATTTCTCTTCACTAGAACTAAAGGGTCTAGGCCAACTCTTTCAAGACAACCACAGGGGATTATCCCTCCTCCACCAAACTTTACAATTGGCACAATGCAGTTAGACAGATATGTCTTCTGGCATTTGCCAAATCCAGACTTGACCATTAGACTGCTAGATGGAGAAGTGTGATTTTTCACGCCACAGAACATTTCCACTGCTTCAGAGTCAAGTGGCAGCACTCCATCCAACACTTGTCATTGTACTTGGTCATAGTTGACTTGCAGGCAGCTGCTTGGCTATGAAAACCAATATCATAAAGCTCACTGTGCACAGTTTTTGTGCTGATTTTAATGCCAGGGAAAGTCTTGAATTCTGCAGTTATTGAGTCAAAAGTGGGTCGGCAACACTGCTCTGTAATTTTGTAGTCTGACACTTCATGGCTGAGTTGCTGTGGTTCTTAAATGCTTCCACCTTACAGTAATACCACTCCTAGTCAGGGCGAGCATTAGGAAGGCTGGGGGGGGGGGGGTCAAACTGGGCAATTGCCCAGTGTCCCAATCCTCTAAGGGTCCCCCTGCTTCAGTCCCCTCATAGAAGTTTGTTGTGTATTAGGTATTCATATACAGCAGAAATATTTTAATTGTAGAAAAAAATGTATGGCACAAAATAAATATGGAATTACTAAAAAATATATAAAATTATACTTCTAATATGACTCTAGACTTGACCGTGGCGAATCAATGGATGTCATATATCTTGACTTCTCCAAAGCATTTGAAACTGTGCCACATAAAAGTTTAGTATATAAAATGAGAATGCTCGGACTGGGAGAAAATGTCTGTATGTGGGTAAGTAACTGGCTCAGTGATAGAAAACAGAGGGTGGTTATTAATGGTACACACTCAGATTGGGTCACTGACACTAGTGGGATACCTCAGGGGTCAGTATTGGGCCCTATTCTCTTCAATATATTTATTAATGATCTTGTAGAAGGCTTGAACAGTCAAATATCAATTACAGATGACACTAAACTGTGAAAGGTAACTAACACGGAAGAGGACAGTATACTGCTACAGAGGGATGTGGATAGATTCAAGGCTTGGGCAGATAAGTGGCAGATGTAAGGTTATGCACATGGAAAGGAATAATGCAAGTCACCTGTACATACTAAATGGTAAAACACTGGGTAACACTGACATGGAAAAGGACCTAGGAATTTTAGTGAACAGCAAACTAAGCTGTAGAAACCAGTGTCAGGCAGCTGCTGCCAAGGCCAATAAGATAGTGGGTTGCATCAAAAGGGGCATAGATGCCCGTGATAAGAACCTAGTCCTACCACTCTACAAATCATTAGTCAGACCACACATGGAGTACTGTGTACAGTTCTGGGCTCCTGTGAACAAGGCAGACATAGCAGAGCTGGAGAGGGTTCAGTGGAGGGCAACTAAAGTAATAACTGAAATGGAGGGACTAGAGTACCCTGAAAGATTATCAACATTAGGGTTATTCACTTTAGAAAAAAGACGACTATGTATAAATATATCAGGGGTCAGTATAGAGATCTATCCCATCATCTATTTATCCCCAGGACTGTGACTGTGACGAGGGGACATCCTCTGCGTCTGGAGGAAAGAAGGTTTGTACACAAACATAGAAAAGGATTCTTTACGGTAAGAGCAGTGAGACTATGGAACTCTCTGCCTGAGGAGGTGGTGATAGTAAGTTCACTAAAAGAGTTCAAGAGGGGCCTAGATGTATTTCTGGAGTGTAATAATATTACAGGCTATAGCTAGTAGAGCGGGGTCGGTGATCCAGGGAGTTATTCTGATTGCTTGATTGGAGTCGGGAAGGAATTTTTTTTTCTCCTAAAGTGAGGTAAATTGGCTTCTACCTCACAGGGGTTTTTTAACCTTCCTCTGGATCAACTTGCAGGATAACAGGCCAAACTGGATGGACAGATGTCTTTTTTCAACCTTATAAACTATGTTTCTATGTTACACAGGGTGTCTCCAACAGTGAAAAGTTTGATTTTATTGAAAAAAATTAATAAAAATAGAGCAAGATGTAAAATATGATCAAATAACACCTGTGTTAATCTACGCCAACCTTTTTAACTAGTGTAACCAGTATTTTTTGTTGGGAAAGGTGGAAACCCTAACAAAAAACCCCACTCAAGACCTCTATAGGCCTGCTCACTGCAGCAAGCCCAACCTCTTTTCATCGCGATATTCTGACCCTCATTTTTTTTATAGTTATATCTACGAAAATGTGTGGGAGCTCATTTTTGACAATACAATTTTGGGGTGTGTATCACTTTTTATTCAATTGTCTTGGGAGATAAAGTGATGAAAAAATGAAGAATCAACCTATTTTATTTTTTTCTGTTATGCCATTCACCATATTGGATAACTTTTTTATATTTTAATAGTACAGGCGTTTTCGCATGTGGTGATGTTCATAATGTTTTTTTATTTTTTTTTATTTTGGGGAAAGGAGGGTGATTAGAATTTTTATGTTTTTTTTTTTATAATTTCTAATTTTATTTTATTTTTATTTATTTATTTTTTACTTTTTGTTAGGTCCCCAAGTGGATTGAACTGGGATATACTAATAATGAGCCCGGAAGCCTAGTACAGGCTGCGACTTTAGAACAGGGTGCTTTCCCCATCTCTGCTGGGGTAAAGCAAGCCCGTGCTTCCTGTTTTTAACACCATCAGATGCCGTGGTGACATTTGACCACAGCATCTGAATTACTGCAGATCGTGGACATTGGCCTCAGGTACCTGCTGTATGAAACAGCAGGCACCCAGTTGCTATGTTAGAGACAGGGGCGTAACTATAGGGGAAGCAGGGCAAGCGGCTGCTTTGGGGCCCTGACCCAGAAGGGGCCCATCCAGGAGAGGGAGGACTAAAAGACTTTGTCAGGGCCCCCTCAAGTATTACACAATGAAATTATATACAGTGGCAGTATAGACAGTGTAGAAAACGGATGGAACAGCTGCCGGACCTGGTCTGAGAGAGCGATCTTTACTAGCCACAGGAATGGGGGCGGCATAAAAGGAAGGGGTTGCGAAAAAATTACTGGAGGAGGGGGGCCCCATTCAAAAATTTGCTGTGGGGCCCAGTCATTTCTAGCTACGCCACTGATTAGAGACCTGACATGTGCCGTACATTTACCTTGTGGAGGTACAGTACTTTGAGAGCGAGGGGGGGTGCATGCCTGCAAGCGCGGTGAGCGAGGTTCTACTGATGTGCAGTGCAGTCCTGGGGTACATGCTTTATGACCACCTGCTCCATTGCTGTAGCTTTTTGTGAGGGGAGGCGGCATATGGCGTATTCTGGGGCCATGAGTGTGCAGATCTGTGTGAAGAGCTTTATGGGGTGTAAATCTGTGAGGGAGGGGGTGGGGGAATAAACAGAATGTAACTGTGTTGTTAGTACATTATTACAAGATTTGGGGCCTGACTTTGGATTTTTCCCAGGGCCACATTTTGTCTAAAACCAGTCCTGCTCTTAGTTCATAGTGAAATATCTAGGAGGGAAAAAATGTCACAAACTGACTTGATGCAATGTTGACATCCTATTACAGTACCACCCTTGCTTTTATACATCTGTGGCAATGGGACTGAATGAAACACCAGAATTCTATAATTAGGATTCAATACTTTTTTCCATATATTGTGTGTGTGTTAATAAAATGGGTTTTACTGTATGTACAAACCGGATTCCAAAAAAGTTGGGACACTAAACAAATTGTGAATAAAAACTGAATGCAATGATGTGGAAATGGCAAATGTCAATATTTTATTTGTAATAGAACGTAGATGACAGATCAAATGTTTAATCCGAGTAAATGTATCATTTTAAAGGAAAAATACGTTGATTCAAAATTTCACGGTGTCAACAAATCCCCAAAAAGTTGGGACACGTAGCAATAAGAGGCTGGAAAAAGTAAATTTGAGCATAACGAAGAGCTGGAAGACCAATTAACACTAATTAGGTCAATTGGCAACATGATTGGGTATAAAAAGAGCTTATCAGAGTGGCAGTGTCTCTCAGAAGCCAAGATGGGTAGAGGATCACCAATTCCCACAATGTTGCGCAGAAAGATAGTGGAGCAATATCAGAAAGGTGTTACCCAGCGAAAAATTGCAAAGACTTTGCATCTATCATCATCAACTGTGCATAACATCATCCGAAGATTCAGAGAATCTGGAACAATCTCTGTGCATAAGGGTCAAGGCCGTAAAACCATACTGGATGCCCGTGATCTCCAGGCCCTTAAACGACACTGCACCACAAACAGGAATGCTACTGTAAAGGAAATCACAGAATGGGCTCAGGAATACTTCCAGAAACCATTGTCAGTGAACACAATCCACCGTGCCATCCGACATTGCCAGCTGAAACTCTACAGTGCAAAGAAGAAGCCATTTCTAAGCAAGATCCACAAGCTCAGGCGTTTTCACTGGGCCAGGGATCATTTAAAATGGAGTATGGCAAAATGGAAGACTGTTCTGTGGTCTGACGAGTCACGATTCGAAGTTCTTTTTGGAAATCTGGGACGCCATGTCACCTGGACCAAAGAGGACAAGGACAACCCAAGTTGTTATCAACGCTCAGTTCAGAAGCCTGCATCTCTGATGGTATGGGGTTGCATGAGTGCGTGTGGCATGGGCAGCTTGCATGTCTGGAAAGGCACCATCAATGCAGAAAAATGTATTCAGGTTCTAGAACAACATATGCTCCCATCCAGACATCATCTCTTTCAGGGAAGACCCTGCATTTTTCAACAAGATAATGCCAGACCACATTCTGCATCAATCACAACATCATGGCTGCGTAGGAGAAGGATCCGGGTACTGAAATGGCCAGTCTGCAGTCCAGATCTTTCACCTATAGAGAACATTTGGCGCATCATAAAGAGGAAGGTGCAACAAAGAAGGCCCAAGACGATTGAACAGTTAGAGGCCTGTATTAGACAAGAATGGGAGAGCATTCCTATTTCTAAACTTGAGAAACTGGTCTCCTTGGTCCCCAGACGTCTGTTGAGTGTTGTAAGAAGAAGGGGAGATGCCACACAGTGGTGAAAATGGCCTTGTCCCAACTTTTTGGGGATTTGTTGACACCATGAAATTCTGATTCAACATATTTTTCCCTTAAAACGGTAAATTTTCTCAGTTTAAACTTTTGTTCCGTGATTTATGTTCTATTCTGAATAAAATATTAGAAGTTGGCACCTCCACATCATTGCATTCAGTTTTTATTCACGATTTGTATAGTGTCCCAACTTTTTTGGAAACCGGTTTGTAGGAAATGGTGTAATAAAAAAACCCATAAAATAGAATAGTGTTTTTTTAATTCCACACAATTTGGAATTTTTTTCCCCACATCCCACCACATTAAATGCAACCGTAAATGGTGCCATAAGAAAGTACATATTTATCATTTATGTATTTTTATTTTAATTTGAGGGAAAGGGGCTTGGGGCTGGGATTAGAATTTTTATGTTTTTTTAAATATTTTTAAAAACTTTTCTTTATTTTTCTATTTACATTTTTTAATAGATCCCATAGAGGACTATAACACGCCATCATTAGATTGCTTTTCTTATAGACTCCAATGCAAAGGTATGGCTTTGGGAGGGCTGGGAATAAAAAAAAAGGAAAATCACACGGTCTTGAAAGGGTTAAAGGAGTATTCCCACAATCCACATTTGTCCCCTATCCATCTATCACCTAAATGTGGATTAGGGGAACTCCATATGTGCTCCTTATTATGCCACTGTGTGGTAAATCATATTAGAGACTATACTAGGGTTCAGCAACCTCCAGTACTCCAGCTGTGGTGAAACTGCTCCCAACATCCGCAATTCACTTCTTTAGGAGTTCTGACAAAAGCCAAGCAAGCTGGGAGTTGTAGTTGTACCACAGCTGTAGTGCCGGAGGCAGTGACGTACATAGAGAAAGTGCTCCATAGTTTGGATCAAACCAGGCCCCCCCACAGGACAGAAGGGTTTCCGCCTACACCCCTTTCAATGACCCTTGGGCCATTTTTTCCACTGCCTCATTTACTAAAACTTGTTCCTTTAGAGCAGGGATGCTCAACCTGCGGCCCTCCAGCTGTTGTAAAACTACAACTCCCACCATGCCTGCTGTAGGCTGATAGCTGTAGACTATCTGAGTATGCTGGGCGATGTAGTTTTGCAACAGCTGGAGGGCCGCAAGTTGAGCATCCCTGCTTTAGAGGGTAGAGTCCTGATCAAGTTTTCATCTCCAGTAGAAGAGCGGACGATCCCAACTGGGCCCACTCTAGGCCTGGGCCCCATCACTGGCAGATCCAGGGGGGGCAACGGGGCAATTGCCCCCCCTGAGCTAGCGGCGCGACCCTGGTGAAAAGTCGGGGGCGGCGGCGGCAGGGCACAGGGAGATGAGTGCTTCCATTGTGGAAGCACTCATCTCCATAGTCATCTGTATCGCCGTCCGCCGCCGTGTCCATTCCCTGTTCCTCTTATAGGCCGGCAGCCTATTTGAGGCCGGTGCAGGCAGCGCGATGATGTCAGCTCGGGACACAGGCTGGAAGAGGCCTGACATGGAGGTAAGTATAAGTGTTTTTTTTTTTTATATGTACAATACTATTACTGGCACATGATGGGGGGTCTCTTGTTACTGGCACACAATGGGGGGCACATGTTACTGGCACATGATGGGGGGGGGCCCTTGTAACTGACACATGATTGGGGGGGTGCTCTTGTTACTGGCACATGATTGGGGGGTGCTCTTGTTACTGGCACATGATGGGGGGTGGTCTTGTTACTGGCACATGATGGGGGGTGCTCTTATTACTGGCACATGATTGGGGGGTGCTCTTATTACTGGCACATGATTGGGGGGGTGCTCTTATTACTGGCACATGATTGGGGGGGTGCTCTTGTTACTGGCACATGATGGGGGCTCTTGTTAATGGCACATGATTGGGGGTATCTATGGGGGCACATTTTACTGGCACATTATTGGGGGGCATCTATGGGGCACTTGTTACTGGCACATTATTGGGGGCACTTATTACTGGCACATTATTGGGGGCACTTATTACTGGCACATTATTGGGGGCACTTT
Organism: Bufo bufo; assembly: GCF_905171765.1. Taxonomy (NCBI): domain Eukaryota; kingdom Metazoa; phylum Chordata; class Amphibia; order Anura; family Bufonidae; genus Bufo; species Bufo bufo. The sequence continues at coordinate 378,222,194 of NC_053391.1, forward strand.
TTAATGGCACATTATTGGGGGGCACTTTTTAATGGCACATTATTGGGTGGCACTATGGGGGCACTTCTTACTGGCACATTATTGGTGGACACTATAGGGGCATCTACTGAGGCCACAAAGAAGGGGTATTTTATATGGGGGGCTCTGTACAGTAGCATTTTATACTGGGACACATTATGGTGAATACTATGGGGAAGGTGGAGAGGAGTACTATGGGGTCATCTATGGGGGGCACTAAGAAGGGGTATTTTATACTTGCAAATTATGGGGGACACTGAGGGCATCTACTGGGGCACTATATATGGGGCATTTTATACTGGTACATTATGGGGGGCACTAGGAGGAAGGGGGGACAGGAGCACTATGGGGGCATTTACTGGGGGCACTATATAGGGGTATTTTATACTGGCTCATTATGGGGGCACTATGGGGACATTAACTCAACTGGGGGGATTACAAGGGGGTATTTTTTGCACTGTCACATTATAATGAGAATTATTTCTACTGGGGGGACATTATGGTGGGCTTTATTACTCCCCCATGGTATGACCCCCTAGTAGCAGCACCAGCCTCTCCATGCTCTGCTATCCCTCTGCCTCTTCTTCAAAACCTTATTATGAAATCTTTCTTATTAGGATAAAACACAACCTAAGCTCCGCCGAGCCCCCCCAGCCAAAGTGTTGAAGTGGTGTCCGAGATCCCCAAGGGCCAAGCCAAGTAATTGTAAGTTTTCATGTGGAGTATGTTTATGTTATACACATATAGCATAGACTGTGCCACACAATATACAGTATACCGCTACACTGTGTAGTCTGTTCTATAAGCACCATTGTTTTGTGGCAGCGGACAGAAAATAATCTGGAAGTGCCCCTCCCGAGACCAGGCTCTGGATCCGCCACTGGGCCCCATAGCAGTCAGATGGTCTGCCACTATGGTAGTTACGCCCCTAGCTGGAGGTTGCTGATCGTTGGACTATACCAATCTGAGTAGAAATATACAAATATGATTTTATTTACTGGTAACAGAGGTACAAGATATGAGAATGGAGTAAAAGAGGAAGATGGACAAAGTGACGGGCTCAGGACAAACTTGTATATGTTTACTTTGGTTTAGATATATCCTGATAATCATGGATCACAAACCTGAGACACTGACATCCGAAGACATGGATCCATGAACTTAACTGAACCTTTCAAATAAAATTCAGTTCTGCAAAGAACAGCAATTCTATCATGTGCCAGACATCAATAAATACTCAGATGATATTTGCAAAATGATTTCTACATTTTCTACTTTTTTGCTCTAGGGCGGCCAGTCAGGTGGTTAGAATATTTCTCTCCAATCTCATCTGGTGTGTATAAATTGTGTGAAAAGCCCAGGTACTAAACCTTGACTACCCATCAAGCCATGTTGAAGGGTCAATCAACTTTTTTCAATGACACTGTGTACAGGCTATATATTTTATAGTAGTCTATGTAAAGAACTACAAATGGTGATATATCTTATTGATAGACTATTGTAAATAGTATGCGTTTATTTGGTATATAGTCACCAATCACCTAGGCTGATATGGTAGCTCATTCTGGACAGAAATCTTCCGACTTTTAGAAACAATTCCCACGGTATATACAGTAATTCACTAGCTTCCTGTTAAAAAACGTACAGTACATTACCATTTTGTACCACTAGAGGGCAGAAGAGACCTTCTTTTCAGCACTCATCATACCACAGCAGTAAGATATTAAGATCACGTATTCGCCAAACAAGAAAAACACTCAAACTTTGCTGTTTAAAGAAAAAAGTAAATTTTCTGCTCTTTATTTTGATTGTTCTATCTAAAAATCAAACAAACATAAATGTCGCATGTATTAAAAGATGCCTATATTTATGGTAAGCAATGCCGAGATATTACCTACTGTACATACATGCAGGGCAACAATGACCACGTGTGCATAATCACATGCCACATCTTATTAACCATCTGTCCACACACATTAGAAATAAGCCAAAATGGACACATTTCCTTGGTTTGGTCAATGGTTGACTGATAACATTGCAGCGTTCAGGGGTCCGCCTGCTGAGCGGAGCGGAGGCTGAACGCTGCCAGACTGAGGCATTCTAAGCGGATCCGCATCCACTCAGAATGCATTAGGGCAGTACGGATGCGTTCGGGGCCGCTTGTGAGCCCCTTCAAACGGAGCTCACAAGCGGAGCCCCGAACGCAGGTGTGAAAGTAGCCTTAGTCCTTTAGTTTGAACCATATTGTTATTTCCTGGGGAAAAAAAAAACAAGGACTCAAATCAAAATTAGTTTTGTATGTTTAATTTATTCTTGCTCTTATTTTAAACAGATAACTATAAAGCTTGGAGCACCTACTAAACATATGCAATTTGCTCATCTGCTTTCACTTCTACATTCTTTGAGAAGTTATCATCTACCATTTATGCAATGTCATACAAGAAACCTGGGGTACTATACAGATGCAATATATACATTTATTGAGACCTTGTGATCATATATAAAACTGTATTCCATTCCATTTCACCTCAATGTCTTTATCCAAACAATCGTCCATTTTTTGTAAAAAAAAAAAATTACATAGAACAGGGGTGGCCAACCTTACAGACACAAAGAGCCCAAAAAAAAAAACGTATGAGTACCAGGAGCGACAAGCTATACATTTACACACGAGTCATTGTATTTTTCGTCCTACAAGATGCACCTAGGTCTTAAAAAAGAAAAATAAGAGAAAAAATATTTTTCATCTGATCTGAGGTCTGATAAAAATATTTTTTTCTTATTTTTCATTAGTAGAGAAAAAAAGAAAATATATATTTTTCATCAGATCTTAGATCAGACTCCGTTATGAACGGATCCGGTTGCATTATCTTTAAGATTGCCAAGACGGATCCGTCATTAACTCCATTGAAAGTCAATGGAGGACCGATCCGTTTTCCATTGTGTCAGATTGCGTCAGAGAAAACGGATCCGTCCCCATTGACAATGCAAGTCAATGGGGACGGATCCGTTTCTCTGACGCAATCTGACACAATGGAAAACAGATCGGTCCTCCATTGACTTTCAATGAAGTTAATGATGGATCCGTCTTGGCAATATTAAAGATAATGCAACCGGATCCATTCATAACTGATGCAGATGGTTGTATTATCAGTAACGGAAGCGTTTTGTTGAACCCTGTCGGATCCAGCAAAAACGCTAGTGTGAAAGTAGCCTTATCTGCAAATTACTAAAAAGTCATAAACACTTATTTAAGCCACATTCTTATCAGTAAGATCCATAATGACTGCTTATAAGGTCAGAGTTTAGAGATAAGAAGCTGTCAGCTGAGCTGCCTGATGGAACACAGCATGCTACTGCAGAATCTCAGTAACAAAGAAAAGAGCTGAAAATAAAAAATAAGTCATACCCTCACACACCCCCCCCCCCCCCATAAAGTGGCTTAATTTTTACTTTTAACTCTTTTTGGCCTTTTTTGAGGGGCATCTGTCAGTAGAAATGTACTGGCTGACCTGCTACATGTGCGCTTGGCCGCTGAAGACATCTGTGTTGGTCCCATGTGCCCGCATTGCTGAGGAATATGATGTTTTAATATATGCAAATTAGCTTCTTGGCACAACAGGGACGTTGCCGTCACACCTTGAGGCTCAGCTCTCTCTGCAACAGCCACACCCTCTGCACTTAAATTGACATGGCTAGGCAGGCATTTTTCACATATGAACATGGGACCAAAACAGATGCCTTCAGTTGCCAAGTGTACATGCAGCAGGTCAGACAGATTCCTAGGTACATATCTACAGATGCCCCTTAAAAATGTGTAGATTTCCGTTTCCTAAGTAAGGAAACACTCTTATGCACCTGACTTTCTTCAATCTTATCCAGTGGTAGCCATATACATTTTTTTTTTCCAGTTTATCATCAATCCTGAGAATGTTCCAAATAGAAAAATTACCTCTACAATTTCTACTCTTATGTTACCGTGCATTATATCTTACTGTTATATAAGATACCAATTTGTCATTGGGCTAACCCTGGTGGCATCTCCCCGTTATTCACTCTTTAACCCCTGTACAGGGATGTGGACTTTGCTGCGGGTTAGCAACCAGACCTCTGACTCCTGGGATAGTCTCAATGTAGTTGGCAGCTGACATACACGGATCAGGGACCCTAGTGCAAAGCACCAGAGGCACTGGCAAGATAATAATTCAGAACCAGGGAGAATGCAGGAAAATCCAATTCAAACATGAAACATAGGCAAGAAGCAAATCATGGAGCACTGGCAGACAGACTTCAGGAACCCAGACATACAAATTTCAGGAACCCGGAAATACGGAATGCAAAAACCCATTCAGACATAACACATACATGTGCAAAAACTTAACAAGACAAACTTCAGGAACATATTCAGACATAGCAGATACTGGGTGGCAGTGGCCAAGACGTTTAGGCAGAAGAAAGCACAAGACACTCACACTATCACTTCAAGACATGATTCAGGCACAGCAGGTATGGAAATACAGATGATGTATACTGCTCCTGAGGAAGGGGCTATTATTAAGCCCCGAAACGTGTTGAGCAGGATTTGACTACCAATAAAGAACTAGAACAGAAGCACGGATTGATGTTGACTGCCTTCATCTTCTAATGATCTACAGGCGATCCAGGCTAGTGGGGTTTATGGTTCTCTGGTGTCTTGAGTGTCACGGGGTTCCGAAGGTGCACTCGGTCCCCCATTGCCTGCAGAACTGTTGCTTAGCTTTTGGAATGAGGTTCTGTGTTTGACCTCATTCCCAGGGCGGCTTTACTAGCTGGGTGGCTCCCTGCTCCTAGTCTGCCTTGAGCGCCGAGCTGATCACTCGGTGCTCGACTGGTTGGTCTGTCGGTCATGTGACGCTGGCCACGTCACATGACCCTCACTCCCCACTATAAATACAGGCAGCCTGCTGGCTACAGGTTGCCTGTTAATTTCTAGGTTCCTGGCTATTTGTTGGACTGCTGAATACTTACCTGATCCTGTTCCCTGACCATCCTTTTGCCTGCTCCTCCTGTACTGCGCTTCCCTCCTGGTATTGTGACCTCGGCTCCCACCTGACTACTCTCTTAGGACTCCTCTTGTACTTCTCTGCTCTCCTGGTATTTATGACCCCGGCTTCTCCTGACAATTCTCTGCTTGCTCCATTTGTACTTTGCAGCTTTCCTGGTATTGACTCGGTCCATTCACATCCTGTTGTTTGTCTGTCTGTCATCCCTGCACTTACTCCAAGTTAGGGATTGCCGTCCAGTTGTCCCCTGTCATTAGGACTCGCGAGACAAGTAGGCAGGGCCAGGGGTAAGGGTGGAGCGCAGTGGTCACTTCCCTCCCCCCTGTGTGTGTGTGTGTACGCGACCGTTATATTGAGTTTATCCAACTAACCACCCCCCTTGTGAAGTGAGTAAAAGCCTATATTGCTTATATTATGATTCTTTGATTTCAAAACACTTGATCCTTATATCTATTCTAACCCGATTTGTCAGTTTAACCACTCCATTTTTCATACTATATATACAATTTAATTAGGGGCTAGGCTACCCCAATTATTAGCATTTAAAGGGATTTGGCTCTCTTGGGTGGGACTAAGAACAGGTTGTACCCAGTGGGTTATTTTAAGAACCCACTGCATTCAACCTATTTGTTCCTTCTTCTTATATTTGTTTTACATGCCGATTTTATATCCACATGGTACAACCCACGAGCAGCCTTCCCACACATAGACCGTATCCTACACGTACCTTACTTTCTTTCTCTCATTAACAATACTCACTCCCAATCCACTGGCACCTCTAGATTTTTCTGATCTTCTGGATCTGTTTCCATAAGATCTGATTAACCCTCACCTTTCTCTTTCTTCACATATACACAAGTGAAACGCCATAATAACACTTACTTGCTAATAGCTCAAACACTAAAGCAAGCAACATGAAGACTACCCCTGCGATATGCACTATTACAGCATATAGACATTACACCACTGTCTCAATGAGAGTAGCACCTGTTAATGTGGACTCAAGCCATCCTTACTAAAATTTAGTTTTGGATATTTATATGTTTAGTCAGATCATGTTTTCAGTAGAAAATGTTGTCTTATCAGGCAAGTCCATGGGAACAGTATTGCTTTGCTAGCTAGGGACTGAGAAAATTATAATACTATTTAAATATTAATAACAGTATTGGCTCAGGGCACGTTTACTGCTTGTGTTTGATGACTGTAAATTAGGGATTTCATACCCACAAGGTCTGTAATATGTTTTACTGCATTATTTTAAAGCTTGAGCACCTCATTCAATTGAAGTTATGTCATGTTAGAAATAACAAAGTCCCTGTACAGTCAGCCACAGCTTTCATTGCCTGGATTAATACTATTACTTTCTATCCCCTATAATGAGGTGTTACCTCTCATAGGATACTGCATTAGGCTGAGCATTAATATTTAACCATTTGTGTCAATGAGGGCCATGGAAATTTGTAATGTTCTTAGACAACGGGTGAGATTAAGAAATAAATATAGAACAACAAACAGGTTACATATGGATAAACCAGGTCTAAAAGTCATAAGACAGCAGTCATACAATTTAAAATGACTATTTGTCATGTATGTAAAGTATAATGATTTTAATCCTGATTTACAAGATAAATAATTTACCGTAAGTTCAGATAATGAGGTTAGTAAATCAGGTCTGAATATCTGATATGTACTGTACATATAGGTCCAGGGATAACACCCTGGTCACTTTACTTATCTTTTCATATAGATTTAACAAGTGTATGTGTATATATTTTTGATGTACAGAATGGAGTGTAAGGGCTCATGCAAACGACCGTATGTATTTTGCGGTCCGGAACTGAACAGCTGGCCCCTAATAGAACAGTCCTACATTAAAATGTATTATTATTTTAAATATATTATTAATCATCTTATTTATGGAGCCATGCAGAGAAAACATTGAAAATTAATAATAATAAGACACTGTCAGAATTGCTGTTTTTGTTCATCCTGCCTCCCCAAAAGCAGAATAAAAAGCAATAAAAATCATATGTACCTCAAAATGGTGGCAATGAAAAGTCAATAAAAACTCATCCTTCAAACCAACAAGCCCTCACTCAACTCTATTGATGGAAAAATAAACACTTATGGCTCTGAAAATATGGTAATGCAATATCAAAGGGTTAAATAAAAAATGTATATTTGGTACATTGATAAGGTGGCTCACCTTCTCTGTGATAAGGAGTGTGTGCTCTAACTGTTTGACTCACCCTGTCTTAGAAAAATATATAAAATACACAAAATTTAGTTAGGCACTCCTACATCTGGATACAATATGGACTCGTCATATATGTAAAAATAATAACATATTTATTAAAAACTAAAAAATTGTAATACACCACAAAATAGTATCACCCTAAGGGCTCATGCACACGACAGTATTTTGCGTTCAGTATACTGGCCGTTTTTTTAGTTCAGTATGCGGTACATATACTGAACCATTCATTTCAATGGTTCAGCAAAAAAAACTGAAGTGTCTCCGTGTGCATTCCGTTTCAGTATTTCCGTATTTCCGTACCGTGAAAAGATAGAACATGTCCTATTCTTCTCCGCAAATCACGGTGCTTGGCTCCATTTAACTCAATGGGTCCGCCAAAAAAACGGAACACATACGGAAATGCATCCGTATGTCTTCCGTATCCGTTCTGTTTTTGCTGAACCATCTATTTAAAATGTTATGCCCAGCCCAATTTTTTCTATGTAATTACTGTATACTGTATATGGCATACGGAAAAATGGAAAGGAAACGGAAACCCAACGGAAACAAAAAACTGAACAACAGATCCGTAAAAAAACAGACCGCAAAACACCGAAAAATCATACTGTCGTGTTCATGAGCCCTAAAAATCAATAAAAATGTCTGGTACAATCAATTTTAGGTACAAGCGTCTAACCCAAAAAAATGTATAGCGCTAATTAAAAACAGTGTCTATAAATATATGCGCATGATATCATATCAATATGACGAGTCCATATTGTATCCAGATGTAGGAGTGCCTAACTAATTTAGCGTATTTAAAAAAAATTATAGCAGAAAAGTTGGAAAACATAACAAAACTGTATAAACTTGGTGTCACAATAATCTTAAAGACCCATAAAATAAAGTTCACATCATTGATATATGTCCTGTGGAATCTGTGGCAATAATGAACATGCTGTGGATTTGAAAATCCGAAGGCGTATTCATTGTTTCATGCAGATTTTTTTCCACTGCATATGTGTGGGGTAAACAAATCCCAATGTACAGTACTTGCTGCAGAATGTCAACGGGTTCTGTCAGGATTTAGTCTTGAACCCTGTGGTTATATCCTGACAGAATACTAAAAGGCCTAAGGGTGCCTTCATTCGCGGCCGATTTTGTTGCAGAAATTTTCTGCAACTGAAAATCAGTTCCTTTTACTTGAATGAAGCTTGCAGAAATCCATGTGCTTGCCACCAAAACAACCCCATTTAGTTTAATGAAACTGAATTATAGTCACCGACAATTTCTGCAACAAAATCTGTTGCGTGTGAAGACACCCTGTTGTTTTGCGGTCCGTTTTTAACGGATCTGTTGTTCCGTATCTGAGTTTTTTTTTCTCTGATTTAAGTCCTCTTCCGTTCCGTTATTCCACAAAACATATCCGTATGGTTTCCGTATGCGATCCGTTTTTTGCTGATCGGAAACGGAAACAGTAACTTATTAACCACCAAACACATGAGCAATATGGGCTGGGCATAGCATTTCTACAGTACGGATCCGCAAAATACGGATGAAATACGGATGTGTTCCGTGTGCGTTTCGTATTTTTTGCGGACCTATTGACCTGAAAGGGACCTTGATCGGATCGGAAATACGGAAACAAAATGCACACAGAGTACCTTCCATTGTTTTTGCGGACCCATTGAAGTGAATGGTTCCGCCTACGATCCACAAAAAAAAAACGGAACGGAAGCGGAAAGAAAATACGTTTGTGTGCATGAGCCCTAATACTAAGAGAAGAAAGCGGGAGAGTAGAGAAAGCTGAACACTTCCAAGAGAATTGTGCTTTTGGATCCACATCAGAAGCAGCAGGACAGCCAGGCATGTAAACCAGTTGCTCAGACTCTACAACAGCAAAATAGTAGGACATTTCTAATGAAGAATATTTAGAAAATTGTTTCATTTCAAATTTAGGAATCAAATAAACACCTGCAAAGGTATTCATTAGCCAGTAATGGAGTAGAACCATGGGTGTTCTTAAATCGGCACCAGAAATCACTTTAATGGGGTTCTTCAGCTTGGAAATGTTATACTACAAAGTGCTTTGAGAGTGGTATTTAAGATAGTGTCTGCACATCCAGTAATAAACATACAAGTGTGAGGGACCAGTACGGTATTTCATCTTCATGATGTGCATATACTTCTGCACAATCTGTGTAATATCATATAGGTAAGCAGAAACGTTCTGTTTTACAACATGGTAAAGCTACTGATAACAGGCAGATGCATCATAAAGCAGGGAGTGTTTTATAGGAATTCCTTACATACATTTACTGCCTCATTTCTTTTACGTCAGTTTGTACCTTAAACATCCAATAATAATGATTTATTTCAACCCAAAACAAGAAATAAAAAGGCCATTAACTTTGAGTGCATATATACAATGTACATTCCCCATGACATGACAAATTTTTAAGAGGAAGGTACAGAAGGTTCAGAATCGATTTCCTTACACAGTAGATATTTGGAATAGTATAAAAACCTACATTTATCATAAACTGATGATACCATGGCTTGGCTAATAGTGATGAAATGTACATCCTTATATAGGCTCGAAAGGAATTGCTACTCTAATCACTATTAATAAAGGCGGCATGCTAACCTACCCTTTTCAGCAAGCTCCCGCAGCCTGCCTCGGTAAACATAAGATTCATATTTACTGTACCTGCTCCCCTCTGCTCCTCTCCTCTGTGATTCTTGTTTTCTTCCTGCGCTGCATGGGTATGGTCACTTGCTCTGCTGCTGCCAATGACTGGACATGCTGCTTCCGGCCACGTCACCACTGAAGCCAGTCACTGGCTGCAGCGGAGCATGTGAACATGTCTATGCAGTGCCAGAAGAAAGCAAGCTGGGGACCAGAACATGGACACAGCTGAGGTATTGCGGAGGACCGGTAAGGCAGGGACCATGTAAACTCTTCTGTTTATGAAGGCACTTGCTGAAAAATCTGTATTTCCAGAAAACCCCTTTAAATAGGACATGTTGCTACTTTCAAGGCTTTTTTTTTTTTATTATTTGGAGTTTCAATAAGTTTTTAATGCATTGGGTAAAAGATCATTCAATCTCTGTCCAGGCAAGTTCAAATTGGCCCCTTAACCCTAAAATTATCTGTCTCATACTTGACTCCAAAAGACACACATGAAATAAATGCCACATACCTAGAGGGAGGCCTAGTTAAAGGTGTTGTCCAGAATTTGAAAAACATGGCTACTTTCTTCCAGAAACAGCACCACACTTGTCCATGGGTTGTGTCTCGTATTACTGCTAAGTTCCACTGAAGTGAATGGGGCTGAGCTGCAATTCTACACACAACCTGTGGACAGATATTAAACTAAAGAAAATGCATGGATGGCACATCCGTATGCTATGCATTGATCTTTTGCTTCTCAGCATAATACATAAACTGTACATGAGGCACAACTTTTTGGTCAAAATGCATAAACCCACTCAACACGTCAAGATGCCCTCTTTCGAGTAGGTCTATACATTAAATTGGCGCTGCACCACATGGCAACCCCTACACCTGCAGGTGCACAGCCCTGCAGGCCATGAACACCCCACCTGTCAGGCTAAGCCCCTTTGGCACTGGGCCCCAACATCCACAGGCACAGCAGCACAGCAACAACAGCAACCTGTGGACAGATTTGTGGTCGGTTTTCAGAAAAAAACAGCCATGTTTTTCAGATCCTGGAAACCCCTTTACTGTTCATAGCCAGAATTAGGCTTTGGTACCCCTCTTTAAAGGGGTTATCCGACTTAAATAAATCTATTCTAATTGCATTTATTGTAGACCAGTGAAAGATTCTTAAAATCACTTTCATCACCTATCTATCACTGTTTGGCCAGTTCAGTTCAGGGTCATGTTACACCTGACGTCAGTAACCCTGCTCTGCTGGTGACGTTTTGTTTACAAGCTTCTCTCTGCTTGAGGGAGTGTCCAGGCTCTGTAAACGAGACGTCAGAGCCTCTGGTGCCCTCCCCCCTCCAGCTCTCCTCACACTGCCCGGCTCTGCTCTGCTGATGACGTCTCGTTTACAAGCTTCTCTCTGCTTGAGGGAGTGTCCAGGCTCTGTAAACGAAACGTCAGAGCCTCTGGTGCCCTCCCCCCTCCAGCTCTCCTCACACTGCCCGGCTCTGCTCTGCTGATGACGTCTCGTTTACAAGCTTCTCTCTGCTTGAGGGAGTGGCCAGGCTGTGTAAACGAGACGTCAGAGCCTCTGGTGCCCTCCCCCCTCCCCCTCCAGCTCTCCTCACACTGCCCGGCTCTGCTCTGCTGATGAAGTCTCGTTTACAGCCGTCTCCCTGCTTGAGGGAGTGGCCAGGCTGTGTAAACGAGACGTCAGAGCCTCTGGTGCCCTCCCCCTCCCCCTCCAGCTCTCCTCACACTGCCCGGCTCTGCTCTGCTGATGACGTCTCGTTTACAAGCTTCTCTCTGCTTGAGGGAGTGTCCAGGCTCTGTAAACGAAACGTCAGAGCCTCTGGTGCCCTCCCCCCTCCAGCTCTCCTCACACTGCCCGGCTCTGCTCTGCTGATGACGTCTCGTTTACAGCCGTCTCCCTGCTTGAGGGAGTGGCCAGGCTGTGTAAACGAGACGTCAGAGCCTCTGGTGCCCTCCCCCTCCCCCTCCAGCTCTCCTCACACTGCCCGACTCTGCTCTGCTGATGACGTCTCGTTTACAAGCTTCTCCCTGCTTGAGGGAGTGTCCAGGCTCTGTAAACGAGACGTCAGAGCCTCTGGTGCCCTCCCCCCTCCAGCTCTCCTCACACTGCCCGGCTCTGCTCTGCTGCTGGTGACGTTTCGTTTACAGCCGTCTTCCTGCTTGAGGGAGTGTCCAGGCTCTGTAAACGAGACGTCAGAGCCTCTGGTGCCCTCCCCCCTCCAGCTCTTGTCACTGCCTCGGCTCTGCTATGCGATCGCTCATGTGCAGTACATACCAAGGTGATCTCTTCTCCAGCAGCACAGGGTATGTTTGTCCCTCCTGCATTCACTGGGGCTAGAGGTGGCAGTTTGTAAACGTTCCCCTCTGCATCTGGGGATCGTTATTACAGCCCTGGTCCCCCCCCACCCCCACACTAGTACACATTCAACACCCCCTGGGAAATATAAATAAATTATTGGCCATCATTATTATGATCATCATCATCATTATTCAGCTATATAAAATCCTTATCTGCCACCAATATATGGATTTATCTAAGCAATATCCATATTGCATATATATTTGAATAATATAGATATTGCTTAGATACAGATAATGCTAATGATATTTTCACACTAGCGGCAGGACGTATCCGACAGGCTGTTCACCCTGTCGGATCCGCCCTGCCGCTATTTGACGGTGCCGCTGGACGGATCCGTTATTGCAATTCATTTCTGGACGAATCCGCACCTGGATCCGTCTACAAATGCTGTCACTTGTCACACTTATCGGCGCATCCAGCAGGCACGCAGCTCCGACGACGGAGCTGCCTTGCGGATCCGGCGTTGCAAAACAACTGAAGGACGGATCCGCCCTTCCGGTCTGCGCATGCGCAGAACATGAAAAATGTGAAAAAGACTGACAGAGGGATCCGTCCATCGACATGGCAAGCGGATAGACGGATCCGTTATTGCAATGCATTTCTAGACGGATCCGCACCTGGATCCGTCTACAAATGCTGTCAGTTGTTACACTGATTGGCGGATCCGGCGGGCAGCTCCGACGATGGAACTGCCTGCCGGATCACACTAACGCTAGTGTGAAAGTACCATAAAAAGTCGAAAATCCAGGACTTTTAGTCAAGTGGCCGCTCGCTGTGCACTGCCGTGCTGCGCCATAGCTCCACCACCGTCCCCTTTATAGTCAATGGGGACAGAGCGGCAGTCCAGCGGCATGGAAAAAAAAGCGGCTGGCCGGATCCGACAGGGTGAACAGCCTGTTGGATCGATCCTGCCTCTAGTGTGAAAGTACCCTTAGGCTCCATTCACACATCCGCAAATGGGTCCACATTTGTTCTGCAATTTTGCGGAACGGGTGCGGACCCATTCATTTTCTATGGTGACGGAATTTCCACCTCTTATATGAACTTTTATAGGTCCTAGAAGTAAAACTTTTCCTCTCCTTTAAACAGGTTACCTCTTTATTAGCCTTTACCTTATGATACTTGCTTTAAAGGGAACCTGTCACCAGGATTTTGTGTATAGAGCTGAGGACATGGGTTGCTAGATGGCCGCTATCACATCCTCAATACCCAGTCCCCATAGCTCTGTGTGCTTTTATTGTGTAAAAAAAATGATTTGATACATATGCAAATTACCCTGAGATGAATCCTGGCCCTGACTCATCTCACGTACAGGACTCATCTCAGGTTAATTTGCATATGTATCAAATCGTTTTTTTTACACAATAAAAGCACACAGAGCTATGGGGACTGGGTATTGCAGATGTGCTAGCGGCCATCTACTAACCCATGTCCTCAGCTCTATACCCAAAATCCAGGTGACCGGTTCCCTTTAAAGGGCCTGTTTGGGTAGCTGCCTATCCTACTCCTTTGAGTGTTGCTATCACTCCTCACCACTCAGGGGCCTACACGTTCTGTACGTTTCTCATTACCAATACCCTTCTCATCATCCTTTCCTTATATCTGTCATCTACACTCTTATCATATATAACTCTTAAACCCTCCCCTCTCTCTTTAGCAGTTAGCAGGTCTATTTTTAGAATTATTATAGGGGAAAAACGTTTTAGTTTTTTTCCCTATCCCACTCAGAAATTCTGTTCTGCGCATTGTCCTCCATATTCCTTGTCAATCTTTACATTTTCTTCCAAAATAATTGTCATTAAATGCAATCCAATTTTGTATATTCCCCACATGATATACTGAAACCCTGCCAATAACACTTGCCAATGCTATACACCCAATTCATTCTTTTTATAAATTGATAATCACATCATGGATTTAGAGCACTCTTCATAATACTTATACCACCTACCTGTCCATAAATGCTGCATCATTTAGAAAACTGGACATATGAGAAAACCCTAGCCTCATTCCCTCATTCCTCTAGGCAGTTCTGCAAATGGAGGAAACCAGTCCTGCTCACATTCTAGGACAGGTTGCTGAGAGCCATTTTAAAATATTTCAGGAAAAACCCCTTTAACTTTAGTCCTTTGTCCTCCATTGTCTTTCATACACCACCTCATCTCCCTTTTAAAAATACAAACTCAAGAGCGCTTGGGATCCACTATGTAGCCATCACAATATACACTTAGGTAGGTTTTATTTACTTTCTGTGAGTGGCAGCAATCTATCACTCAGAAACAGGTTTGTTCCATCCTGGGCTGCCCGCTTCAATTCTTCTGGATCTACTCTTTTCAGAACTCCAGAAATATAATCTACCATGCTCAAAATAAAAAGAAGAAAAAACTGGAAAGCAGTTCAACCGTTCATGTGGAGACAATAACTGTCTAACACAGTGATGGGCAAACTACCTTTTTATACAACCTTTTTATACGGCCCGCAGAGCTGTCCAGAGGCAGAAGGAGTGAGGATGAGGACTTCCATTGTGGAAGCGCTCATCTCCATATTCATCTGTATTGCCATCCTCAGGACAGCGATACAGATGAATGGTGCCGGAGGAGCAGGGAAGAGGCGTCTCCCTTGCCCATTCCTCGGATGTCCTCGCGCCGCCTGAGCCGTACAGAGCGGGACACAGGCCGGAAGAGGCCTGCATTGCATCACTGACAGCAGCATAAGGTAAGTATATGTGTTTATTGTTTTTATTATTTATAGTATACTGTAGCAAGAAGGGAGGTGGGGGCCCTATATACTGGCACAATATGGATTGGTACTATGGAAAGAGGGGAAGCACTATGGGGGCCACTATGGAGAAGAGGGGGAAGCACTATGGGGGCCCTATATACTGGCACATTATGCGGGGCACTATGGGGGCCCTATATACTGGCACATATAAAGCTAACTCCAGACTTTGATGCCTTAGCAAAAAAGAGAGACCAACAACACTGTTCCCACTAAAATTGAAGGCGAGTTATACATACTATGTTATGAAAGAAATACATGGCATAAAAGTTTTGTACAATAACTCTTTTTATGCTTTTCTACCTTGAATTAAACTAAACCTTTAATGTTAAGAAATCTAAATTAAATTTATATTAATTCACACAAACGCCCCATCCACCTACTCTTGGTCCGGCCCCCAGGTCCAATATATGAACCCATTGTGGCCCTTGAGTCAAAAAGTTTGCCCTCCTCTGGTCTAACAGAATGTTACATATTAGAGGGGAGTGTAACAATTTAGTCCCCTCTAATCTAGGACTGCTTAATCCATCTTCGTACAGCACTTACCACTATAAACACCTTGCTGGATCATCCTTTGAACAACTTTTAATGTTACAGTTTAAGGCTACTTTCACACTGGCGTTTCTGGGTCGACTTGTGAGATCCGTTTCAAGGCTCTCACAAGCGGCCCAAAACGGATCAGTTCAGCCCCAATGCATTCTGAATGGAGAAGGATCCGTTCAGAATGCATCAATTTGGCTGCGTTTGGTCTCCATTGCGTTTTTTAGACGGTCACTAAAACGCAGCTTGCAGCGTTTTAGTGACCGCCTGACTATGCGGAGCCAAACGGATCCGTCTAGACTTACAATGTAAGTCAATGGGGACGGATCCGTTTTTCACTGACAGAATATGGTGCAATTGAAAACGGATCCGTCCCCTGTTGAGTTTCAATGTAAGTCAAGGGGAATCCATTTTGACTTAGAATTTTTTTTTTAATGAATAATGCAAATAGATCCGTTATGAACGGATACAAGGGTTTGCATTATTGGTGCGGATCCGTCTGTGCAGATACAAGACGAATCCACACAAAACGCGAGTGTGATTGTTGTTTCCACTTGAAAGATTGAGACGCACTCAAGCATTTATGCATGGTAGAAACAAAGACAGCAGTTTGGGATTGCAATACTTCCCAGATTGTTACTGCTAAAGTTATGCCGCTTTCTGATGTAGTACATTGGGCTTCTATCAATCGACTCTTTCAAAATCTCTACTTTCTGTTAGTAAATGGTAAAACTCTTGCTTGCGTTCAAAGGCTAAAAACATGACCTGACCTAGTGCTGTTGATAGCTCCAGCTTGTTGCAGTGTTTTAGTGTAATCAGGGACTCTCACAATAGGATTATGACACAGAGTAATAACCGTGATCATTAGCTAAATTTTTGATTGAAACTTGCCATTATTATACCAAAAAAAGCAACCTAAAGTTGATTAAATGGGTTGTCTGGTTTCAGGAGGAAACCATGCAACCCCCAGGATCCATCTAAAAT
Organism: Bufo bufo; assembly: GCF_905171765.1. NCBI lineage: Eukaryota > Metazoa > Chordata > Amphibia > Anura > Bufonidae > Bufo > Bufo bufo. The sequence goes on from NC_053391.1 coordinate 378,238,858, forward strand.
AAAGAACATGTCAGGTGCACCACAGAAGCCAGTGACTGGCTGCAGCAGTAACATGTCGTCAACGTGACATCACTGCAGCCAGGTAAATAGTGAATGGCTGGGAGAATCTACCTGTTCTTTATTTCAGTAGATCCTGGAGGTTGTCTGGTTTTATCCTAAAAACTGGACAACCCCTTTATGTTTCAAATGCTTTATTAAGTTATTTTCAACAACAACAGTGTATCTTGGTGTATTAAAGAATAATTGTTGATATACAAACATTCTGTTCATATAGTAAGTATAGACATACAAAGAAATAATAATTAAAAACAATATGTATAAAACAATAATTAATTGTCAAATGGAGGTCATCTAGAGTACTTTAGGTAGAGAGTCATAGGTGAATTTAGATAGCATCATGAATAAACACAGCCTGCTCGTTTTTAGTCTAATGCTACAACACTTTGAGTAATGTACATTACAGAGATAGATTATGTTGTATCCTGGCGGAGTAGGTTGAAGAGACCCAGGGTTCCCATAGTTTTTCGAACGCTTCGAAGGTGTCAGTTCGAATTGCTGAAAGTTTTTCATAAAGAAGTATCCTATTAATTCTATCTATAACTGCCTGGAAGCTTAGGACGCTTGTTTTCCACTTAAATGCTATGTGAATTCTGGCTGCCATTAGTATGTACTGTGACAATTTAAATTTGGCAAAAGTTAGTTCAGGAGGTTTATCTCCCAAGAGGCATAAAGTTGGTGTAATTTGATAGGAACATCCTAAAATTGTAGTAAGTAATTTGCCAATTTTGGACCAGAATAGTTGTACATGAGGACAAGTCCACCATATATGATAAACCGTACCCACATCATTGCATCCCCTAAAGCATAATGGAGATACCTCTGGATATATACGGTGTAACCGAAATGGGACTAAGTGGGTTCTATGAAGGACCTTCACTGAGGTCTCAGCCAGTGTGGTCTGCCAAGAAGTCTTGGTCAGTGTCTGAGAACGAAGGAACCACTCAGATAGTGGACATTCTTCTTGGATATCTTTTTCCCACTCCGCCATGTACGGAAGACGGACCCCTTCGGGCGTGAGATCCAGCATACTATAAAATCTAGACAACATACCCCGTCTACACAGAGAGAAGTTGATAAAACGCTCAAAAGAAGTAAAGTCTAATGTCTGATTATCAATCTTCAGGGATTGAAGGAATGAGAAAATTTGATTAGCCCTGAACGATTCATCGCTTGGGAGATTTACTTTATCTCTAAAATCGCCCAGGGTAATCAACTTCCCCCTAACCAGGAATCTGTGCAGATTTATATAATTGTTGTCAATCCACCACTTAAAATTGGAGTATATCAATCCCGGTGCAAAGGCAGGATTGCCTATTAATTGAATGAGTGGAGAGGGTTTTGACTGTAATGAAAGCTTAAACCTAACTGACCTCCATAAAAATATGGCCTGGTATGATAGTGGAGAGTCAGTACAGATTCTTTTTGGAATGGGTAATGAAGTCCAGATTAAAGCTTTCCATGTCCAAGGGGATATAAGGGACTGCTCCAGCGAAACCCATAATGGGTGAGTTTCATGTTTGGTGTGAGTCAAAAAAAGTTGGGATAATCTAGCTGCTTTGTAATATTTAATGAAATCGGGGAGAGATAATCCACCCTGTGTTTTATGTCGGCACATGGTAGTCTTAGCAATACGCGCTCGTTTATTGCCCCAAACAAACTTTATTACATCCCTTTGTAGGTCTTGGAGATCTCCACTTGGGACTGGGGTTGGTATAGTCCTGAATAGATACAGGAGTTTGGGTAATACCACCATCTTAATAACATGTATTCGTCCTATCCAGGATATTGGTAACTTATGCCAAGTTTTAAGGTCATCTCTTATACTTCTGTATAAAGGGATATAGTTTATTTTATACATCTTATTCGGAAAGTTTGGTAATAATGTGCCTAAATATGGAATGTGGTTGGGCAAATAATGAAATTGGAAGTTTTTTAGGAGGAGAGACTTCAAGGAGGGAGGATTATTACATAACATAAGTTCGGATTTTTGGTGATTAATTCGTAGTCCCGAGGCCTCTGAGAAATTTTCCAAGAGACGTAGGAGGTTTGGTAGGGAGACTAGAGGATTGGTAATGGTAAGGAGGAGGTCATCTGCAAACAAACTTAGTTTGTAATCTTTCTCGCCAATTTTAACCCCCTTTATGTTCTGATCATTTCTAATAGAGATGGCCAATGGTTCCATTGCCAGTGCAAAAAGTGCCGGGGATAAGGGACATCCCTGTCGTGTGCCTCTAAGTATTTGGATAGGGGAGGGGTTCAGGGACGGGAGTTTAAGGTAAGCTACTGGAGTTGAATAAAGAGCTTTAATGGCCTGCACAAATGGACCCTTAATACCTATGGATTGGAGGACTGAGTAAAGATAATCCCAAGTGACTGAGTCGAAAGCTTTCTCTATGTCTAAGGCCAGAACAGCTAATGGTGTTTTTCTTTTGTTTGCTTCTTGTATTAGATTAAGGGTTTTACGGATGTTGTCAGGGGCTTCTCTACCTGGGATGAACCCTACTTGATCCTTACCCACCAAATTAGGGAGCAGAATATTAAGTCGACGTGCGAGTATAGATGTAAGAATTTTTGTGTCTAAATTCAATAAGGAAATTGGTCTAAAGTTGGAGGGAGAGAGATGATCCTTTTTGGGTTTTGGAATAACTGTTATATTGGCCGTCAAGAAGTCAGGTTGCGGGGTGTTACCTTGTAATATGTGATTACAAAATTTTGTAATATGCGGGGTTAGGAGGGAGGCAAATTTTTTATAGTATAGAGCAGACAACCCATCTGGGCCAGGCGCTTTACCTAACTTCAGGGACTTAATAGAAAATTCTACTTCTTCGTTTATCACTGCTTTTCCCAAATCGTGTACCGCCTCAGGGGAGATCTGTGGCATACTAATAGATGCTAGGAAGTTGTTAGGGTTCTGACCTTGCAAGTCGTTCGGTTTAGCATATAATTTCTGGTAAAAAGTATGAAAGGTCTGGTAGATAGTTTCGGGATTGGATGAGGTTTGACCTGTTTTAGATCTAATCTGAAATACCTGGTTAATAGTTTGTTTAGCTTTAAGCTGACGTGCTAACATTTTATCGGGCTTATTAGCAAATCTGTAGTAGTAGGATTCAGTCCACCTCAGGGCTTTTTCTGTTTGGTCCGTAAGGATCATATTAATTTGGGTTTTGGTGTTCTTAATCTCCCTTAAAAGATATAGCGAAGGAGTTGTTTGGTGTGCATTTACTAATTTGCTGAGTTTGGATTCAAGGTTTAGTAATGTTATTTGTTTTTCTTTTTTTAAGCGTGATGCTTCTTTTATAATTTGGCCCCTCATATAAGCCTTGTGAGCTAGCCAAACAGTTGTAGGGTCTACATTCTGATCAGAGTTATCTAGAAAAAACTGCTTTAACTCGTCTTGGATCCTATCTCGTATGACTGGTCTGGTCAGTAATGACTCATTAAGCCGCCATGTATATAACCTACTAGTTGGGGCGGACGGGTTAAGATCTGCTACAACCATGTCATGGTCTGACCATGATATTACCTGGTGTCTGCAGTACGTTAGGTGTGGCAAAAGGGATGATGAAATTAAAATTAGATCGATACGTGTATAGAGATGATGGGCTGGGGAGTAATACGTATAACCCCTCTGGCCGCCATTATATTCCCTCCAAGAGTCTGCCAGAGAGAGGGATTTCATAACCATCTTAATTTGGTTCCCTAATACAGTAGAGCGCGGGGTGCTAAGTTGAGAGGATCTATCAATCGGTGGATTCATCACAAAATTAAAGTCTCCTGCCCATATGATTTCATCATACCGTAAAGGCTCTATTAGGTGAAACATATGGGTGAAGAAAGTAATTGGGTCTTCGGTTGGAGCATATGTATTCACAATACACATAACTTTTCCTTTGTATTCTCCCAATAGGATAACATAACGACCTTCCTGATCTATAATCTGATCGTTAACCTGGATCTGAAAGGAATTCCTTATCAGAGTAATTACTCCCCTACTTTTAGTACGGAAGCTTGAAGAAAAAAATCTAGAGTATCGAGGGTGAAAGTATTTAGGGTGAGAAGACGTGGTGAAGTGTGACTCTTGTATACAAATAATATCTGGGTTGTGTTTATGGTAGGCTGTAAAAGCAGTTTTGCGTTTACCTGGGGAGTTCAAGCCCCTCACATTATGTGATATTAATTTAAACATTATCCCAGCAATAAATAGTGTAATTTAGCGTGGTTAATTGCCTCATTCCTAAAGAGCATCTAGTCGTGGCTGTTAGGATCTCCATATAGACAAGAAAACTGAAAAACACATTCAAAAACAACAAAAACAACATAAACAATGCCGTAGTACAGCAAAAATGGCAGGGCCTAATGAGGCCTGCAATAACAAGTGGGCCTACTGCAGAGATCAGGGAAGCGATATTAATCCCTGACTCCACAAAATATGGCCTAATGAAGGAGGACAGCAAGAGTGTCCGATACGCCGTAACCCTGGCGAGTGTCCTGAGACATAACCCTGCAGGTATCCGTTTATAATGGATCTCAAGTCCAGGGCAAGCAGGTTTTATAATAAGCAGTCCCTCCTTGAAAACATGGAAAACATTAACAACAGAGTCTCACTTTCAGTGGTTCGGTGAGTTAGCGTTGGTCGGTACCTGGGTCCAAACTCTGGCCGGGCGTTGCGGCCTTGGGGGTGCCACTGATTTATCCAGACGATCCACCTTTAGTCCGGCTTGTCGTAGCTTCTCGATCCCCTCTTCAGGAGTATGAATAGTGTAAGAGCGTGAATTGAGCTGGAAGGATAGGGCGAAGGGGAACACCCATCTATAGCGCACCAGGGCTTGTTGAAGTGCTTGCGTGACAGGTTTCATCTCCCTGCGCTTACGGAGTGTTGTGGGCGCTAGGTCGGCATAGATGTGCACTTCTGGCGGGAGATCAGGTAGGGCCGCCATATTTCGTGCCGCATTCAAGATCATGTCTCTTGTCTCCGGGTAATGTAACTTTAAAACCACGTCCCTGGGAGTATCAGGGATACGCGGCTTCCCCAGTGCTCTATGGATCCTGTCCATCCGTAGCTGACTCGGTTGGGTCTGGGGTAGCAAAGCTGTAAATAATGCACTTACTGTGCTCGTTAAGTCCTGGAAGGATTCAGGTAACCCTCTTATACGTAGGTTCCCTCTTCTTGATCTGTTCTCCAGGTCTTCAATCTTTGACTCGAGGGCCTGAAGCTGGAGTGAATGTGCGTCGATGTCCTCTCTGTCAGCGCCGACGGCATCTGCAAGTTCATCCGTTCTGGACTCCAGGTCAGAAACTCTGTTTCCCAGTTCATTAATCTGGCGGGAGAACTCTGCTACCGCCTGGGTCAGCTCAGTTTTAAAGAGAGCTGCAATGTTGGCATAAAGTTCTGCCTGGCCTGGTTGTGAGGAGCCTGTATCCACGATAGGCTCATTCTCAGTTGAGGAGGCCGGGCTCGCAGGAGGCGCCGCGTTGTCGGCCATGATGGAGTGTCTCGTGGCCCGGAAGATCTCCGGTATAGTATGTGCTGCGAGTGGCGTACCCGGGTTTTTCAATCCTCTCTTGTTTCGGGAGTTCTTCTGTGACCCCTGCATGTTTTCTCAGGGCTTGTGGAGCCGAATGAACGGCGCTAATATAGGGTAATTACCGGCGGTCGGAGCGGAGCTCACAGAGACATGTCTGCTCCGAAAGCTTCGCGCATGCGCCTCCCTGGACAACCCCTTTAAAGTGGTTTTCCAGACTCCTGATATTGATTACTTATCCTCAGGATAGGTCATTCAGTCATATGTGATCAGTGAGGGTCTGACACCCGACACCCCCACAAATCAGCTGTTCCCTGCAGCCTCTAGCACTGGAACTTTTAAATGGAACAGAAAGCATAACACCGTTCAAAGTGTAGTGGTGGTGCCAGGTTACTGCAGCTCAGCCCCCATTCACCTCATTGGAAACTGAGTGATAGCAGTTCTGAAAGTGTGTGATAGCAGTGCTGAAGGTGTATGTGATAGCAGTGCTGAAGGTGTGTAATATCACTGCTGAAGGTGTGTAATATCACTGCTGAAGGTGTGTGATAGAAGTGCTGAAGATGTCTGTGATAGCATGGCTAAAGGTGTGTGTGATAGAAGTGCTGAAGGTGTATGTGATAGCAGTGCTGAAGGTGTGTGATAGAAGTGCTGAAGGTGTATGTGATAGCAGTGCTGAAGGTGTGTAATAGCATTGCTGAAGATGTGTGATAGCAATGCCAATTATGTTTTGGACAGGGGCGGATTGGGAACTTAAAGTGGCCATAGAAAAAATGCTAAAAGTGGCCTCATTTTGTAGGCGGATTCAGATTGACAGAAGGTGGAGCAACACAAATAGTCAGGAACAACAGAAATAGTCAAGGCTAGGAGTACCTTAGTGCAGCACAAAATACCACCCCAACAGAACCAAATACCACGCTGCAGCACAAAATATCACAGTGCAGCATAAAATACTACCACCCATGCCGTAGTATTTAGCTGTATCACTGTCCTGAGGATGGAGATACAGTTGAATTTGGGCATGCCAGCCAGGGGAATATTAATTACTGCTGAGAGCATCAGATCGTTATCTACCCAACTGGTGGCCTTGAGGAGGGCTCAGATGGCCCCCCTAGGCATCGGCCTTCCAGGAAATCTCCCTGTAGGGTGTATGGCCAGTCTGCCCCTGCCTGTAGAACTTACTATTTCAGGTTATCTGTAATAAATTGCAGGAGACAGACTGTTGCTCAGACACCAAGCCTGGGTAAATTGTAACCTCTGCATTGCCTATTTGAGTGGTTACTGGCAAGTTTTTGGCTTTGTAAAGAAAAAAAAACAAGCAGTTGGATTGAAAAAATGTATTTCATTTTACTCAACAATCCCCCTTCCCCCTGAATTATTCCGATTTTCTGATTCTCTTTCTTTTTCAATAATGGAAGGTATTAGTAAGCTGCCTCATGAGGGCTTGATTTGTCAACCTTATGAGCTATGATGTGATCAGCCACTCTTCATGGATAGGTACATGTTTGAAGGCTTGGTTGTGATTCCTACATGAGAACTAAAATGGTTTCTTAGGGCTCATACACACAATCGCGCTTTTTGTCCGCGTCTGATCCCTATTTTTTTGCTGGTCGGATGCGGACCCATTCACTTCAATGGGGACGCAAAAGGTACAGAGAGCACACTATGTGCTGTTTGCATCCATATGTCCATTCTGCGGCCCCATAAAAAAAAAATCAAACACGTCCTATTCTTTTTCATTTTCCGGACAATGATAGGACTGTTCTATAGAGGGCAGGATGTTCTGTGCCACTAAGTGTGGATCTACGATTTGCGGAATACAAAAACACCAATGGTTGTGTGCATGAGCCCTTAAAAGCGGTTTAATTTGTTCAAAATCCATTTAGAAACATATGCTTGTCCTAACACTATGTTGTGGACACAAAATGCACTCTGTTGGAAAATGATGTATACAATATAGTACAGTATTTTGTAACGCAGCCCACTGCTCTCACATTCACACTCTCACTATTAGGACAAAGCGTGCCTTCCAGAAATAGTTATTATTGACATACCAGTCTTGTATTCTATATTTTCAGTTTTCATAAGCTTTTAATTTGTTAGTATTATACATAACCTCTTCCCATGTCTTTGAGATATTATTGATCTTGATTTATGGCATTAATTATACACACAGTTCCCGATTAAATGTATCTTCTTCACTTTTTATCTTTATTGCTGTATGATCTTTGATATATTGATGTCATATGGAGTAACCACTGATGAATTTATTACTGAAGAAAATACAGTAGTGTCCTGATATAATTTATAAGTCTATATTTAAGCACGTTAGCACCATAAAATAAATTTCTGGTTTCTACAGGACCCATAGTAATCTATTAGGTATACTTTGTTGCCAGTGTAGATAAATAAAAATAGGAATAATTTGTTTGATGTATGATATGTGAGTCCTGGTCATAATTTCTTGCTATGTCTTTGTACTTTGGAGATATTGAGGACCATTTGATAAAGATCTGCATTTCATACATTAATCTTATTAAAAACCATGATAAGATTGATGTATGAAATGCAAATCTTTATCAAATGGGGGGCAATGCTGTAATTTGGCCGCTGCAGATGTATGAGAGGGAGGCGTTTGCCAACTCTTTGACAAGTCATGCTATTCCAAATTGGATAAGAACCCTGTGTTACAGCACAAAGGAGAATTAGGTACCATGTTGAAGAAAGCTCACAGTTTAGGTATCATTAGTTGCGAGATGTTGGAAGGACTCACCACAGAATTTTCTGTCCTTCCTACATTTTATCTCCTTCCCAAGGTCCATAAGAATTCCACCTGGAAGGCCAATAGTATCTGGAATTGATGGGTTGTGTGAGACATTACCATCTTTTGTTCAGGACACTACTGATGTCCTGAAGAGACCATCTTGAGAGGGACATGCTGTTTGTTACGTGTAACGTCGAGTTCCTGTATATGTCTATAGGTCATGACCATGGGCTACAGGCGTTGAGATTCTTCCTAGAGATGACTAACTTGGATTCTGATCTGATAATATTATAAGCTAATACTGTTTTTACTGCGATTTGCTCTGACGCACAATATATTCACTTTTAAGGACTGCAGCTTCAGGGCACAGCTATGGGGCAACTTGTGCTCTCTTATATGTAAATTTGTTCCTGGGGCTGTGGGAGAGGGAGGTTGTGATTAATATGGAGGGACATGGTGCTGTGGTCTCGTGGTCTAGGTATATAGGTGATATACTGTTTATATGGCAGGGCTCAAAGGGGCATCTGGTGCAGCTCCTGACGGGACTTAATGTTAATGATCTTAACATCAAATTAACTTGGCAGTTTAGCCTTGAAAAAGTGGAATTTCTTGACCTTGTGATTTTAGTCAGAGAAGGGGGCTTCTTGTGCAATGATGTGTTCAGGAAGCCTACCTCCACCAACTCCCTATTACACTTCACGTCCTCTCACCATCCACAGGTTATTAGAGCCATACCTACTGGCCAGTTTTGCAGAATGTGGTGGATTTGCTCAAGTGACGCTTGGTTTGAACAGCAAACTGCAGACCTTTCCAGATGTTTTGTGGAAAGGGGGTACAACAGGGCCAAGAGCTCTACAAGGGAATCACTTTTGGTTAGTGGACAGTGACAATGGTTTCTTAGGTTTATTACCAACAAAGCTGCGGACCTTTCCAGACATTTTTTGGAGGAAATGGGGTACAACAGGGCCAAGAACTCTACAAGGGAATCACTTTTGGTTAGTGGACAGTGACAATGGTTTCTTAGGTTTATTACCAACTTCAATACCCAGTGAAGACAGTTATACTCTATATTGAGTAGACATTGGCATGTGTTGTTGACAGACAGATATATGAGAGGAGTGATTTCCAAGGGTCCTTTGATTACCTGGAAACGATAAAAAAAATCTAAGAGACATGTTGACAAGGAGCCACTATGTAGCTCCCAAGATGAGTGGACTTTTTGGTGATAGGGGCCCTGGGTGGGGCTTTTTTTTTTATGTGGAGGCTGTTCAGTCTGTTGGTATATGGTCCATTTGGACACTTTTACTAATTCAGGGGAAGCGGGGGAGGAAGGAGTACAAAATTGTACACAATATCTCCTGCAATACGGAAGAAGTCATTTATTATGCCAAATGTCCATCTGAACTCATCTTTATAGGGATAACAAGGGCTCTGAAGGTCAGGATTTTGGAGCACGTTCGCGACATTAAAGCAGCAGGTGAAGTACCTGATGTGGATAGACGAAAAAACTCAAGCCTATTCCTAAAAATTTTAGAGAGGCTCATAGAAGGAACCTAAAAGGGATTTGTTTTAAGGGTATCAACAATTTTAGGCGGTTTTTGCTTCAAAAGGAAACAAAATGGATGGCATTGCTTGATACAATGAACCCTCGGGGACTTAATGAGGCTTGAAATCCTTTCTATGATGCATTTTTTTAAATTATGTATTGATTTTTGTCATGGCTGTTGTTGACCTACCAATTGTGTCACTAGAATCATCCATAGAATACCTGTGGAAATGTGTCATGGAACTTCCCCTTAAAGAATCTTTGATACTGGGATTCAGTCCAATGGTGGACCATTGAAACCTGTGGCCCAGTGTCTGCACTTCAAGGACTTTTACCATATAGATCCGTTATATTCTAACCTATATATGTTTTACAGCACAATTGCACTGTGCACTTTATTTTTTATTTTTTTATCATGGTATATAAAATAATCATGTTTCTTAGGAAATGAGCACTGTCACTTTAAACTGTTCTTCTGTTGCAGTTGTATCTATGCTGGTTTGTTCTGTTTGCACTGTCACTTTAAATGGTTTGCATTGTATCGTTTTTTTGCATGCTGATGTATTAGTTATCCTATTGTGGGGTCCATATATGGTCAGGCTCTATATGAAAGGTGCATGAGATTTGAATTCATTTTAACCAGTAATATCATGCTATATTGGGCTTATTTTAACTCCATGGTGATAATATTGTTATTTATTGTTATACTGATCGTAAGATATTATCTGTGAGTCCGCCATGTTGTCTTAGTCAGACATCTTATATTTCTACCTTAAGGCTTAGCTAAAGAATTACCTTGAATACTGATATACTGTTGCAAAGAAAATAGAGGAGATTCTGAGATTATGATGTTTTAGTGACATATTTATGTACTCCATAGCTTCTTTTAGATACTTGATTATATTGGACATTTGTCAGCTTCTTTAGTTTATGGGAAACAAACACTTTTAAGAATAATAGAATCAGAGGACGATGGATCAAAGGTTAAAAATGCATTAGATATTCATTCTCATACGTGTTAGAAAACTTTTAGCCAATTAACTATCATGGAGTATAAAGAAACATAAGTCTTCCTTATGCATATTGATGTTTGGAAGTTGTCACGTAAAAATAACTTTTAAACAATCAAAAATTGAAAAGTGTACAAGAGGTGTGACTTTTCTCACATGTGGTGATGTTCTAATGTGGTCATAGAAATGAATATTAAGCTATTAATGATGTAATGTATGAAACACATTGATGTCTATGGATTATAATACTAATTATTCCTTTGTTCTCTGGGGTATAAAAGAGCATGTTTGGGGACACACACACAGCACTGCCTTTTTTCACTGCTGCTTCACACTTCCATCTACCTCATGTCATATTCTGCCTGACTTTTATATTTATTTCAACGCTGTCTTGCTGCTCTTGTCTCTAATTAAACAAAAGAATCTTCTCAAGAGGAGGTCGTCTCAAGAAGTCTTGTGTTGCTGCGGCCAGTTTCCGACACTTATATGCTGGGTTCCTTGTATAATCATGTATTAGTATTAATTTCAGCAGTTATATTGTTGTTTATGTGTACCATGGCAATGGGCTTTAGTGTGCCGTACAGGGATGTTGAGCACGTCATCGGGATGCGCTGCACTGTGGTGTCACATGGAAGCGCTGTCTGACACATCAGAGGGCCCATTGATTTTATTAAGTTTTAATGCTTTGATCATACTAAAATGCTCTAGTGCCAACAAAAATCTGACCCCTACCTACACAACCACACGTGTAATATAGATCAAATGATGGATATGGTGCCGCCAGTCTTTCCATATAGTCACATGAAGTAACATTTTCACTAGTACCAAGCATTAATATAAACAATTGAAAACAGCCTGAAATGCTTGGTGCCATTAGTAGACTAGACATTTGACTTCTAACAGATGGGTAGTAATGGAATGTCAAGAATCAACGAGTCATGTATGTGGATATTTTACTTTTAGAGGTTAGTGATTATGGCACATAATATTTTAGAGATCATAATCAATACACTGATAATCTGATTAGGATAGAAATATACTATCATTTTCTTAAATGGAAAACCATAATTTTGGAGGAATTCATTTTGTGTAATCATGGGGCAGGTTTACTACTAACAATGTGCCAGAATTCTGGCTTAAATTGATATGGATTACTGGCCCACTTGCCTTACACCAGATTTATCAAGGGATTTGACACTTTTCTCCACCACTGCTTTGCATGAAAGGGGTTTTGGCTCAAGATGCAACACTGTGCACCAAAATTGTGCTGCAATTTTGGTGCACACTTCTGGTAAAAAGTAGACCAACAAAGGGGGCATAAAGGTGTTCCAGATTTATCATCCAGCATCATCAGCACAGTGATAAATCTAGCATACCTTTAGACTGTCTAGTCTAAATTTACACTTTCTAAATCTTAGACAATATTAGAAATCTGTCCCAGTGTTTAAGATTTTATAATAATATATACAAATAGAAATAGGATCACCAAGTTTGAGTGAGATTTGTATGTTAAAGAGTCAATACAGAATAGGATATATATTTTATAGAATTTTATTTTAGAATTTTTATAGAATTTTATTTTATTAGATTATTTTATTTTTATCTCATATATATTTGTCATTTTAAAGGGATTTTCCAGGCCAACAATACTGATGACCTATCCTAGGAAAGAAAAATGAAAGAAAACTGGCACTCCCAATAATCTTTGCTGGTGATGGATTTATTGGTCACTCATATTAGGGTGACGCGCGTTTCGGCACTCACAGGTGCCTTTTTTAAACAAGAAATGAGCAGCAGTATGAGTGGAAGAACATACAAACAAAACAGGTTTAAATAACCCGCCCCTGGTCATGTGATGATGACATCACGTTGCCGGGGAGACACATAAATAACAATGTAAGTGGACGCCTCCTGTTGAGTCTTCACAGAGGTCATGTCCTGGAAAGTAAATTTCAATTGCACCGTGAAGAGAAACATTGTTGCAAATAAGTGACATATATTGTGCATATGAACATATCATTGTAGCAACATTCATTAATTGCTGTATATTGCAACAGTGTGCAACCAACAGAGAGAGAGAGGCAAAATGAGGACTAAGCGGTCTTACAAGAAATCTTGTAAGAAGCTGTTAATCGCATAGTCCCGGTTTAACCCTTTAGGAGCCAATGTCTGTAGCCGGTGGATCCAAAAGGCCTCGCGTCTGAGCAACATTTCTATACGATTCCCACCCTGTCTAGGTAAAAGGACTTCTTCAATGATCTGAAACTGGAGTTGTGAGGCATTGTGTCGCTGCTGGTGAAAGTGTTGAGGAATGGGAAGTAATAAATTCTCATTGCGTATGGTAGATTTGTGTTTCCCAAAGCGTTCCTTCATGAGCATGCTGGTCTCACCCACATAACACAGACCGCAGGGGCGCTTCAGCAAGTAGACAACAAATGAGCTGTCACATGTGAAGTGTCCCTTCACTAGGATCTGCTCACCTGTGTGGGGATGTGAGATACATGCCCCTTTGATGACACTTGAGCAGTGGACGCAATTGAGATATAGGAAGGTGCCCTTTCTGACAGTGGCAAGTGTCCTTTGTCTGATATTTAATTTATTGCTGCCTATGTCGGCCCTAATCACCATGTCCCTGATGTTTCTTGCCCTTTTGTAACAGATCATGGGAGGGTTCTGGAGTTCTGCAACAGTGGGGTAAGAGTATTTAACTATATTCCAATGTTTAAACATGGCAGATCTAATGCGATTAATCCACGGGTGATACTTGACCACAAATGGAATTCTTTTAGAGTTGGATTTTTTTTGTATTGTTTCAGTACTGTTGATTTTGGCCCTTTGTTGTGATAAAACAGAACTGGGATATCCTCTTTGTTCGAATTTGTCAGTCATCTCACTCAATCGTATGTCACGAGTTGTGGGGTCACTGACAATTCTGTGGACTCTTTTGTACTGGGAGTAGGGTAATGATTTTTTTTACTGCAGGGGGATGGTTACTATCATAGTTGAGTAAGCTGTTACGGTCAGTCTCTTTAGTGTAGAGGTCTGTTATACACTTGCCGTCAATTCATTTTTCTGATTTTGGGATTACGTCCACACAAACCGAGCACCCCTCGACCAGCACGCTGTGCCGCCTGACTTCATTACACACTATCCTAGGAAAGGTCATCAATAAAGTCGAGCAAATTTCTCAAAAATTCTCAAGAATTTTTCAAATAAATTTGGTTAGATCCGAATTTATTTGTGGCGAATCGTGTTAAAAAACGGCTATTTCCTGGCTTCAGAAAGCCTTTATAGTGGTGTAGAACACTGTGCCTTGCAGTAACATGCATAGGGGGTCTGCTGTGGTAGTGAAACAATACTGTGAGTCAGTATGACATGCAGATGACAGGCGTCGCTCTTAGAATTGCTGCACAAAACTGACCAAATAACTCAAGTGTGAACTCAGCCTTACAGGTCGATGTTAGCGCCAAGAAGAAGCACACTACTATTACACCGTCGGCAGCTGATTCCACATAGATGTCTAAAGAACCTGTTCTATTAAACGCTTATACAAGTAGAGCCCCCCCCCGACAGAGTGGAGAGGGTGTCAGCAGTAAGTTTGTGTTGACGTCATTGATTATTTTGCCCTTCCTCTGATCCGTCAGAACATTAACCCCCAAAAAACGGATCCTGTCTGTGGAGCATCCGCCTTCACTCGGTCAGTAATTCATTAGTATTGCTAAAGCCAAAACAGGAGTGGATCCAAAACAGAGATGACACGTGAATGGAATATTTGCATGTCTTCTGTGTTTTGTACCCACTCCTGCTTTTGGCTACCAAATCATAAGCCAATTCTGATGCAAAATAGGGACCATGTCATGCATGTCTTACAGCTGTTACATAGACAGAACGTTGTGCGTTCATTTTTCCTTCCTTCTGACAGATCATAAGAAGGGTCAAATAAATGATGATGTCAGCCAGGCCAAAAGGCAAAATAGTGGCCCAGTCATGAAGTGGGGAGGGTGGGAACAGCATGAGAATTCCACAGAGTGGCCCTATGACATAGTGGTGAGGTGGAAGCAGCATGAGGAGCACCAATGACAGAGTCTGCAGGTGGCAGCAGCATCAGGAGGAGGCCACAGAGTGGCACAATGACAGTGTGGAGGTGGCAGCAGCAGCATCAGGAGGCCACAGAGTGGCACAATGACAGTGTGGAGGTGGCAGCAGCAGCATCAGGAGGCCACAAAGTGGCACAATGACAAAGTGTGTAGGTGGTGGCAGCAGCAGCATCATCAGGAGGATGCCACAGAGTGGCACAATGACAGTGTGGAGGTGGCAGCAGCAGAATCAGGAGGAGGCCACTGGTTGGAACAATGACAGTGTGGAGGTGGTGGCACCATCAGGAGGCCACAGAGTGGCACAATGACAGAGTGTGGAGGTGGCGGAAGCAGCAGCATCATCAGGAGGATGCCACAGAGTGGCACAATGACAGTGTGGAGGTGGCAGCAGCAGAATCAGGAGGCCACAAAGTGGCACAATGACAAAGTGTGTAGGTGGCGGCAGCAGCAGCATCATCAGGAGGATGCCACAGAGTGGCACAATGACAGTGTGGAGGTGGCAGCAGCAGAATCAGGAGGCCACAAAGTGGCACAATGACAAAGTGTGTAGGTGGCGGCAGCAGTATCATAAGGAGGATGCCACAGAGTGGCACAATGACAGTGTGGAGGTAGCAGCAGAAGCATCAGGAGGCCACAGAGTGGCACAATGACAGAGTGTGTAGGTGTCGGCAGCAGCAGAATCAGGAGGAGGCCACTGGTTGGAACAATGACAGTGTGGAGGTGTTGGCACCATCAGGAGGCCACAGAGTGGCACAATGACAGAGTGTGGAGGTGGCGGCAGCAGCAGCATAAGAAGGAGAACACAGGGTGGCGCAATGACAGTGTGGAGGTGACAGCAGCATCAGAAGGCCACAGAGTGGCACAATGACAGAGTGCGGAGGTGGCGGCAGCAGCATCAGGAGGAGGCCACAGAGTGGCAAGGTGACATAGTGTTGAGGTAGCAGCAGCATCAGGAGACCACTGAGTGGCAAGGTGAGATACTGTGGAGGTGGCAGCAGCATCAGGAGACCACAGAGTGGCAAGGTGACATAGTGTGGAGGAAAATGCAAATGTGATCGCACACTACATCCAGCACTCTGCCCTCCATGCTGGATGAGACATTGGTTTATATTTTGGCCAAAGCATAGTAAGCCACTCACCGCGTCAAGGCTGTCTCATGAGTGGTCCCTAACTCTTGTTCCTACCTGTTCATGGGCCATGACAGCCACATAAAATCCAGGGAATGCAGGTCAGCATGCAAGCCAAGTACACTTTGCTTGTAACCCCGTCCGGTGCCATTACAGCTTTCATCGGATCCAGGGATGCAAGTACCAACATGCATGCTGAACCCACCATATACTTCTCCTGGAGCCAAATGGCTAATGGTAGGTTCTATACAAGCAGACTCAGTTTTATACTGACTTTAAAACCAGCCTCAAGGACAGATTAACTGGTCAGGTGTGCAATGACTCCAAGGAGATCGCCACGCCTCCAATATATACTACAAAGAAAAAAATAAAGGGTTGGGTCAGCACAACCTGCCTGTAGGTGCAGATCGCTATGGCGAAATACATATACAAACGGAAAATGCAAATGTGATCGCACACTACATCCAGCACTCTGCCCTCCATGCTGGATGAGACATTGGTTTATATTTTGGCCAAAGCATAGTAAGCCACTCACCGCGTCAAGGCTGTCTCATGAGTGGTCCCTAACTCTTGTTCCTACCTGTTCATGGGCCATGACAGCCACATAAAATCCAGGGAATGCAGGTCAGCATGCAAGCCAAGTACACTTTGCTTGTAACCCCGTCCGGTGCCATTACAGCTTTCATCGGATCCAGGGATGCAAGTACCAACATGCATGCTGAACCCACCATATACTTCTCCTGGAGCCAAATGGCTAATGGTAGGTTCTATACAAGCAGACTCAGTTTTATACTGACTTTAAAACCAGCCTCAAGGACAGATTAACTGGTCAGGTGTGCAATGACTCCAAGGAGATCGCCACGCCTCCAATATATACTACAAAGAAAAAAATAAAGGGTTGGGTCAGCACAACCTGCCTGTAGGTGCAGATCGCTATGGCGAAATACATATACAAACGGAAAATGCAAATGTGATCGCACACTACATCCAGCACTCTGCCCTCCATGCTGGATGAGACATTGGTTTATATTTTGGCCAAAGCATAGTAAGCCACTCACCGCGTCAAGGCTGTCTCATGAGTGGTCCCTAACTCTTGTTCCTACCTGTTCATGGGCCATGACAGCCACATAAAATCCAGGGAATGCAGGTCAGCATGCAAGCCAAGTACACTTTGCTTGTAACCCCGTCCGGTGCCATTACAGCTTTCATCGGATCCAGGGATGCAAGTACCAACATGCATGCTGAACCCACCATATACTTCTCCTGGAGCCAAATGGCTAATGGTAGGTTCTATACAAGCAGACTCAGTTTTATACTGACTTTAAAACCAGCCTCAAGGACAGATTAACTGGTCAGGTGTGCAATGACTCCAAGGAGATCGCCACGCCTCCAATATATACTACAAAGAAAAAAATAAAGGGTTGGGTCAGCACAACCTGCCTGTAGATGCAGATCGCTATGGCGAAATACATATACAAACGGAAAATGCAAATGTGATCGCGCACTACATCCAGCACTCTGCCCTCCATGCTGGATGAGACATTGGTTTATATTTTGGCCAAAGCATAGTAAGCCACTCACCGCGTCAAGGCTGTCTCATGAGTGGTCCCTAACTCTTGTTCCTACCTGTTCATGGGCCATGACAGCCACATAAAATCCAGGGAATGCAGGTCAGCATGCAAGCCAAGTACACTTTGCTTGTAACCCCGTCCGGTGCCATTACAGCTTTCATCGGATCCAGGGATGCAAGTACCAACATGCATGCTGAACCCACCATATACTTCTCCTGGAGCCAAATGGCTAATGGTAGGTTCTATACAAGCAGACTCAGTTTTATACTGACTTTAAAACCAGCCTCAAGGACAGATTAACTGGTCAGGTGTGCAATGACTCCAAGGAGATCGCCACGCCTCCAATATATACTACAAAGAAAAAAATAAAGGGTTGGGTCAGCACAACCTGCCTGTAGATGCAGATCGCTATGGCGAAATACATATACAAACGGAAAATGCAAATGTGATCGCGCACTACATCCAGCACTCTGCCCTCCATGCTGGATGAGACATTGGTTTATATTTTGGCCAAAGCATAGTAAGCCACTCACCGCGTCAAGGCTGTCTCATGAGTGGTCCCTAACTCTTGTTCCTACCTGTTCATGGGCCATGACAGCCACATAAAATCCAGGGAATGCAGGTCAGCATGCAAGCCAAGTACACTTTGCTTGTAACCCCGTCCGGTGCCATTACAGCTTTCATCGGATCCAGGGATGCAAGTACCAACATGCATGCTGAACCCACCATATACTTCTCCTGGAGCCAAATGGCTAATGGTAGGTTCTATACAAGCAGACTCAGTTTTATACTGACTTTAAAACCAGCCTCAAGGACAGATTAACTGGTCAGGTGTGCAATGACTCCAAGGAGATCGCCACGCCTCCAATATATACTACAAAGAAAAAAATAAAGGGTTGGGTCAGCACAACCTGCCTGTAGGTGCAGATCGCTATGGCGAAATACATATACAAACGGAAAATGCAAATGTGATCGCACACTACATCCAGCACTCTGCCCTCCATGCTGGATGAGACATTGGTTTATATTTTGGCCAAAGCATAGTAAGCTACTCACCGCGTCAAGGCTGTCTCATGAGTGGTCCCTAACTCTTGTTCCTACCTGTTCATGGGCCATGACAGCCACATAAAATCCAGGGAATGCAGGTCAGCATGCAAGCCAAGTACACTTTGCTTGTAACCCCGTCCGGTGCCATTACAGCTTTCATCGGATCCAGGGATGCAAGTACCAACATGCATGCTGAACCCACCATATACTTCTCCTGGAGCCAAATGGCTAATGGTAGGTTCTATACAAGCAGACTCAGTTTTATACTGACTTTAAAACCAGCCTCAAGGACAGATTAACTGGTCAGGTGTGCAATGACTCCAAGGAGATCGCCACGCCTCCAATATATACTACAAAGAAAAAAATAAAGGGTTGGGTCAGCACAACCTGCCTGTAGGTGCAGATCGCTATGGCGAAATACATATACAAACGGAAAATGCAAATGTGATCGCACACTACATCCAGCACTCTGCCCTCCATGCTGGATGAGACATTGGTTTATATTTTGGCCAAAGCATAGTAAGCCACTCACCGCGTCAAGGCTGTCTCATGAACCTACCATTAGCCATTTGGCTCCAGGAGAAGTATATGGTGGGTTCAGCATGCATGTTGGTACTTGCATAGTGTGGAGGATGCCACAGTGTGGCACAATGACAGTGTGGAGGTAGCAGCAGCAGCATCAGGAGGCCACAGAGTGGCACAATGACAGAGTGTGTAGGTGTCGGCAGCAGCAGAATCAGGAGGAGGCCACTGGTTGGAACAATGACAGTGTGGAGGTGGTGGCACCATCAGGAGGCCACAGAGTGGCACAATGACAGAGTGTGGAGGTGGCGGCAGCAGCAGCAGCATAAGAAGGAGAACACAGGGTGGCGCAATGACAGTGTGGAGGTGACAGCAGCATCAGAAGGCCACAGAGTGGCACAATGACAGAGTGCGGAGGTGGCGGCAGCAGCATCAGGAGGAGGCCACAGAGTGGCAAGGTGACATAGTGTGGAGGTGGCAGCAGCATCAAGAGCAGGGGCAGACTGAGAACCCTCAGGGCCCCTGGGCAAAATAGATCAAGGGGCCCCTTCTAGGCCCACCCATGTTCCGCCTCCAGCCACACCCATGTTCTGCCTCCAGCCACACCCATATCCCGCCTCCACCCCCAGTCGCAGTCGCACTGCGATTGTTACGCCCCTGATCCCATCACTACAGAAATACAGCGCCCCATACCTCTTACATACAGTGACGTCTCCTTTGATGTAGATGTTCTCTGTCCTCGTCTTTTCCTTTCAGACCAGACCACCATTTTGTCGCCATTTTATGTCTCTGCAGCTTGACAACAAAAAAAAAATCTTAGTTTACTACTTTTCCATCATCCTCCCATCTTCTGGACAAATCATCACTACCCCCAATACTGTGCCGCTGTGCTCCCCAATACTATACTGCAGAAACAGATAATACCCCTAATAATACTAGTACCACACAGAGCCCCCCATATAAAATGCCCCTTCTTTGTGGCCTCAGAAGAAGCCCCGATAGTGCCCCATAATAATGTGCCAGTAACAAGTGCCTCCCCCAAATATGCCAGTAACAAGTGCCTCTCTCCCACCCCATGTGCCAGTAACAAATGCCCCTCTTCCCCCCATGTGCCAGTAACAAGTACCTCTCCCACCCATGTGCCAGTAACAAGTGCCTCTCTCTCCCCCCATATGCCAGTAACAAGTGCCTCTCTTCCCCCCATGTGCCAGTAACAAGTGCCTCTCCCCCCATGTGCCAGTAACAAGTGCCTCTCCCCCCCATGTGCCAGTAACAAGTGCCTCTTTCTCCCCCCATGTGCCAGTAACAAGTGACATCAGGAAAAGGTGACGGGGTTATGCTATTATACTGTAAGATACTGTATAGTGTGGGGGCTGTATACTGTGGGGTGCTGTATACTGTGGGTTGCTTTATACTGTGTATTGCATACGGTGGGGCGTTATATACTGTATACTGTGGGGTGATATACTATAGGGCGCTTTACTGCATACTGTGGGATGCTGTATACTATAGGGTGCTATACTGCATACTGTGGGATGCTGTATACTATAGGGTGCTAAACTGCATACCTCTTACATACAGTGATGTCTCCTTTGATGTAGATGTTCTCTGCCCTCGTCTTCTCCTTTCAGACCAGACCACCATTTTGTCGCCATTTTCCGTCTCTGCAGTTTGACAACAAAAAAAAATCTTAGTTTACTACTTTTCTATCATCCTCCCATCTTCTGGACAAATCATTCTACTACCCCAAATACTGTGCCGCTGTGCTCCCCAATACTATACTGCAGAAACAGATAATACCCCTTATACAGGGAGTGCAGAATTATTAGGCAAGTTGTATTTTTGAGGATTAATTTTATTATTGAACAACAACCATGTTCTCAATGAACCCAAAAAACTCATTAATATCAAAGCTGAATATTTTTGGAAGTCGTTTTTAGTTTGTTTTTAGTTTTAGCTATTTTAGGGGGATATCTGTGTGTGCAGGTGACTATTACTGTGCATAATTATTAGGCAACTTAACAAAAAACAAATATATACCCATTTCAATTATTTATTTTTACAAGTGAAACCGATATAACATCTCAACATTCACAAATATACATTTCTGACATTCAAAAACAAAACAAAAACAAATCAGTGACCAATATAGCCACCTTTCTTTGCAAGGACACTCAAAAGCCTGCCATCCATGGATTCTGTCAGTGTTTTGATCTGTTCACCATCAACATTGCGTGCAGCCGCAACCACAGCCTCCCAGACACTGTTCAGAGAGGTGTACTGTTTTCCTTCCTTGTAAATCTCACATTTGATGATGGACCACAGGTTCTCAATGGGGTTCAGATCAGGTGAACAAGGAGGCCATGTCATTAGATTTTCTTCTTTCATACCCTTTCTTGCCAGACACGCTGTGGAGTACTTGGACGCGTGTGATGGAGCATTGTCCTGCATGAAAATCATGTTTTTCTTGAAGGATGCAGACTTCTTCCTGTACCACTGCTTGAAGAAGGTGTCTTCCAGAAACTGGCAGTAGGACTGGGAGTTGAGCTTGACTCCATCCTCAACCCGAAAAGGCCCCACAAGCTCATCATTTGATGATACCAGCCCAAACCAGTACTCCACCTCCACCTTGCTGGCGTCTGAGTCGGACTGGAGCTCTCTGCCCTTTACCAATCCAGCCACGGGCCCATCCATCTGGCCCACCAAGACTCACTCTCATTTCATCAGTCCATAAAACCTTAGAAAAATCAGTCTTGAGATATTTCTTGGCCCATTCTTGACGTTTCAGCTTGTGTGTCTTGTTCAGTGGTGGTCGTCTTTCAGCCTTTCTTACCTTGGCCATGTCTCTGAGTATTGCACACCTTGTGCTTTTGGGCACTCCAGTGATGTTGCAGCTCTGAAATATGGCCAAACTGGTGGCAAGTGGCATCTTGGCAGCTGCACGCTTGACTTTTCTCAGTTCATGGGCAGTTATTTTGCGCCTTGGTTTTTCCACACGCTTCTTGCGACCCTGTTGACTATTTTGAATGAAACGCTTGATTGTTCGATGATCACGCTTCAGAAGCTTTGCAATTTTAAGAGTGCTGCATCCCTCTGCAAGATATCTCACTATTTTTACTTTCAATAGTTTTTTATTACCAGAATATTGGCTCATGCCAAAAATGAAACAGCATGTAAATTACAAACAGTAATATGAGTCACTGAGCACAGTACTCCTATTTTTTGTTTAAGTACAAAATAAAGCTATACTGACAAATATAAATTTTCATAGCAAAATCTTGTCATAAAAAATTAACAAAAAACTTATAGTCAAACAATAATCATACAATAAATCATACAATAAATTATACAGTAATGTGTGCCACATCTACAAATTAGCATAGTATACAGTCGCAGTTTGTTTTTTAGAGACCTTCATACTACAAATGTGCATCCTCTCCCTCCCCACCACCAACATCACTCCGAATCTCCGGACATTGATCCCTCCAGACATCCCACTTCAAGTTGTGTTTTTCAACCTGAAAGGTTCGATGTGCTAGTATATACTCATATGATTTTGTGGAATTAACCGCACTAATTATCTCTTGCAGATCAGGGATATTAGTACTTTTCCAATTCCTTGTGATTGCTAATTTAGTAGCTATTAGTAGGTGTAAAACAACCGTTCTACACTTAAATGGAATTTTATCTAGTTCCACAAAAGCAAAGCTAAAGATGGGTCTGGAGGTATCAGATATCCTACAATCTCCGACACCTTAGAAAACACCTTAGACCAGAGAGAGTATATTCCAGGACATTGCCAAAGTATATGCAACAGTGTACCTTTATGTCCACAATTCCTCCAGCAGTTTATGCTAGTGTTTGGAAAAAACGTGTGTAACCTAACAGGGGTGTAGTACCACCTCAACGTTGTTTTGAGAAAAGTTTCTAGATGTGAAGAGCATTTAAGAGTGGAGATAGCAATCTTGTTTGCCGCTGACCACTGGGCTATGGAGAAAGTTGTTTTAAGCTCAGTCTCCCATGCTAGCAATGGAGCAGTTTTTAAAAACCTATCCTTGTCCCCCAGAAACATATATAGAGGTTTAATCCCTTTGTGAGCGGATCCTTGGATGGACCAATGAACCATCAACTGAGTATGGTTCCTAAGGACAAACGACGGGTTACCTGATAATATGTGTCTTATTTTGATATATGAAAACACTTCCTGTTGAGGGATGTTGTGAGATTGCTCAATAATTTTAAAGGTTTTTAATACCGAACCCGACAACAAGTCCGCCACAGTGGAAAGACCACTATTTTTCCATACCCTAACGTTTAAATCCGGAACCAGATATTGAAGAGAATCTATAGGGGTTAGGTGGTAATCTCACTATTTTTGACTTTTCTGAGCCTGTCAAGTCCTTCTTTTGACCCATTTTGCCAAAGGAAAGGAAGTTGCCTAATAATTATGCACACCTGATATAGGGTGTTGATGTCATTAGACCACACCCCTTCTCATTAAAGAGATGCACATCACCTAATATGCTTAATTGGTAGTAGGCTTTCGAGCCTATACAGCTTGGAGTAAGACAACATGCATAAAGAGGATGATGTGGTCAAAATACTCATTTGCCTAATAATTCTGCACTCCCTGTATACTGTGGGGTGCTGTATACTGTGGGGTGCTTTATACTGTAGGGTGCTTTATATGGTATACTATGGGGTGCAGCATACTGTATACTGTGGGGTGCTGTATACTGTGGGGTGCTATACTGTATGCTATAGGATGCTATACTGTAGGGTGTTATACTATGTATTGCATACGGTGGGGCGTTATATACTGTATACTGTGGGGTGCTATACTATATATTGCATACTGTGGGTTACTGTATACTATAGGGCGCTTTACTGCATACTGTGGGATGCTGTATACTATAGGGTGTTATACTGCATACTGTGGGATGCTGTATACTATAGGGTGCTAAACTGCATACTGTGGGGTGCTGTATACTATAGGGTGCTATACTGCATACTGTGGGATGCTGTATACTATAGGGTGCTATACTGCCTACTGTGGGGTGCTGTATACTATGGGTGCTATACTGTATACTGTGGGGTGTTGTATACTATAGGGTGCTATACTGCATAATGTGGAGTGCTGTACAGGGAGTGCAGAATTATTAGACAAGTTGTATTTTTGAGGATTAATTTTATTATTGAACAACAACCATGTTCTCAATGAACCCCAAAAACTCATTAATATCAAAGCTGAATATTTTTGGAAGTAGTTTTTAGTTTTTGCTATTTTAGGGGGATATCTGTGTGTGCAGGTGACTATTACTGTGCATAATTATTAGGCAACTTAACAAAAAACTAATATATACCCATTTCAATTATTTATTTTTACCAGTGAAACCAATATAACATCTCAACATTCACAAATATACATTTCTGACATTCAAAAACAAAACAAAAACAAATCAGTGACCAATATAGCCACCTTTCTTTGCAAGGACACTCAAAAGCCTGCCATCCATGGATTCTGTCAGTGTTTTGATCTGTTCACCATCAACATTGCGTGCAGCAGCAACCACAGCCTCCCAGACACTGTTCAGAGAGGTGTACTGTTTTCCCTCCTTGTAAATCTCACATTTGATGATGGACCACAGGTTCTCAATGGGGTTCAGATCAGGTGAACAAGGAGGCCATGTCATTAGATTTTCTTCTTTTATACCCTTTCTTGCCAGCCACGCTGTGGAGTACTTGGACGCGTGTGATGGAGCATTGTCCTGCATGAAAATCATGTTTTTCTTGAATGATGCAGACTTCTTCCTGTACCACTGCTTGAAGAAGGTGTCTTCCAGAAACTGGCAGTAGGACTGGGAGTTGAGCTTGACTCCATCCTCAACCCGAAAAGCCCCCACAAGCTCATCTTTGATGATACCAGCCCAAACCAGTACTCCACCTCCACCTTGCTGGCGTCTGAGTCGGACTGGAGCTCTCTGCCCTTTACCAATCCAGCCACGGGCCCATCCATCTGGCCCATCAAGACTCACTCTCATTTCATCAGTCCATAAAACCTTAGAAAAATCAGTCTTGAGATATTTCTTGGCCCATTCTTGACGTTTCAGCTTGTGTGTCTTGTTCAGTGGTGGTCGTCTTTCAGCCTTTCTTACCTTGGCCATGTCTCTGAGTATTGCACACCTTGTGCTTTTGGGCACTCCAGTGATGTTGCTCTAAAATATGGCCAAACTGGTGGCAAGTGGCATCTTGGCAGCTGCACGCTTGACTTTTCTCAGTTCATGGGCAGTTATTTTGCGCCTTGGTTTTTCCACACGCTTCTTGCGACCCTGTTGACTATTTTGAATGAAACGCTTGATTGTTCGATGATCACGCTTCAGAAGCTTTGCAATTTTAAGAGTGCTGCATCCCTCTGCAAGATATCTCACTATTTTTGACTTTTCTGAGCCTGTCAAGTCCTTCTTTTGACCCATTTTGCCAAAGGAAAGGAAGTTGCCTAATAATTATGCACACCTGATATAGGGTGTTGATGTCATTAGACCACACCCCTTCTCATTACAGAGATGCACATCACCTAATATGCTTAATTGGTAGTAGGCTTTCGAGCCTATACAGCTTGGAGTAAGACAACATGCATAAAGAGGATGATGTGGTCAAAATACTCATTTGCCTAATAATTCTGCACGCAGTGTATACTATAGGATGCTATACTGCATACTGTGGGGTGTTGTATACTATAGGGTGCTATACTGCATAATGTGGAGTGCTGTATACTATAGGGTGCTATACTGCATACTGTGGGATGCTGTATACTATAGGGTTCTATACTGCATACTGTGGGGTGCTGGATGCTATGTATTGCATACTGTGGGGTACTGTATACTGGGCTGTGTTATATACTGTGGGGTATTACACTGTATACTGCAGAATGTTGTATGCTATACACTATGAGGGGCTGGGGGGTGTTATACGATAGACGTCAATTCAACAAATCTGACCTAGATAAATAAAGGGTATTAGGTTCTCCTAATTAAAAACTGCCCCCCCCCCCCCCTACGGCTAATAGCCCCCAATTTACATTTATCCCATAATCTGTAATAATAAATCTACTCTATTTCATTAAAAGTCCTCCGACCACTAAACACTGGCGAGCTATCGTGGTGTATTATTCTGTGTTCACTCCTTTGCTTCCTTTTCATTGATTAGTTGCATTGATTATATTGTTTAGGCTCAGCACTGACGATAGCCGTCCTCTAACATCGCTTAATACGCTGCCCCCAAAATGTTTGCCAGATCCCTGGCATCCTCAGGGTTAATGGGTAGAGATGGCCTTGCTGTTCGCCCGGCGGTCGTTTCGCGGCGAACTTTGCGTGTTCGCGATTCGCCGAACATTCGAACATATGGAGAAATTCACGCTCGCCATATTCTTTTACATTATGAAGAACTTTGAGCCATGACACATCCATCAGATGGTACAGGACAGCCAATTGAGACGTTTCAGCACATGGACATTCCCCCTACCTTATAAATAAACCTGATCTGGCCGCCATTTTACATTCAGTGTTTTGCCAGTGTAGGGAGAGGTTGCTATGTGGAGCAGGGACAGCAGCTAGCTAATAGGGCCACAAAAGTCATTTTAAGGGTTAATATTGGTGTGCTATCGATAGGTGTGATACACAGAGGGGTGCGATATACTTATAATATACTTTTATAATGAGTCAAAAACACATAGATCTATATAGTGATCACCTGAAAATCAGGGGCCTAGGGGCTAGGGGCTTACTAGCAGTGGCGTAGCTATAGGGGTCGCAGCGGTCGCAATTGCGACCGGGCCCCTAAGTCAGGGGGGCCCATAGAGCCCCCCAGAAGAGATGCAGTAAAGCGGGCCCCGCAAGTGTTTTTTTATTAAGTGCGGCGGCCCGCTTATATTTTGTGTGGCTGCGCTCAGCGCTGCGCTTACTTGTCAGCGCGAGACCCGTGACCTCCGCGGCGGGTCTCGCGGGATCACAGCAGCCAGGATTCGGAATGACGAGCCCGCCGGCCGCCTCAGCCCTCAAGTGAAGAAGAGAACAAACAAGAGTAGGAAGTCTTCGTTTTTTTATGTACAAAATGGCACACACCTGCGTCCGGCTTCATATGGAGGGGGGACATGAATGATTATTAGTGGTGCCGTGAGGCAGTCCAGTGTGTCTGAATTCAGAAAGGCCCGGACCGGCCATAATAGGGCAGCAAATAATGAGGAGCCCGGGGGCAAATGAAAATGAAATACTCTGTGGGCAAAAATCGAAATGTATAGAGGGAGTGGGCGGGGGCAACATGAAATATAGTAAGAGTCTCACTATATTTCATTTTGCCCCCATTCCTTCTATATATTTTACATTTTTTGCCCACAGACTATTCCATTTTCATTTTGCCCCCTCATTATTTGCTGCCCCTGGCTGCCCTCATATGGCCGGTGCGGGCCCCCCCTTTCTGAATTCAGACACACTGCCGCACGGCACCACTGATCATCATTCATCCCCCCCCCATCCCTCATATGAAGCCAGTGTGTGCCATACATTCAAAAATAAATAAAAAATACTCTAGTGACTAGAGTATTATTATTTTTAAATGTATGGCTTCATACAGAGGGGGGGGGGGGGTATGGGTAGGGGCAGAGGATGGCAGGGGGGGGGGGCTGGTGGCGGAGGCTCGCGGGGGGGCCCCAATTCAAAGTTTGCCCTGGGGCCCATAGAACTCTAGTTACGCCCCTGCTTACTAGGGCCATTTTTATATAGGGCAAGGTTCCGGACGGGGTCGCTCTTATCAGGACGGGTGGTTAGGCTATCAGGGCCAGAATAGCACCCCCCTGTAGGGCAATATCAGGGACAGTTCTTTGCCCACCCTGTCCTTCAATACCACATCCTCATCTAGCCCAGGGATAGATGTTTTTTTGCTTTCCCTCCTGTATTCATCGATGTGCACTGGAACCCCCCGGATTGTGGTAGGACATATGGTTTCTGATTTGGTGCCGCCAAGCACCTGATTTAGTGCCGCCGAGCACTTGTTATTGCCTACCACATCTATGCTTTCTGCTTAACTTTAATAATTTAATTTATTTTCATTTTGAGGGATATCTTTTCCATTCACACGTCCGCAAAATGGGTCCGCATTCGTTCTGCAATTTTGCGGAACGGGTGCAGACCCATTCATTTTCAATCGGGCCGGAATGTGCTGTCCGCATCCGCATTTGCGGATCCACATCCGCGGATCCGCACTTCCGCATCTGTGCTTCTGTTTCCGCAAAAGAATAGAACATGTCCTAGTCTTGTCCGCAATTGCAGACAAGATTAGGCATTTTCTATTATAGTGCCAGCGATGTGCGGTCCACAAATTGTGGAATGCACATTGCCGGTGTCCGTGTTTTGCGGATCAGCAAAACACTTACGGACGTGTGAATGGACCCTCATAGTAAAATTATAAAAGGTTAAGTTTTATCTTTATGTATATTCTAATGGATTGCCTTCCTTGTACAATGTTATAATATACTTTCTATGTTAGAAAGTATATTATAGTGCATTTGTATTGTGCGGCAGTTGTGTGCGGTTCTGCTGCGATACTGCAGGTATATAGAGGGACAAGCGTTATTGGAACAAATAATTTCTACTCGTGTGATACACCAGTCACCCCCCCAAAAAACTAATTGAAGCGTTAGATGCCAATATACTTTCTTTATAGTGCATTTGGTTACTGTATAGTGCATTTGCGCATGCACGTACGTGAAAATTATATTGCCGATATTTCGCATTAAAAAAAATAATGAATGGAGATCGCAAATTCGAATAATACATCTGGTATGTCACTGTCCATGTTGTGGGACTATTTGTGCACTTCTAGTAATTATTTCTTGGCTGCAAATATGAGCTGAAGGTTTTTCAGGTTCACCTGCCATTCAAATGAATGGGACCCGCGGCGAGCTTGCGGTTCGCGAACATTTAATCGCGTTCGCGAACCGCCCCGGCAGATGTTCGTCCATCACTAGTAATGGGCAACGACACTACAGTTGCAAGAAAAAGTATGTGAACCCTTTGGAATTATATGGATTTCTGCACAAATTGGTCACAAAATGTGATCTGATCTTCATCTAAGTCACAACAATAGGCAATCACAGTCTGCTTAAACTAATAACACACAAAGAATTAAATGTTACCATGTTTTTATTGAACACACCATGTAAACATTCACAGTGCAGGTGGAAAAAGTATGTGAACCCTTGGATTTAATAACTGGTTGAACCTCCTTTGGCAGCAATAAGTTAAACCAAACGTTTCCTGTAGTTGCAGATCAGACAAGCACAACGGTCAGGAGTAATTCTTGACCATTCCTCTTTACAGAACTGTTTCAGTTCAGCAATATTCTTGGGATGTCTGGTGTGAATCGCTTTCTTGAGGTCATGCCACAGCATCTCAATCCGGATAAGGTCAGGACTCTGACTGGGCCACTCCAGAAGGCGTATTTTCTTCTGTTTAAGCCATTCTGTTGTTGATTTACTTCTATGCTTTGGGTCGTTGTCCTGTTGCAACACCCATCTTCTGTTGAGCTTCAGCTGGTGGACAGATGGCCTTAAGTTCTCCTGATAAACTTGGGAATTCATTTTTCCTTCGATGATAGCAATCCGAACAGGCCCTGATGCAGCAAAGTAGCCCCAAACCATGATGCCCCCACCACCATACTTCACAGTTAGGATAAGGTTTTGATGTTGGTGTGCTGTGCCTCTTTTTCTCCACACATAGTGTTGTGTATTTCTTCCAAACAACTCAACTTTTGTTTCATCTGTCCACAGAATATTTTGCCAGTACTGCTATGGAACATCCAGGTGCTCTTGTGCAAACTGTAAACGTTTAGCAATGTTTTTTTTGGACAGCTGTGGCTTCCTCTGTGGTATTCTCCCATGAAATCCATTCTTGTTTAGTGTTTTACGTATCGTAGATTCGCTAACAGGGATGTTAGCATATGCCAGAGACTTTTGTAAGTCTTTAGCTGACACTCTAGGATTCTTCTTCACCTCATTGAGCAGTCTGCACTATGCTCTTGCAGTCATCTTTACAGGACGGCCACTCCTAGGGAGAGTAGCAGCAGTGCTGAACGTTCTCCATTTATAGACAATTTGTCTTACTGTGGACTGATGAACAGCAAGTCTTTTGGAGATACTTTTATAACCCTTTCCAGCTTTATGCAAGTCAACAATTCTTAATCGTAGGTCTTCTGAGAGCTCTTTTGTGCGAGGAATCATTCACATCAGGCAATGCTTCTTGTGAAAAGCAAACCCAGAACTGGTGTATAATTTTTTTATAGGGCAGGGCAGCTGTAACCAACACCTCCAATCTTATCTCATTGATTGGACTCCCATTGGCTAATACCTCACTCCAATTAGCTCTTGGAGATCTCATTAGTCTAGGAGTTCACATACTTTTTCCACCTGCACTGTGAATGTTTACATGGTGTGTTCAATAAAAACATGGTAACATTTAATTCTTCGTGTGTTATTAGTTTAAGCAGACTGTGATTGTCTATTGTTGTGACTTAGATTAAGATCAGATCACATTTTATGACCAATTTGTGCATATAATTACAAAGGGTTCACATACTTTTTCTTGCAACTTTATTTACGTGGCATAGTTTTCTTTGATATTTACCAGAAAAAATTAAACATGGTGCACAAGGCGAAAGAGGGGACGGTCGGGACAAATGGACAGAGGAGGCCCAAGATGGATAAACAGCCCCCGGCCTATGATATACTTATTCCGCCCCTGCGTGCGCGCTATGATAAGATAGGGAGCTTGCTCACACCTATCTCACTTGCATGCCCACCGCCGGACGCCACTCACCTTACAGGCGGGAAAACCTCCCATCTTCCTTGCAGCTGCTTGCTCCAGTGCTCCTGAGCAAGAAAACGGCTGTGCTGTGTGGCCTGTGCCTTCTAGTGAAGTGACCACCTCACCAGTGGTGTGTGTGTCACAGTGTGTGTCTGCAGATACACTGCCGCCGAGCTGAGCCTGCAAAAAGCACTGTGGTGTGTGGCAGTTAGGAGTGGTGCAGACAGTCACAGTGGCACTGTGGCAGAACAGTGTGCAGGCAAGAGGCAGCAGACTAGACAGACTAGAGAGGTATTTTTTCAGTTAAGGGCCTTGCTACCTTGAATTTTTAATGGGGGGAGGGGGGAAGTGGTGTTGAAGAGTCGCAAGGCTGCTGCCAGCCAGGGCAAAAATTTACAAGGGGCCAAAATATGGATGGGAAAGGACCAGGCTTATTAACCTGTAGGATACCAGTGCCGTACCCATACGGCGCTGCAGGATGTGACTTGAGTAGGTGCAGGAGCTGTGCCCGTCCGATCAGCGGCACGGGTCTGGCTGTCACTGACAGCTGAGCCCCTACTATCAGAGAAGGGTGCACCAGCATCAGTGAAAACTCCAGCCCGCTCTATAAAATTATAGCATGATCTGCCCTGTCAGGTGAACCTGTAAAAAAAATATAAAAGCTGTGCAAACAGCTGTTTTTTCTTCACCTTCCCTCACAAAATGTGTAATACCAAGCTTACATTGTATTTTCATGGTGACAGATTCTCTTGAAATTTTCATTTATCAGCTATTTTCTGTTTTCTAGCGATATTTTTTTATTTATTTCAAACAAAATAAATATTTCGGTATATTTAAATGTAAAAATAACGTTTTTTATGGTTTCGGTGGGGGGAAGGGGGGTGCCAGAGAAAGTACCCGCCCCGGGTGCCAAATACCCTAGGCAAGCCACTGCATAGGATGTCTCTATAGTAGTTCATTTTGTCCCTCTCAGCCGGTAGCGAGGGTCCAACAAGGTGGAGAGCCAGAAGTCAACCCTCTGCCGAATGGTGACAATTTGTCTGTCACTATGCAAGCAAGTGAGCATGCATCGTGCAATTTGTGCAAGTGACTCGGAGGGGCTCCCTCCATCTCCACTGCATACTGCCACGGTGTGTCTGGGTCCTCTGCCTCGTCTTTCTCATCGCCCTGTAGCTCCTTTGGCTGCTCCTGCTCCTCCTCTCTTGTCACCTGTGTAGAAAAACCACCCATTTTGCTACACATTGCTTGTTCTCCAATGTCCTCCTCCTCCGGTTCAGCCCCCACAGGGCTCATGTGGCTGTGAGATCTAGGCTGTTGTGCTTTTCAATAGGTATATAGCATTTATATCTAAATATCATAATTATAGTGGATTTGATTATACACTCACCTAAAGAATTATTAGGAACACCTGTTCTATTTCTCATTAATGCAATTATCTAGTCAACCAATCACATGGCAGTTGCTTCAATGCATTTAGGGGTGTGGTCCTGGTCAAGACAATCTCCTGAACTCCAAACTGAATGTCAGAATGGGAAAGAAAGGTGATTTAAGCAATTTTGAGCGTGGCATGGTTGTTGGTGCCAGACGGGCCGGTCTGAGTATTTCACAATCTGCTCAGTTACTGGGATTTTCACGCACAACCATTTCTAGGGTTTACAAAAAATGGTGTGACAAACATCCAGTATGCGGCAGTCCTGTGGGCAAAAATGCCTTGTGGATGCTAGAGGTTAGAGGAGAATGGGCCGACTGATTCAAGCTGATAGAAGAGCAACGTTGACTGAAATAACCACTCGTTACAACCGAGGTATGCAGCAAAGCATTTGTGAAGCCACAACACGCACAACCTTGAGGCAGATGGGCTACAACAGCAGAAGACCTCACCGGGTACCACTCATCTCCACTACAAATAGGAAAAAGAGGCTACAATTTGCACGAGCTCACCAAAATTGGACTGTTGAAGACTGGAAAAATGTTGCCTGGTCTGATGAGTCTCTATTTCTGTTGAGACATTCAAATGGTAGAGTCCGAATTTGGCGTAAACAGAATGAGAACATGTATCCATCCTCTGATGGCTACTTCCAGCAGGATAATGCACCATGTCACAAAGCTCGAATCATTTCAAATTGGTTTCTTGAACATGACAATGAGTTCACTGTACTAAAATGGCCCCCACAGTCACCAGATCTCAACCCAATAGAGCATCTTTGGGATGTGGTGGAACGGGAGCATCGTGCCCTGGATGTGCATCCCTCAAATCTCCATCAACTGCAAGATGCTATCCTATCAATATGGGCCAACATTTCTAAAGAATGCTATCAGCACCTTGTTGAATAAATGCCACGTCGAATTAAGGCAGTTCTGAAGGCAAAAGGGGGTCCAACACCGTATTAGTATGGTGTTCCTAATAATTCTTTAGGTGAGTGTATATAAGAGGCCATATTGTGATATATTCTCAATTTTTTGTATGTATTTTTAAAGTTGTCCGAAATAGGTTCATGGAAAGGACACTGTTTATAAGGTTTCTTCTCTATAGATGTACCAGTCTGAGGAGAGTCATTCTTGTCTCCTTATAGATTTATGACTGAGATAAGGATATTCTCTAGACACTAATGGCACTAATTACCCCTACAGTTGATGTCTATTAGTGAAGCAGAAAATCTATGGTGTCTGTATACACATATAATTGACTTAGTTTTTTTTGTATAAGATAATCAATAGGGCATATGTATTGTTTTATATTGTTAAATATAATATTAACCCCTTAGTGACCACCCATACGTGTTTTTACGGCGGTCACTAAGGGGCCTTAGGCTGGGCCGCCGCGTTTTTACGGCGGCCCAGTTTAAGCGCTGCACGGCTCCCCCGTGCAGCGGGGAGCGCGGACCTGGCTCTCACATGAGAGCCGGGTCCCTGCTCTAACAGCCCGGAACGGCAGGAGTGCCGATCCGGGCTGTTTAACCCTTTACATGCCGGGCGCAATGGCGCCCGCCGCATGTAAAGTGGTGACAGAGGGAGCGGACTCCCTCTGTCTCCCATCAGCACCCCGAAAATGCGATCGCGGGGTGCTGATGTACTAGGAAGCTTACCTCACTTCCGATCAGGGCCCCGAGCCTGTCTTCAGTTACTTCCAGCAGGCTGTGCCTCTCTGGCGCAGCCTGCTGGTCAATGTTCGAATAGCATTGCTATTGAAATGCAATGCATTATAGAGATAATGCATTACATTTTAAAAGCAATCAAAATACTGTATATTATAGTCCCCTTGTGGGACTATTAAGTAGTAAAAAAAATAGAAAAAAAATACACATTTATTAAATAAAAAAAATTCCATAAAATAAAAAAATAGGCTTTTTTTTTCCATTGAAAATACGCTTTTCAATGAAAAAAATTGCAAAAAGAAAATATCCCCCATATGTTTGGTATTGCCGCGTCCGTAACGACCGGGACTACATAAATATTACATAAATTATCCCCTATGGTGAACGCCGTAAAAAATAAAAAATAAAAAAAGACAGAATTTCGAATTTATTCTTAGTTTCCACCGAAAAAAAAAACGTAACAACAAGCGATCAAAAAGCGGAATTTACTCCAAAATCATACCAATGAAAAATACAAGTTGTCTTTCAAAAATCAAGCCCTCACACAATTCCATATAAAAAACTAAAAAAAAGTTATGGGTCTTGTGAAGTGGCAATGCAAAATAATTTTTTTGGTTAATAAAAGGTGTTTTATTGCAAAAAAAGTAGTAAAACGTAAACAAAATTATAAGTATTTAGTATCACTGTAATCGTACTGACCCAGAGAATAAAGATATTATGTTATTTGTACCGAAAAATGAACGCCAAAAAATGTATAATGTAAAAACGCAGTGGCAGTATTGCTATTTTTCCCCATCTCCCTCCCAGAAAGAGTTAATAAAAGTTAATCAGAAAGTTATGTGTACCCCAAAATGGCGCCATTAAAAACTACAACTTGTCCCGTAAAAAACAAGCCCTCATAAAGCTATATAGATGAAAAAATAAAAAAGTTATAGCTCTTGGAACGAGACCATAAAAAAAGAAAGAAAAACGCTTGGTCATAAAGGCCCAAACAGGCTTGGTCACTAAGGGGTTAAAGGACGTCAATGCATCTATTATCTTATATATTTCTTACTAGGAACGCATGTACTCCTAAAATATGATGAGAAGAATTTTAAGTATAGACTTTATTAATCAGTCTCCGTTCAGGGAAGGCGATGTTATTTTAACTTTACAATCAATCACCCGTTGAAGTGACAGGGGAGACACACATGTCTGTGTGAGTACAAGGTCTATTATATTCTTATCAATACCATAAATTTGATAGTTTTGGAGATGTGTAAATTGGCACCTTAATGTCTATGCTTTAGTTGGTACATGTGTCAAAGTTAATCCCTGTAGCTCTGATTTAGGCTATCATATGTTATGTGTATGGAATGTAAGATGAAGTCAGATCTGGATATTTAACTCTTACTGGCAATGATGCTAATAGCTTATGCAATAGTGCCACCTAGGTATAAATAAGTAACATTACACCAACAGCAGAAATGCATTCTGGGTAATACAGTGACATCACAGTCATTATCATATGTACACGCCTAACCGACAATGATCGGAAAACTCCAAGTCGGGAAGGTGTTTCTAACTGATACGTTTTTGGATACTAAACCACATACAGGAGGGAGAAGAAAGAGAGAGAGAAAGAAAAGACAGGAGGCACACCCCAGGAGAAAAATCCCAATGATCAGAACAGACTTTAGAGCTGACTTCCCTTAGACTCTGCATATCATCTGCATTCTCGGGTAACATATAACTTTATTATGTGTAGAATTGATTGAATTAATTGGCCTGATATTTAGTAACATCCCGCTTTAGTGCGGATGTATAATGTTAAAAGTGCTACATTAATATTATCACTATTCAGTAAATATGCATATTACTGAATAAAAGATCTAATATTGATATCGAATAAACTCTCTGATTGGAATATTCACATTCTATAGTCAATATCCGGCCTGATAATTTATAAGTTGTGTCGCAATACTACCCGATATCCGAGATTGGTCATAGTTTGAGCAGAGCAAGGGTTCGTATCTACCCTAATCACTATTGAGTTTACTGTGTCAACTGAGAGTATATCTCATAATTGTGGTCGAGACGGTTGTATTACATTTTATGTTTGAGAGGTAATAAGGAACGCTAGTATTTGTGTTAGAGCCATCTAGTTGCACTACATATTACTGCGCGTTATTGAATATTATTGAATTTTATATTGATTAAGCTTTGATTGCATTCTAAGGTATTGTATAATTAATCATGTGACGGACCATGTAATGAGCGTAGTGACGTCATCAAAGGTCCTATTCCTCACAGAACAAGACAGAAGAGATGCCGGCTGTGGATTAAGGTGGGTTAAATTTTTCTTTATTTTTTTTAACCCCTCCAGCCCTATTGTACTATGCATTCTGTATTCAGAATGCTATTATTTTCCCTTATAACCATGTTACACTACATGTTACACTACAACTAACCCAAACCTGAACTTCTGTGAAGTCAGTTTTTTATCACGCGCGCGCAAAACACATTGCACCCGCGCGATAAAATCGGAACATCGGAACGCAATCGCAGTCAAAACTGACTTCAATTGCGTACATACTGGCGCGGGTTTGCCGCAACGCATCCGGACACGCTCGTCTGCATAGGGCCTAACAGTCTGTCCCTGCTCCACACAGCAACCTTTCCCTACACTGACAAAAGACTGATAGTAAAATGGCGGCCAGATCGGGTCTATTTTTAAGGTAGGGGGTATGTCCATGGGCTGAAACGTCTCAATTGGCTGTCCTGTACCACCTGATGGATGTGTCATGGGTCAAAGTTCTTCACAATGTAAAAGAATATGGCGGACGTGAATATCTCCATATGTTCGCATGTTCCACGAATCGCGAATGCGCAAAGTTCACCGCGAACCGACCGCTGGGCGAACCGCAAGGCCATTTCTACTTGGATCATCAAGAAATCGTTTATGGCCTTTCTCTGTTCGTATAGTCGGTCCAACATATGGAGGGTGGAATTCCAACGGGTGGAAACGTCGCATATCAGCCTATGTTGGGGGATGCTGTTCTGCCGCTGCAGCCCAAGGAGGGCGTACTTTGCGGTGTACGAGTGGCTGAAGTGCATGCAAAGTTTCCTGGCCATTTTTAAGTTTCAATAGTATTTATTAGATTTTCTCAATAATAAAGTGTACAGAATAATGTACTTAATACAGAGGACTTGGAGTCCAATTATTTGGACATTCCAAACAAATAAAATAAAAAAATAAAAACAAAAAGATACACATAAAATAAGACTTAAATAAAAAGGAAAGCGTCAGGAAATCAGGGGTGATAGACTTATAGTTACAAGGTACATAGGTCTGGTGTCAGGAGGCGATCAGGAATAAAAGGATTCATAACTGCATAACCCCCCCTCAGTGCACAATACCTCCATGAAAATTATCAGAGCCCCCTATAAAGGGAAAGATCAATGGAGTGCGAAGAGGACGACCAGGGCTCCCAGACTCTTTCAAACAAAGCAAATGTATCTGAGCGGATAGCCGACATCCTTTCAGATTGGTAAATTTTGTTGACTCTATCAATTACTGCTTGATAGCTCAGTGACAGGGATCGCCACTGAGAGGCAATGTGGATTCTAGCTGCAAGCAGGATAAATTGGGTCAATTTGAATTTGGCATTTGTTAATTTCGACGGCTTGTCGCCAAGTAGCAAGACCGAGGGTGTGGGGAGGAGGACGCACCCCAGCAAAGATAAGAGCAAGTCACAGATGCGACCCCATAGCCTGGCCACCACAGGGCAAGTCCACCAGGTATGGAGCATCGTGCCCTCCTCATCACACCCCCGAAAGCAAGTAGAGGGAACCTCTGGGTAAAAGTGATGTAATTTGGCTGGTACCAAATACGTCCGGTGGAGTATTTTAATAGAGGTCTCTGCCAAAGTAGTTTGCCATGACCCTTTAGTTAATGTCTGGGAGCGCTGGTGCCATCTAGATACGCTTGATTCTTCCGACAGATCCGCCTCCCACTCCAACATATAGCGGAGTTTAGTGTCCTCTGGAGGTGCATTGAGGATAGAGTATATCCGGGATAATAGACCCTGTTTATATAGAGAGAAGGACATTAATCTTTCAAATGATGTATATTCAACTTTGTGGAGGCTAGTCTTCAGGGAGTGAAGGAAGGAGAATACTCTCCAGACATTGAATTGTTCACAAGCTGGGGGGGTGAATTTCTCAATAAAGGCTGGCATAGTCAGTAGTTTACCCCGCATGAGGAAGTCCCGGAGGGAGCACAATTTTTTTTCAACCCACCATGAGAAGGCCCTAGTTTGAAGCCCAGGAGGAAAGGCAGGATTGCCCCACATGCATTCCAAGGGGGATGGTTTGGATTGGAGAGCACGTTTAAATCTGATGGATCTCCATAGGAGTAAAGCATAGTATGAGAGTTGGGATTTGGAGCGGAGAGAAGAGGGCAGAGTGGATGTGGTCCAAATGAGGGCTCTCCAGGAGAACGGGCCAAACAGCGACTGCTCAAGGGTGATCCATATAGGTTGAGCCTGTGTAGAAAGATGTGTCAGGAACAGTTGCGCTAATCTGGCTGCCTTGTAGTATTGAGCTAAATCTGGTACTGAAAGGCCTCCATGAGCCTTGTGACGGCACATTACCAATTTTGAAATACGAGCACGTTTATGGGCCCAAATAAATTTAAGGATGTCTGCCTGAAGAGCCCTCAGATCAGACGCTGGGATTGGTACAGGGAGGGCACGGAACAGGTATAGAAGTCGAGGAAGGACTACCATTCGCACTATATGTATCCTACCCACCCAGGACACTGGAAGGGATTCCCATGACTGTAGGTCTTTCCGTATCCGAGCAAACATGGGGGGATAGTTGTACTTATATAGGGTGTCAAGCGTTTTGGTCAGTGATACACCTAAGTATGAGAGGAGATGTGGATTGTGTTGAAATGGGAATCCTCTTTGGAGAATTTCGGAATCCCTAGGGGAGACATTACTTAACAAAAGTTCAGATTTGGACTGATTAACTAGTAGGCCAGATGCGGCAGAGAAGGACTTGAGAACTGATAAAAGGCAGGGGAATGAAATGACAGGGTTGGTGAGTGTCAACAAAAAATCGTCAGCAAAAAGGCTTAGTTTATATTCTACACCCCCAACCGAGATCCCTTTTATATCCGGATGAGATCTGATCTTAATTGCTAGTGGTTCCATAGCTAAGGCGAAGAGGGCTGGGGAGAGGGGGCATCCCTGACGTGTTCCCCTAAAAATTGGGATAGATGACGAATGCGAAGAGGGTAATTTGAGGCTAGCCTGTGGTGAAGAGTATAAAGTTTGGATGGCAGAAAGGAAGGGGCCTTTAATGTTAAAATGGGAAAGAGTCTGCCAGAGGTAGGTCCAAGACACTGTATCAAATGCCTTCTCTATATCCAGAGCCAACAGAGCAACTGGGGTCACGGTTCTGTTTGCCTCTTGGACAAGGCCCAACACCTTTCTTATATTATCTGGAGCCTCCCTGCCCGGGATAAAACCAACCTGGTCTTTGTGAATCAGATCAGGGAGAAGTCTATTAAGTCTACGCGCCAGGATGGAAGTAAATAGCTTGTTATCTATATTCAGGAGTGAGATAGGCCTATAGTTAGAAGGGAGAAGAGGATCTTTGTGTGGTTTGGGAATTACTGTGATTTTGGCCGTTAGGAACTCGGCTGGGGGTGTGGAGCCCTGCAGCAAATGGTTACAGTATTTAGTAATGAAAGGGATTAATTGGTCTGAAAATTTTTTAAAATAAAGTGCTGTGTAGCCGTCTGGGCCTGGGGCTTTTCCCAGTTTCAGGGCTTTGATTGAATAGGTCACTTCTTCCATTGTAATGGGGTTATTAAGTTCTACCAGTACAGTAGGAGAGACCTTAGGGAGAGGGACGGATGAAAGGAAGTTATCAGTCCTATTGCTGGGGTTATCATTGTGTTCTGAGTATAGATGTTTATAGTAGGATTGGAAGGTGTCATAAATGATGTCCGGGTGAGTAGTAGTTCTACCAGTCCGTGTACGGATTTGGTAGACTAGATTTACTTTCTGCTTAGCCTTAAGTTGGCGAGCTAACATTTTATCTGGCTTGTTGGCATATCTATAGTAATAGGAGGAGGTCCAACGGAGTGCTTTTTCTGTATTGTTAGAAAGTATGGTGTTCAGTTGTGACTTAGCTTCCTTTATTTCCTTCAGTAGGTAAAGGGATGGGGTTTGTTGATGAGCTCTCACTAATCTAGCCAATTTAGACTCCAGGGTAACCTGAGCTGAAGACCTGTCCTTTTTAAGTCGCGATGCCACCTGAATGAGCTTACCCCGCATGACGGCCTTGTGAGTCAACCACAGGTTCATAGGGTCAGTATCCGGCGTGTCATTCAACAAAAAGAACTGTTTAAGTTCATCTAATAGTGTATCAAACACAGCCGGACGGGTCAGTAATGACTCATTCAGGCGCCAGGCAGGGGGAGTACTAGGGTTATTGTTGAATGCAAAATCTGCTAAAACCATATCATGATCAGACAGAGAGGACACAATATGTCTGGAATAAGCTAGTGAAGGGAGACATGAGGAGGAAGCTAGAATTAAATCAATCCGGGTGTAGAGTTGATGAGAAGGAGAATAGTAGGTATATCCCCTTTGTGGGCCATTGTGCTCCCTCCAGGAATCTGCCAAGGACAGAGATTCCATCACCTGTTTAATTTTGACATTATGGGATAAAGGGCGCGATTGGGCCGGGGGGGCGGATCTGTCGAGAACCGGGTTGGGTACAAAATTAAAGTCACCACACCACAGTATCTTATGGTAAGTGAGGGGTTCAATAATTGAATGCATAGAAGCAAAAAACGGAATAGGGTCTTCAGTAGGTGCATATACATTCACAATACATAGGATTTCTTCCCTATAAGTGCCTAGAAGAATGACATATCTTCCATTAGGATCAACCATAGAACTCTGCAAAGTAAAAGGGAAGGAATTACGTAATAGTATAATAGCTCCCCTACTCTTAGAAACATAAGTAGATGAATAGAAACGTGAATATTGCGGATGGAAATATTTGGGATGAGAGGTGGGCGTGAAGTGGGATTCCTGCAGACAGATCACATCAGGTGTATGTTTAACAT
Source organism: Bufo bufo (assembly GCF_905171765.1). Classification (NCBI taxonomy): domain Eukaryota; kingdom Metazoa; phylum Chordata; class Amphibia; order Anura; family Bufonidae; genus Bufo; species Bufo bufo. Next base: position 378,280,200 of record NC_053391.1, read on the forward strand.
AAGTAGAAAAGGCCGACTTCCGTTTTCTGGGGGAGTTAAATCCCCTCACATTATGCGAAAGTAACTTACACATGGCAGTATAACCAGAAGGATGTGGAATTAGCCCATGCGATCCGCCACAGGAATGCCACCTCAGATCGCCACCTGAACACCAATGCAGCATATTCGACTCCCCTGACACATATAATGATAAAAACAAAACGGGTGAAAAAAGTAAAAATAATAAAGAATTTCAAACATATTAAACAAAATGAAATTAAGCCTAAATAGGCTTGAGAAGAGTAGGTGGGTGCTGTAGGGTGGGAAGAGGACAAAGTCACCCAACCCAACCTAAAGAACCCAAACATGGGGTCTAACATGACAGTCCTTCACGCCGATTCCCTGTTAGATGACAATGATTGTGAAAATATCAGCCGGTAGTGAAGGGGCCATAAAGGAAGAGAAATGTCCTGCAACATTAGGGACAGGATAATTAGTATGGAGCAAAGTTGTTGGGGAAATAACAACAGGTTGGGCCTCCTAGCAGGCCTGGAGATCAGGAACAGAAGTCCCGAATCTAAACAAGTGGCGGAGAGGTCGTTTTCCGCGAGGATGAAGGTACCTTCGTCCAGATCCTGGCCGGACGTTGCGGTTCCGGGACGGCTTCTGGAGCAGGATCATGGTCGCATGTAATTCCCGCTTTCCGGAGGATTTCAATTCCCTCTTTGGGTGAGTGGATTGTATGATCCCGTGAACTCAATCGGAATGAGAGGGAAAAAGGGAACCCCCATTTATATCGCACCTGAGCATTTTGTAAGGCCGAAGTCACCGGTTTCATGTCCCTGCGCCTGCGGAGAATGGAGGGAGCCAGGTCGGCGTATAGATGAACTGATGAGGGTACTCCAGGGAGTTCAGTGAGGTTGCGGGCGGCCGTCAAAATTAAGTCCCGAGTACCTGGGTGGTGGAATTTTAGTATAACGTCCCTCGGTAAGGCATCAGAACGAGGTCTCCCTAGGGCTCTGTGGACCCTATCCATCAGGAGTTTTGCTGGTTCTATTTGCGGCAGCAGGGCCTGGAACAGTTCCGTCAAAGTGACCTGGAGATCAGTAAAAATTTCAGGTAGGCCCTTGACCCGGAGGTTGCCCCTCCTGGTTCTATTTTCCAGGTCCTCCAATTTGAGTTCCAGTGCTGTAATCTGGGCAGCTTGAGCTGAGATATCCGCCTTGTCAGCATGTAGGGCGTCCGACAAATCGTCGGTGCGTGTCTCCAAGTCAGAGACCCGGGTGCCCAGGTCGTTGATCTGGCGGGAAAACTCGTCCACAGCTTGGGACAGTTCTGAGCGGAACAGGGACGCTATATTCTTGTACAGCTCAGCCTGACCTGGATCGTGTATCTCCGATGGCTGTGAGGCAATGCTGACCTCTGAGGACGCTGGGCTTCTGGGTGAGTGGACTGAGTCCGCCATATTGCTTCGACCAGAGTTTCTGAATAGCTCCGGCAAGGTCTGGGAGGGCACGGGTGTTCCCATCGATTTTGTCCTCCCTTTGTTGCGGGTCTTCATAGGGGTCCCTTTCATGTAGATTCAGGCCCGTGGAGCTGACGAATCAGCGCTAAATGTGGGAAAAGTTCGGCGCTAGGAGCGGAGCTCAGGGGAACACGTCCGCCATGCGAGCCTCGCGCATGCGCCATCTCCTGGCCATTTTTAGGATGTCTTGAAGATGGGTGAAAAACTTCAGGAACCGCTTGACAACCAGATTGAACATGTGTGCCATGCAGGGTGCATGGCTCAGCCTTCCTTGACACAGAGCCAACACCATATTCTTCCAGTTGTCGGTCACCATGGTTCCGATTTTGAGTCGTTGAGGAGAAAGCCAGGATTCGCTTTCTTGATGAAGGACACAGAGCAATTCCTCCCCTGTGTGACTCCGTTCACCCAGGCAAACAAGGTGCAGAACAGCATGACACCGCCGTGCCCTGCACATGTGGTATGCTGGAAGGGCACTGTGAATTGTCCCTGCAGTTGAGGCTGAGGACATGGTGGAGGATGAGGAAGCAGACATTGTCGCAGGACCAACGGCATGAGAACGTGGAGGCGGAAGCGGCGTCACCTGGCCAAGTTGCTGGTGTGGCTGTGCAGGAACCATATTTACCCAGTAGGCCGTAAAGGACATGTATTGCTGCTGCTGCGGCCCACCTTCTGTTCTACATACGTGTGCAGGGCTGGTACTGCCTTTTTGGCAAAGAAATGACGGCTTGGGACTCTCCACCTTAGCTTGGCACAAGCCATCAGTTCTCTAAAAAGGTGCAGAGTCCACCACTTGGAAAGGGAGGGACTGCAGCACCAGCAACTTGGCCAGGAGCACGTTGGATGAGTGCACGCATACTGTTGTCTCTTGGCAATCGCTTCGGTGATCGATTGCTGATAGAATGACTGACGAGGAGGAGGAGCAGGAGCATCAGGACCAGCAGATGATGGGAAGGACAGACAGTTCCCTTCGGTTAAGGTGGTGGAGCCTTGACTGCCTGAAATCAGGTGCGTGCCACTGGGTGGTGCAGCGGTTGCTGCGGCAGGCTGGACAACCACATGAGAGCCACTGTTCTCCCAGGCCACTTTATGGTGACGCTGCATATGTTGATGCGGGGCGGTGGTGCCAACATTGGCACCCTGGCCACGCTTCAACTTCTGCCCACAGATTCTACAAATGGCCATGTTCACCTCCTCCGGCAGCTTAATAAAAAGCTGCCACACTGCCGAGTAGATGATTTTTCCCCCAACACTACACACTGACTGACTTCCACCGCCGCTGCTTCCGTGAACTCCTGCACCACTACTTTCTGGGCAGGTAGGCTCCTGCAAAGCGGGTGGTCTACCCAGGGCACGTTTGGCTCCCGACCTCCTACTGCTGCCACCCTGCTGACTCCATCGCTGCCTCATGGGCAAGCTGCCACCCTCTTCTCCCGATGATGATGAAGCCCATAATTCACCTGGCTCCCAAATGCGATCTCCTACATCATCATTGAGTACTGTCTGCATGTCACTGATGTCCTCCTCAACGGTCTCTGGGTCAGAAGCCTGACTGTTTGCAACACCAGCTCCCACGCCACTCTCCTCATCACTACTTACCCGCCTACCAGAGGAAGCGGCGGATGTCTCCTCCACATCTTGGCTGGGCAGTAGCTGCTGACTGTCCTCTAGTAGCTCGTTCTCGCTGTATAGTCGAGCTGAGCCCACAACATATAATGCTTCTCTGGCTGAGAGAACAGAAAAGGACAGAGGCAGGTTGAGGACATGTGAGGGCACAGGGCCTGCTTCTGAGCCATGCAAACTAAGGGTTGTGTCTGACGAACCCAACGACTCTTGGCTGGGGGTGTCTGATGTCACTTGGGACGAAGTGGATGACCGAGTCAACCCTTCAAGAACCGCTGGGTTGCTGGTCAAGACACGATCGCTAGATGACACCGGGAGCTCAGGCCTCTCGCTGCGACTCCTGCTCCCACGCCCCTTTTCTCTGCTGCAACCTGTGCCTGCGCTAGAAACATTTTTGCCTCTGCCACTCCCCTGTGCAGGGCCTGGCACTTCTCTGACTGACATACTCTTAGATCAAATAAATAAATAAAAAGGAAATTAAAACACCCCAAAAAAGTCTGTAATTTTCTAAAGCATTTTTTTTTCAACTAATTCACGCCACAAAAGGGCTTTAGAACATATAACAGCACCGCTGAGCCTCAAATATATATTTTTTTGCCACTAATACACGCCAAAAAAGGCTGTAATTTTCTCACTTCACCACACAACGGCAAATACTTTTTTTGTGCCACTAATACACGCCAAAAAGGGCTTTAGAACATACAACTTCACTGCTGAATGGCAAATAGGCCCTTATTTTTTCTAGTTATACACGCCACAAAAGGCTTTAGAACATATAACTACACCACTGAAGGGCAAATGATATTTTATTTTTTTGCCACTAATACACGCCAAAAAGGGCTTTAGAATATATAACTGCATCGCTGAACGGCAAATAATATATATTTTTTTGCCATTAATACATGCCATAAAGGGATTTAGAACATATAACTGCAGTGCTGAACAGCAAAAATATATATATGTCACGAGTGAAGTTTGCAGATAGCTGGAACTTATGAATAAACGAGCAACTGGCTTGATCCCAAACTAAGGAGCTTATAGATGAGCCCTATAAAACCCTAAGAGCTCTCCCTGACTGCTATGCACATGCAAGGATCTCGATGGTAGACGATTGCATGCCCACGTACCTAAGTCTGTGTGACACCTGAAAACCCTATAATAGTGAGGGGACACGACCACCATCTCCCTGCACCTAATACGGACGGAGTCACGGTCACCTAGAATCAAGCCAGCAAGGAAACACAATAAAGTAAAGGACTTATCTGAGCAAACAGCAGAAGCAGCCTCCAGCAGTGAACACTTCATCCAGGAAGTAGTATAAACCGCAAAGTGAGGCAGTATGGGAGGGAATTTAAAGGAAGACGATTAGTCTAAATAAGTGACACCTGGCAGAAGGAAAGGAGATGAGAAAGTGAAACCAAAACAAAGAACATCATACAAGAGGTAGAGAAGAACGTCTGCAAGACCTTCGCACAGAACTGGCGGTGACCATATATTTTTGCCACTAATACACACAAAAAGGGCTTTAGCACATATAACTGCACCGCTGAACGGCAAATATATATTTTTTGCCACTAATACATGCCAAAAAGGGCTTTAGAACATATAACTACACCGCTGAACGGCAAATAAATATTTTTTGCCACTAATACACGCCAAAAAGGGCTGTAATTTTCTCACTTCACCACGCAATGGCAAATACTTTTTTTTTGTGCCACTAATACACGCAAAAAAGTACTTTAGAACATATAACTGCACCTCTGAACGGCAAATATATATATTTTTGCCACTAATACATGCCATAAGGGGCTGTAATTTTCTCCCTTGACCACACAACGGGAAATACTTTTTTTAGTGCCACTAATACATGCCAAAAAAGGGCTATAGAACATATAACTGCACCACTGAACGGCAAATAAGCCCTTATTTTTTTCCACTTATACACGCCACAAAAGGCTTTAGAACATATAAGTTATATGTTCTAAAGCCTTTTTTGGCGTGTATAAGTCTCAGATTTTATTACATCAGAGTGAGAGCTTAGTCCATATATAATGCTTGCATCTATTTTGTTAGTGCGCTATTTTACTTTTTTCTGTGATTTCTTTAGAACATATAACTGCACCGCTGAACGGCAAATATACCGTATATCTTTTTGCCACTAATACACGCCAAAAAGGGCTTTAGACCATATATAACTCCACCGCTGAACGGCAAATATATATATATATTTTTGCACTAATACATGCCAAAAATGGCTTTAAAACATATAACTTCACTGCTGAATGGCAAATATATATTTGTTTGCCACTAATATACACCAAAAAGGGCTTGAGAACATATAACTGCACTGCTGAACGGCAAATAGGCCCTTATTTTTTCCACTTATACACGCCATAAAGGGCTTTAGAACATATAACTGCACCACTGAACGGCAAATAATATATTTTCTTTTTGCCACTAATACACGCCAAAAAGGGCTTTAGAACATGTAACTGCACCGCTAAATGGCAAGTGGAAGGCTGAAAAGTCAGCCTGAATTTGTGGGAGGGGCATATTACCTTTTTAAGCTCCAGCCCCCAGCTCCTCAGGGCGCTTCTGTTCACACGCTGGATAGGTAGTACCACAGCTGCTGCCGCCTTGTACGTCGCAGTTTTCTCCCCAGGGAAGGTATCGTATGCAGGCACTTCTTGTTCCCTACACTGGGCTCCCCGAGCAGCGGCACAGGCTCCGGCTTCCGGTCACGAGGTCGGCGTGCGTTCCAGCTTGGAGCGCACGCCGGAATTCACTCTAGGCCCGGCGGTCTCTCCACGGTCAGGCGGCTTCAGGACAGGTAAGCGCTGTCCCCACAAGCTATTTCCCCCCCACAGGAGCCCTCCGACCTGGGCCCCCATGTTCCAGGCTTCCGGTCGCGGGTCCGGCGTGCGTTCCAGCGTGGAACGCATGCCGATATCTGCTCTCAGACCCGGTCCCCGCTACCCACACACGGCTCGTCCCGCAGTTCACCCCCAACCATGACGCAACCAACTACTACTAAGCCCACCACTCATGTCACAGCTACCACATAACTTCCCCCAAGCCATCTTCACATGTCTCCCTGCTCTGGGGGAGGCCGGCGCGTGCGTTCCAGCATGGAACGCACGTCAGATAAACCACTACCCCACATATGGTATAGGTAGGGGTGTCCGCACGTCAATATTCGCTCCAGAGCCGAGCGCTTCGCCTCGCTCATGCGGCGGCGGGATGGGCAGGGTACGGCCTGCTGGTCACCCCCTTCACAGGGCTTCACCCGTCCCGTCCTCTGGCTTGGGCGCAGTCGCAAGGCCGCCGTGCGTTCCAGCGTGGAGCGCACGCCGGAACCCTCGTCCAGGCCTAGGCTTCCGGTCACATGACCAGCCTGCGTTCCAGCATGGAGCGCACGCCGGAATCCTCGCACAGGCCTGGGCTTCCGGTCAAATGCTCGGCGTGCTTTCCAGCGTGGAGCGCACGCCGGAATCCTCACTCAGGCCCGGCAGCTCTAATCGGCCAGGCGGCTCCAAGGCAGGTAGGCTCTGTCCCCACTGGGTTCCCCCTTACAGGAGTCTCCGGGCCCCATGTCCCGGGCTTCTGTTGATCGAGCTAGTGTGCGTTCCAGCGTGGAACGCACGCCGATAGCTGCTCCCACATCGGGGTCTCCCCCTCCACAGGGCTTCACCCGTCCCGTCCTCTGGCTGGACTTGTTTGGCGTGGAACGCACGTCAGACAAGTCCATATACGAAGTAGGCAGGGGTGTCTAGCTCCTGAGCAACAACTGTTCATGTCTTTAAGCGGCCATTTTATAAATTGTGGGCACAAAAAAAAAATAAAAAACTCAGCAGGGTTACCCAGCAACCAAAACAGTCAGAAGTGCACACCCGCCGTACCGCGGTGGGATGAAGAAAAAGTTATCCTCTGTCCCCACTCTTAGGGGATCAGGGGGAGGGCTCCTGGGTCCCCGTTAGTCCTGGTAGGGCACTAGCTTTAGTTCTGAGGCCGAAGAGAGCTGGGGGTCTCACCATGTGTAGGTTAGGTCTTTTTCGCACCCCATACGCGTTCATCCGTCACTAATCGTTCACTGCAATTATCTGTCGGCCTTACTATTAGGTCTACGGCCCCCAGACTGGCACCCCCGTCGAAACAGGCCACACGCGGCAAGCAGGGGTATCTAGCCCCTGGGCAACGACGGCCCATGCCCACAAACAAAACAAAACAAAAAAAAAAAAAGAATAAAAAATATATACAATGAAATCGGTAGATTCCAATCACCAGCCATTTCATACGGACTCCCGCCGTGCCGCAGCAGGAGAAAGGCAAGTCATCCTCGGTTCCTCATTTAGGGGGAGGGCCCCGGGGTCCCAGCTCGGCGTTCAAAGAAACCAGGGTCTCACCACAAGTAGGCCAGGTCATCATTGCACGCCATACCCATTCAGCGGTCACTAAACGCTCACTGCAGTCATCTATTCTATGGTGGCAACAGTGCCATGGGTTATATGTATGTACTTCACGTTATATGCTGCTGTCTCATCTACTAGTTCGCCAGGCTCACACCTACTTCTGTCTCCTGGATCACCCAGGCTCATACCTGCTTCTGTCTCCTGGTTCGCCCAGGCTCACACCTGCCTCTGTTTCCTGGTTCGCCCAGGCTCACACCTGCCTCTGTCTCCTGGTTCGCCCAGGCTCACACCTGCCTCTGTCTCCTGGTTCGCCCAGGCTCACACCTGCCTCTGTTTCCTGGTTCGCCCAGGCTCACACCTGCCTCTGTCTCCTGGTTCGCCCAGGCTCACACCTGCCTCTGTCTCCTGGTTCGCCCAGGCTCATACCTGCCTCTGTCTCCTGGTTCGCCCAGGCTCATACCTGCCTCTGTCTCCTGGTTCGCCCAGGCTCATACCTGCCTCTGTCTCCTGGTTCGCCCAGGGTCATAACTGCTTCTGCCTCCTGGATTGCCCAGGCACGCACCTACCTCTGCCTCCTGGATCGCCCAGGCACGCACCTACCTCTGCCTCCTGGATCGCCCAGGCACGCACCTACCTCTGCCTCCTGGATCGCCCAGGCACGCACCTACCTCTGCCTCCTGGATCGCCCAGGCACGCACCTACCTCTGCCTCCTGGATCGCCCAGGCACGCACCTACCTCTGCCTCCTGGATCGCCCAGGCACGCACCTACCTCTGCCTCCTGGATCGCCCAGGCACGCACCTACCTCTGCCTCCTGGATCGCCCAGGCACGCACCTACCTCTGCCTCCTGGATCGCCCAGGCACGCACCTACCTCTGCCTCCTGGATCGCCCAGGCACGCACCTACCTCTGCCTCCTGGATCGCCCAGGCACGCACCTACCTCTGCCTCCTGGATCGCCCAGGCACGCACCTACCTCTGCCTCCTGGATCGCCCAGGCACGCACCTACCTCTGCCTCCTGGATCGCCCAGGCACACACCTTCTTCTGTCTCCTGGATCACCCAGGCTCACACATACTTCTGTCTCCTGGATCACCCAGGCTCACACCTACTTCTGTCTCCTGGATCACCCAGGCTCATACCCACCTCTATCTCCTGGTTCACCCAGTCCCGTCACCCTCCTCAGTTATGTTCTTTTTTTTTCCTTCCAAACCTTATGATTTGCCCTCTCAGGAACGTGTCCTGATCGTTCATTTATGCGAAATTTGGATCAAGGTCAGGTGACCCAACACATCGATACAGGTAGTAACCTCTAAGCCAGGTACGTTGCCCGGACCGACTCAAGCCTTCTCGTAAGCACCAGTCGTACTACGTTCCGATCTCATATCCCTCCTTGCTCACGCCAGGAACCTGGTTCAGCACTCCCTCTCCCCCAATACCATCAGGAACTACCAAGCCGGTGTCAGGGTTTACGAAGGTTTCGCCAGGTCCCATCCGCAGGTGGCTTGGACGATGTCTCCTACACCCTGGCGGTTATAGCCCACTGTCACCGCAATCTCAGGCTGTCATTCAACTCCATCAAGCTGTACCTAGCGGGGAGACAGCACTGCGCAATGCTTCATAACCCGAATGGAGGTTCCATTTTTTCAGCGCAGGCGGTAAAAGCTGCCCTTAGGGGGATCCAGAAGTGCGGGGACGTCCCTCCCGCCCGTAGGCAGCCTGTCTCCGGCGAGATGTTTAGGCGACTCTCGTCCGCGCTGGATGGATTCCGCGCTGGATGGATTTCCTTTTTGGCCACTCTCCTAGTTTGATTATTAAGGCAGCCATGTATCTCGGGTTTTACGGGTTCCTCAGGCCAGGTGAGTTCACCAGCACCTCCCCTAAACGTTAGGGGTCGCAGGTGCGACAGTTGTCCTGGGCCCATGTCCATTTCGTCCTCTGGCTCCCTTCCACGAAGGCCAATCAGCATGGACCTCCCTCGGAGGCCAGGTTTTAAAACCTCCAACGATTGGTGGCCAGTCATGGTCCCCCGTCAATTGCTGGCCCTGTTGCAAGATGCCTTCCCAGAGGCCCCACTGCTTCCTTGGCGTGGGGGGGCCCCTGTCGTCAATCCAGTTTGTGTCCCACATCAGAACGCTGGCCTCAGGTCTCGGTTATAACCCGCTGGCCATCACAGGACACTCGCTCCGAACCAGAGCCGCGTCCTCAGCATCAAAAATGGGGCCCGGCGCACGTGATTAAATGCATAGGTAGGTGGCGCTCTTCTTGCTTCACGAGATACACCCCGAACCCGCATGTTGAGATTTCCCAGGCATTTTGTGATCTTGCTCTCTGGGTGGTGTTAAAGGCTTTGGTCACTACTCTGCTCTCCTCGTTTATTTTTGCCCACTACTAGGCTTACCCTCGCTCCTGGCTTCCGGCACAACACAGCCAGCTAGGTCAGGGGAAGCGCTTCACCCTCTCATCACAGTTAAGCCTCTCCCATAAGTGGAAGGCTGAAAAGTCAGCCTGAATTTGTGGGAGGGGCATATTACCTTTTTAAGCTCCAGCCCCCAGCTCCTCAGGGCGCTTCTGTTCACACCCACCCCCCCTGTTCTCAAACACTCCCTTTTAGGGTATGCCCACTACTAGGCTTACCCTCGCTCCTGGCTTCCGGCACAACACAGCCAGCTATGTCAGGGGAAGCGCTTCACCCTCTCATCACAGTTAAGCCTCTCCCATAAATAATATATTTTTTTTTGCCACTAATACATGCCAAAAAGGGCTTTAGAACATATAACTGCACCGCTGAACGGCAAATACTATATTTTTTTGTGCCGCTAATACACGCCAAAAAGGGCTGTAATTTTCTCACTTCACCACACAACGGCTAATAAGCCCTTTTTTTCCACTAATACAAACCAAAAAATACTTTAGAATATATATATGCACAAGGGAAAATAAGACGTAGAAATATTTCCTTGTAATAAACCCTGTTAATGGCTGTATCAAACATCACTTGCACCCCAATAACAAGAACGGTTTGCTGGAATTACAGAGCTGTATAATAGCAATTTGGATCCGCAATCAGTGCAGCAAGGTGTAATAAGATTGTTCCTATTACCCAGGCTGTAAACTCCCCTACTGAACCCTGTTCTGCTTCAATACTGTGGAATGATTCCTCCCTATCCTTTCCCTGAACTTCTATACAGCAAAATAAAAGTTTTAAAGTCTTTTCTACCACTGTCCCTAGCGCCTGCTGACGTCTCTCCCTCCACTAAGTACACTGGAAAATGGCTTAATCCAAGATGGCGGAGGCTATTTATAGGGCTGTGATATCACAGGGCTGGCTGGCTGCTGATTGGCTGCATGCATGGCATTGGGGTTGATCCCTCGTTCCCAGAGTTCCTTGCTCCATGTCCTTACATGTGCAGCAGCCATTTTAGAAAAAAAATGCGATTCGTTACCACAAAGCGTGAGACAATTCAGATTCGGTACGAATCAAATTTTTCCTGCAATTTGGATCAAATTCCACTTCATCAACTTCGATTCGCTCATCTCTAGTCATCAATATTAGATGAATATTGATACTGACTTTTAGTATCACCGCCAAGCTGTAACCCGGCACAGCCAATACACTTTGAATGAAACTGTGATTCCAGCTCTATTCTCATTTGCAGTTACAGCAGGTAACACTGATTGATGATGTTTCAGTTGTCGATCACCCACCAATCTGATATTGATAACCTATATGTGGAAAACGCCTTTAACAATAATGAACTGATAAATTAACATTATGTTCCATGTAGGATTATTCATTTTGTGCCACAGGTATTCAAAAATTTACTGCATCTTTATCTATCTCCGAAAATAAGCCCTACCCTGATAATAAGCCCCAGCGCTATTTTGCACGGTTTTTGGAGTAGGTTTAAAATGTAAGCCCTACTCTAAAAATAATCCCTAGATATAGTAAGCGCCTCCAGCGCTAGGCAATGTCGTGTGATGTTGGTCACGTCATGATCAAGGAGAATAGGGTTATGGTACATTAGCTAGCCTTATACCCAATCTCTACTGTAGATGGGTCTGCTGCCTCCCGTGTCCTTCCTCCTGCGACCTGCCTCCCAAGATACTGTACCATAGAGAGTGCATGGTGCCACTGTCAGAGTGGCTCCAGAGTCCCGACTCCTGCCTCCAGAGTCTGCCTACCAAGGCAGAGAGGAGATAGGGCATGGTTCCATTGCTTATGAGAGAGAGAATCAGAGAGAGAGTGGAGAGTGCCACCCACTGACACTACACCACCAATTGTGATTGTAAGTTACTGTAGGGTTATTGTTACTATGGTAACCATAACCATTTAACAAGATTCGCTTATTTTTAATTATACCATATACTGTAGGTAATGGCACATTATTACCCCCAGACAGCACAAGTTCAAAAACAAGCTACTCTATAGGAGTACAAGAAAGGAATAGTTGAGGACTCGCAGGGCCAAAATCTTACCGCTTTCTGTAAAGAAAAGATGTTGGATTTGCGAATGTTCAGAAAATGGTGAGCAGAGTATGATAAGCTCAGTCAACAGGTGTGCAAGGGAAATGCTAAGCGCAAGTGTGGATCAGGTTGGCATCCATTATTTCCTGAGCTGGAGGACATGATCTGTGAATGGGTTGCTGACAGGAGAGCAAAGGCTTTGGTTGTGAGCAGGGCTGATATTCAAGAATCTGCCCTTGCAATGGCTCCACAATTAGACATAACCCCAGAAGATTTCAAAGCATCACAACACTGGCTGGATGGCTTCATTCAGCGATGTGAACTGTCTCTAAGAAGATCCACAACACTGTTTAAGCTAGACAATGCAAAAGTTATTAAACGTGCACTTGCATTCAAGACCTTTATTGATGCATTAACTTTTCTAAATACCAACTTTCCAACATGATTGCCATGGATGAAACTGCAGTGATTACCGGGGTGCCTCCTCAGTCTACGTTCCCTCCACTGGTTATGAAAGTGCACGTGTTACCTGTATTTTGGCAATTTGTCTGGATGGAACTAAAGTCACACCACTAATCCTCGCTAAGGGCAAGAAGGAAAATATTGAACGTGTTTCAGGTGTTTATATTTTTGAAACCGAAAAAGCCTGGTGCACACAAGCAGTTATAAGGAAATGGGTCGATTTAATGCTGCCGCTTTTTTTGCGGGATGGCCAAAGAGGCCTGGTAGTCTGGGATTTAGCCAGTACACACCGCACTAAGGACATGAAGAACTTCCTTCAGGACAGAAAAATATATCAAATAATGATTCCTGCAAGAATGACTGCTTATCTCCAGATTCTCCAGAATATTGCAATAAATAAGCCATTCAAGGATCCTTTGCACTTAGAAATCAATGACTACATTGAAAATAGGAAAGAAATGCTCCCCCTGCGCTCCTATAGTTTGACCGGACAGATCTACCTGGATGGGGAGATCTCGCTGCTTACTGTCTGGTGAGGAGCTATTGTTCTCCTCAGAATAATGTAAGGAGAGAGGGTTATGTCACCCGTAGGTGATGCAGGACAGATAGCGCTGGATTGTGCGGTCAAGACAGCTATTCCCGTGAGTAATGGTGTCGGTGCTGGCCTGATGTGGTGCTGAAAATGTCAGCGTTGGCCTGTTGTAAATATTTGTATCGATATAGTGGTGTATGTTGTTTATACTTTGAGCAGAAAACAAAAACAAAACTGAACTGAAAATTAGCATGAATAATAATGGCAGTATCTCTACCTTATGATTCATCCGATGTTAGTCCTTTTATTGGTGGTTCGATGTGGTGATCGGTATAGATTGATCGCTGAGAGCTTCTTCTAGTGGTCCTGTTTCTTTAAGTCGCGGCGTCCTCCTGGCTCACCTCCTAGCAGCAGCGCGGCCCCGGCCGGAAGCAAGTGCAGTGCGAGGGAGCTTGTTCGTCTGTTGCCCGGGAAACCGTTGGTGGTGACGTCACCGCTTTGGGTACAGGAGCCTCCGTAGGACAAAACAACTACCTACGCGTTTCAGAGCCTGTCGGGCTCCTTCGTCAGGGTTAGTCTGTTAGCTGTCCCTAGGAGGTTTTAAGTAGCTCCTTGGGTTCCCATGGCAACAGGTAAACATAGATTTTGCAATGGTGGAGGTGTCAATCTATTTCATTTCCTAATGAAATAGATTGACACCTCCACCATTGCAAAATCTATGTTTACCTGTTGCCATGGGAACCCAAGGAGCTACTTAAAACCTCCTAGGGACAGCTAACAGACTAACTCTGACGAAGGAGCCCGACAGGCTCTGAAACGCGTAGGTAGTTGTTTTGTCCTACGGAGGCTCCTGTACCCAAAGCGGTGACGTCACCACCAAGGGTTTCCCGGGCAACAGACGAACAAGCTCCCTCGCGCTGCACGTTCTTCTGGCCGGGGCCGCGCTGCTGCTAGGAGGTGAGCCAGGAGGACGCCGCGACTTAAAGAAACAGGACCACTAGAAGAAGCTCTCAGCGATCAATCTATACCGATCACCACATCGAACCACCAATAAAAGGACTAACATCGGATGAATCATAAGGTAGAGATACTGCCATTATTATTCATGCTAATTTTCAGTTCAGTTTTGTTTTTGTTTTCTGCTCAAAGTATAAACAACATACACCACTATATCGATACAAATATTTACAACAGGCCAACGCTGACATTTTCAGCACCATATCAGGCCAGCACCGACACCATTACTCAAGGGAATAGCTGTCTTGACCGCACAATCCAGCGCTATCTGTCCTACATTGAAAATAGAATGGAGAAAAATCAGCATGGCAACTTTGTGAAGCCAAAACTGCAAGAAGTTGTGACTTTGGTGAAGAATTCATGGGAGAAAATCACTGACTTGCGTTGCCAATGCGCCACAAGCAGGCTACTTGGACAAGAGGTGCTCATTTCAGTTCACAGCGCAATTCAGGATTTGCAGAGTTATGATGATGTTCCAGAAGATGATAAAATGACTGTTTTTGAATAAATGTTGATTTTTTTGTTCATGAATACCGTACCAGTTAATGTACATGAAAAAGGCAATATCATAGGATGTGAAGAAATGCATGATGGAATTTGGAGAGTTATGCTGATTTTCCAGAATGTGAGGACCTGATTATACTGTATTTGACCCTGTCTTATTTTCGGAGAAACACAGTGGCCCAGATTCAGGTAGATTTGCCCATTACTTACACCTGAGCCGCTCAGCTGAATTTCTCTGCGCTGGAGCAATTTTGCCAAATTGCCACCTGATTCAGGAATCGTTTGTTCATTTAATTTGCTCCTGTTTAAGGCAAAGCTGAGGGCGCAAGGCCGTGCAAGTCAAAGTGGGTGTGCCCCTATGTAAATGAGGAATTTTCGGCTCAGCAGAGGTTTGCTAGCATAATTTCAGGGCAAATCCTGCTCAGCTGCTTGCACTGAGCAAATAAATAGGAGCAGACTTGCGCAGGTTCTTTGCTGAATTTCATCCTGCTTTTTCCTACCCCCCCTGAGCAAGGAAATTCAGCCCTTTTGCAAGACATGGCACCTCCCAAAGGGACCAAAAAAAGGAAGCCCAACTTTGTGGCTGCAGAGATGGACATCCTGATTGCTGCACTCCAGCAGCATAAGGAAGTCCTATATGGTGCCCAGCGGGCAAACACCACCATTGCCCAAAGGAGGGCTATATATGAAGCCATTGCCCTGGACATCAATGCCCTGGGTAATGAAGTGCGTACCTGGGATGACATCCAGAAGAAATTAAATGATATGAGGCACAGGGTCCGTGAAAAACTGGCTCTTATCAGGAAGCATACCGGTGGCACGGGAGGTGGTCCGCGATGTATGATCCGGCTCAATCAGGAGGAGCAGCTTATTGCACAAACGTTCGTGCAGGAGCAGGTGGAGGGACTTGAAGGGTACGACTCCACTGTTGGGAACTTGGGGACTGGTAAGTTATTTTTCTTTCATATCTGCTGTGCATCATGGGAGGGGGTACAAGTGAACATATGAGAAGTGTGTTGCACCAGCAAAATATGTCGTTTTGGTGTCATCCACAGGTGGTGATGAGGAAGAAGAAGCTGGGCCGTCTTCGGCTGCGGCTCGACCCAGCCCATCCAGACCAGAGCCAGGGGTCCAGTCAGGCCCCATGGACATTCTGGCTATGCTGGTCCAGGAGGAGATCATACCGGGGCCAAGTATGGAGGAGCAAGTGGTATTGGAGGAGGATTCCTTTTTCCTCATCCAGGAGGACTCTGGCTCCCTCCAGGAGGATACCACCATCCCTGTGCAACCCACCACCCCCCTGCCCAGCACGTCATCCCCCTCCAGGGCAAGCCCCTCCCTTGTGGACCCCTCCCCTTCTCCCTCTGTCCGTGGCCGAGCCTCTCCTCCCAGGAAGGCTCTGTCCAAAACGAGGCATATATCCTCCAGCCTCCGTGACGGTCTGCTGGAGGAGCAGGCCCTGCAGACCCGCCATATAGGGGCCATGGTGGGAGAGGTGCGTCGTCTGGCGGACAGCATGGCATCCACCTCCACCTCTATGCAGCATGCCCTCACCCTGCATGAGGACCGGGACAAACATGTGGCACAGAGCCTGGGGGAAATTAGTGGCAACTCTAAGGCCATAGTCACCTGCTTGGTGGCTCTGGAGACCACACCAGCTTTGTTAAGCAGGATGACAGCTGCGGTGCAGGCCAACACCGCTGCAGTGCAGGAGGAGGCGAGAGTTACCCGCCGGCATCAGCGGGATACCACCACCCGCCAAATGCGGATATTGGCCCAGACCAACACCATCCTTGCCCGCCTGGCCAACGCCATGGAGGGCATGCAGCCACCACCTGCAAGGAGTGTGGAAGTAGGGGTTGATGCTCCTCCCCCCCCTCCTCCCCCCACCCCTCCATCCCCACCCCATGCCTCCTCCGCACCACGGAGATTGAGGAGCCAGAGCCGGGGCACCCTTGGCCCAAAGAAAAAAAATAAAAAATAATTTTATGTCTACATTTTTTTGCTCAACACAATATGTTTTTTTTTTTATTTTTCTATATGCTCAGGGTATGAGATTTTTTTTTTTTTATATGCTCAGGATATGAGTTTTTATATTTATTTGTAGTCCCTACACACGGTGAGGAGTGTATACTACAGTGTGACTGGTGGGTGAATGGGGGGGGGGGTGGCACTCCTGCTGGAAAAGGGGTGTCACCCTCTGCCATGTGAAAGGTGTATGAATGGACAGCAACATAATTGGAGCCTTGACGCGGCGTTGCTGCTCCCTAATACCATGGGGTATTGTTGGGTCTAATCCAATTGGGGGTGCATGTGTCGGGTGTGTGCTAGGGACTACAGTGGTGTACATACATGCATTATACTTGTGACAAGATCAGGGTGTGTTTAATGTGCAAAGAGACGTTCCACAAGACCATTCCGGATTGCTCTTCCCTCAGAAGATCCGGTAGTGTTTCTTGGGGGGGGGGGGGGGGGGGGGGGGGGGTTGCGTGGTTCGGGGGTAAGGTCATTGCGTAGCTCAATGTGCATGCCCCTTCTTTGAGCTAAATTGTGGAGAATACTACATGCCCCTACGATTTGGCATACAAAGTTGGGTGAATACAATAGGGTCCCCCCTGATTTATCCAGACATCTGAATCGAGATTTAAGGATGCCAAATGTGCGCTCCACCACCGCACGGGTACGTGCATGGGCTTCGTTATATCTTTCCTCTCCTGGTGTTTGAGGGTTACGAAATGGGGTCATCATGTGAGGTCCCAGGGCATAGGCAGAGTCACCTGGAAGGGAAAAGACAGGAGGATGTTAGTCGTGCATGTGCCCCTTGTGATGTGTGCATCATGGGGGGGGGGGGGCAGTCATACCTGACACCCATGTCACTCACCAATCAGCCAGCTGTCTCCATACATGTTCTGGTCAAACTCGGTTGGGATGGGGCTGTGTCGGTAAATAAAACTGTCATGGCTTGACCCTGGGTGTTTGGCACGGACATGCCATATGAGGCCATGTGCATCCACAATCATCTGCACATTTATCGAATGCCAATGTTTCCTGTTGCAGTAGATATGCTCGAGGTGCCGGTGGGGGGGGCGTAGTGCCACATGGGTACAATCTATTGCACCCACAGTGCGTGGAAATCTGGCTAATAAATAAAAATCACTGATTGCCTTCTGCCGCACGTCATCCGTGGTTGGTTTGATAAATTGTGTGCCCATTCGTCTGAGTATTGCAGGGATCACTTGGTGCACACACCTGCTCATGCTGGATTGGGACAACCCCGCCACCACTCCACCTGTGCGCTGAAATGAGCCAGTTGCCAAAAAATGAAGGGTTGCCACTACCTTCACCAGTGGCTGCACTGCCTGTCCCCGATGGGTCGGGCTGCTGATGTCATCCTGCAGGATTGTTACCAACTCAAGGATGACTTCAGGGCTAAAGCGAAACATGCGATACACCTCAGTATCAGTCATCTGAAAAAGGTTGTAGCGCCCTCTGTAAATCCTCTCCCGTGCCCTCCTACGAGTCGGCTCAGTCAATAGAATATCAAGAACCATAGCTGCCCCTGGCATGTTGGTGCACAGATGTGAGGTCCCGAAAATGTGGGTGCTCTGCTTGTTCAGATCGTCTGTCTAGGTGCTGCTGAAGTTGCGCGCTCCTTCAGATGACATTTGGCCATCTTTTGCTAACTTGCCCCTGCTTTTAACAGGAGCAAGTTTGCCCAGGGAAAAAAGCTTGCACGCTTCCAGCGCAAGATGCGCATCACACGCGCATGTTTCTGAATCATCGGCAGTACCTAATTTGCATATTCGCTGAGGGAATTCCATGAAGGCGCAACTTACACCCCGCGCAAAATTGCACGAAAATTGCGCAGGAACAGCTAGGCTGCGTGCGCGGGAAAATGGCCGCATTTCAGGCTTAACTGGTTTACAGAATCAGCCGCAAATTTGCATAGGAGCAAATCAGTACTTGCGCAGCGCAAATCACACTTGTTCACGCGCAAGTGCTTCTTGAATCTGGGCCAGTATCTATCTATCTGCACTATATGGGAAAGTATTAGGACATATTATTCCTACAGGCGTTTTTCATGACAGTCCATTCTAAATCTATAAGTATTAATATGCCCCCCCCCCCCCCCCCCCCCCTACTTTGCAGCTAAAACAGCTTACACTCTGCTGGAAAGATTTTAGAGTGTGTTTGTGGGAATTCTTGTAAATTCATCCAGAAGATCATTTGTTGGGTTAGACACTGATGAGAAGGCCTAGCTTGCAATTTCCATTCAAGTTCATCATAAAGGTGTTAGATGGGGTTGAAGTCACTTAATTGAGCAGACTATTCAAGTTTTTCCACACCTAACTAACGCAACCATACCTTTACATTGTGCCCTGAGGTACAGTCATGCTGGAACAGAAAACGCCTTCTAAAAACTGTTCCCACACAGTTGGAAAGCATAAAATTATCCAAAATGTCTTGGTACTGTATGCTGAAGGTTTAAGATTTTCCTTCATTGTAACTAAGGCCAACCCCTGAAAAACAAACCCATAGCATTATGTCTTCCTCTGAACTTTATAGCTGGCTTAATGCAGTCAGGCAGGTAATGTTCTTTCGGCATTCACCAGATCGAGAAGCATGATTTACCATTCGTTAGAACATGTTTCCACTGCTCCGGAGTCCAGTGGCAGCATGCTTCACACTGTGCCATCTGATGCTCAACATTGCGCTTGGAGATGTAAGGGTTGCATGCAGCTACTCTGCAAAGGAGACCCATGCCATGAAGATCCCGGCACATAGTTTATGTGCTGATGGTAATGCCAGAAGAGGTTTGGTTATTGAGTCAGCAGAAGCGTTGGTGACCTTTATGCACTATGCGCCTCAGCAATTTTGCGACCCTGTAACTTTATGTGGTCTCCACTTCATGGCTGAGTTGCTCTTGTTCCTAAATGCTTCCACTTTACAATAGTACCACTTACACTTGATGATGGAATTTCTGGAAGAGAAGAAATGTCGCAAACTGACTTGTTACAACAGTGGCATCCTATTGTAGTACCACAATGGAATTCAGTGAGCTGGATTTTATACAACTGTGGCAATGGGAAACACCTGATTGCGATAATTAAGAGTATTGTGTCCCAATAATTTTCTCCAAATATCTATCCATCTATCTGACTGTCTATCACTTGGGCCATGCATAATCCTTTACAGCCATAGCATCAAACGGGAGCTGGATGACATCAATGACTGAATAAAAGCCGGAACGGGACAGTCATTCAATGAGTCATGGAGTGGGAAGAGATTAGGTAATAGATTTTGTGTCATGGTGGACAGAATATAATAAATGAGTCAGTTTTGTGTTGTGTCTATTACATTTACTAGGATAAAGCATCCTTACTTTTGCACGTACA
Organism: Bufo bufo; assembly: GCF_905171765.1. Lineage (NCBI taxonomy): Eukaryota > Metazoa > Chordata > Amphibia > Anura > Bufonidae > Bufo > Bufo bufo. The sequence continues at coordinate 378,300,112 of NC_053391.1, forward strand.
ACACATTCTTCTACCCATAACAATCATAAATCTCATTGAGCTATTTTGCATATGTCTTGAAATGCTTTGTTTTCTCTAAAAACTCCTGCTAAAGAGATGTCAGGAAAGCCACCCGTTGTTTAATTGCTGTATGCTATTGACAGGATACAAGGGACAATGATATATTTATAACACGTAACTGCATCATGGACATGAGATAGCAGACTACAATTATCTTCTATCTGATTCTGAATCCTCATAAATACAGAAGAATATAAATAATGTATTATATATCATTAACAAGCATTTCATGTCTAAATATGAAACTACTCATAAAAATCAGCACAGTCCAATTATGAACATATTAGGGTAGATTTACTATTGAAAAATGCACCAGAATTCTGGCATAATTTGCACCAAAATCTGGCATACAAGCCTTGCACCTCACTTGTTAATTAGTTTTGACTTTTTTTCTGCCTCTTTGACAAAAGGCTGTGGTTTCATGTGTAAGGAGTATTCCTTAAAATGCTCCATCATGCCTTATAAATACACCAAAAATGTGTTACTGTTTTGGAATGAATAAAGCCAATACATGGTGTAAAGTTAGGCTAGAAAGTCTAAGGATGTGCCAGATTTTCCATCCAGCATCAGCCACTGTGATAAATCTGCTATAGTTTACACTGTATTACTGTCAGTGTTAGTGTTTTTCTGAATCTCTAGAATTTAATACCTTTATGAAGATTCAAGAAAAAAAAAAATCAGGACCTGTATATTCGTGATTTATAGCAAAAGTACTGTAGACCTAAGAGACAGTTATAAACATCTGATAAATACCATGTGAAAAAATATTACATATGAAAAAAGGATAGTTCATCAATATTAGATCAATGGGGGTCTGACAGTCACACCACCACCAAGCAGCTGCTAACTGCAGCCAGCAGCACTGGAACGATCATTTAAATGGGAGCTGACCTGCAGTAACCCAACACAGCCATTACACTTTGCACGAAGCTATGAATCCAGGTCCATTCTCATTTGCAGTGGCAGAAGTTGTTGGCCCACACCCATCTAATATTGATGACTAGATATGAGCGAATCGACTTCGGATGAAACATCCAAAGTCGATTTGCATAAAACGTTGTTCTAATGCTGTACAGTATAAATTAATTTCTGAAGTTATTATGCAAAGTCTCACAAGAGTTCGCAAAGTAATAACTTCTGCTCATCAGAGCCAATACATTCTAATACTGTAAGGAGCTCCTGCTCTGTACAATATTAGAACAAAGTTTTATGCAAATCGACTTTGGATGTTTCATCCGAAGTTGATTCGCTCATCTCTATTGATGACCAATCCTGAAAAAAAAAACTCATCTATCTATCTACCTACGTACACTACATGAGCAAAAGTATTGGGACACACACATACCTACAGGAGCTTTTCATGAAATCCCATTCTAAATCCATAAGTACTAATATGGAGTTGGTCCCCATTTGAAGCAAGATTAGCTTCCTTTATTCTAGGAAGGCTTTCTACAAGATTTTGGAGTATATTTGTGGGAAATTTGGCACATTTATCCAAAAGAACATTTGTGGGGTCAGACAGATGTTGGATGAGTGAGCCTGGCTCGCAATCCCTGTTCAAGTTCATTCCAAAGTTGGATGGAGTTGAGGTCAGGGCTCTGTGCGGCCAGTGAAGTTCTTCCGCACCATCTCATCCAACCATGACTTTATGGACTTTGCTTTGTGCACTGGGGTAAGTCATACTGGAACAGAAAAGGGCCTTCCAAAAACTGTTCCCACAAGGTCTTGGTATGCTGAAGCATTGAGATTTCCCTTTACTGGAACTAAGGGGCCTAGGCCAACCTCTGACAAACAACCCCATAGCATTATCCTTCCTCCTCCAAACTTTACAGTTGGTACAATGTAGTCAGGAAGGTAACATTCTCCTGGCATTCACCAAACCCAGACTTGTCTATCACACTGCCACATAGCGAAGCATGATCCTAATGACTTTATATTATTATTTTTTAGAAGAAATATTATTAAAAATTTGTAATAAAAAGTCACCCTCAACAAATTTATGTGACTTCTATGTTGGAAAAAGTGGAAAAGGTGCTTTATATAAATAAATATTGAATTTATTCTGAACACCAATATATTATTGATATACAGTCAGGTCCATAAATATTAGGATATCGACACAATTCTAACATTTTTGGCTCTATACACCACCACAATGGATTTGAAATGAAACAAACAAGATGTGCTTTAACTGCAGACTGTCAGCTTTAATTTGAGGGTACTTACATCCAAATCAGGTGAACGGTGAAGGAATTGCAACAGTTTGCATATGTGCCTCCCACTTGTTAAGGGACCAAAAGTAATGGGACAGAATAATCATCATAAATCAAACTTTCACTTTTTAATACTTGGTTGCAAATCCTTTGCAGTCAATTACAGCCTGAAGTCTGGAACGCATAGACATCACCAGACGCTGGGTTTCATCCCTGGTGATGCTCTGCCAGGCCTCTACTGCAACTGTCTTCAGTTCCTGCTTGTTCTTGGGGCATTTTCCCTTCAGTTTTGTCTTCAGCAAGTGAAATGCATGCTCAATCGTATTCAGGTCAGGTGATTGACTTGGCCATTGCATAACATTCTACTTCTTTCCCTTAAAAAACTCTTTGGTTGCTTTTGCAGTATGCTTTGGGTCATTGTCCATCTGCGCTGTGAAGCGCCGTCCAATGAGTTCTGAAGCATTTGGCTGAATATGAGCAGATAATATTGCCCGAAACACTTCAGAATTCATCCTGCTGCTTTTGTCAGCAGTCACATCATCAATAAATTCAAGAGAACCAGTTCCATTGGCAGCCATACATGCCCACGCCATGATACTACCACCACCATGCTTCACTGATGAGGTGGTATGCTTAGGATCATAAGCAGTTTCTTTTCCTTCTCCATACTCTTCTCTTCCCATCACTCTGGTACAAGTTGATCTTGGTCTCATCTGTCCATAGGATGTTGTTCTAGAACTGTGAAGGCTTTTTTAGATGTCGTTTGGCAAACTCTAATCTGGCCTTCCTGTTTTTGAGGCTCACCAAAGGTTTACATCTTGTGGTGAACCCTCTGTATTCACTCTGGTGAAGTCTTCTCTTAATTGTTGACTTTGACACACATACACCTACCTCCTGGAGAGTGTTCTTAATCAGGCCAACTGTTGTGAAGGGTGCTTTCTTCACCAGGGAAAGAATTCTTCGGTCATCCACCACAGTTGCTTTCCGTGATCTTCCGGGTCTTTTAGTGTTGCTGAGCTCACCGGTACATTATTTCTTTTTAAGAATGTTCCAAGCAGTTGTTTTGGCCATGCCTAATGTTTTTGCTATCTCTCTGATGGGTTTGTTTTGTTTTTTCAGCCTAATGATGGCTTGCTTCACTGATCTGACAGCTCTTTGGATCTCATCTTGAGAGTTGACAGCAACATATTCCAAATGCAAATAGCAGACTTGAAATGAACTCTTGACCTTTTATCTGCTCATTGTAATTGGGATAATGAGGGAATAACACACACCTGTCCATGGAAAAGCTGAGAAGACAATTGTTCCATTACTTTTGGTCCCTTAACAAGTGGGAGGCACATATGCAAACTGTTGTAATTCCTACACCGTTCGCCTGATTTAGATGTAAAAACCCTCAAATTAAAGCTGTCAGTCTGCAGTTACAGCACATCTTGTTTGTTTCATTTCAAATCTATTGTGGTGGTGTATAGAGCCAAAAATTATACAATTGTGTTGATGTCCCAATATTTATGGACCTGACTGTATACCTCCCATATATGGCTCTATATATCTGCAGCTTTCCAGTGTACTATGAAGCTGTCTTCCTTAAACCACCACTAGAGGGAGTTCAGAACATGGAAATTTAAACAGGTACTATTAACTGCAGTGGAAGCTGTAAAAACATATTTTCACTGAGCTCCTCCTAGTGGTGGTTGTAAGAAGATGCAAGCATGGCAGGAACTAAAGAAGGAATTCCTCTCTAGGACCCCCTTTCCCCAGGCCCTATAGCAGTCTCATGGCCTGCCCACATGTAATATGCCATCCTCAGCATAACTTCCCAGTCTGGGCAATCTGAACTTGCATGTATAATTCCTCCTCAGCGTGCAACTTTATACTACAGTAGATACCTCCATGGGCCCCATACAATGTTCAGTTGGGTGTTGTATATATGAAGCTATTCTCTCCCAGCTTTCTGGGACGATGACAGCTTTATTCTGTCGACTCCTAAATAGAGATGACTGAATCAATTCATAGGAATCAAATTCGTTAAAAAAATCTGCCTCCTTTAAATGGCCCTGCTGCTGAAAAGACTCCTTACTTGATAGGCAGGTCCATACATCTTGCATGACCCTGTCAATCTCATGCCTGTGCCGTTTCTCCAAGTAGAGATGCAAATGTACATTAGATGCTCTGCCGCTGCTACCTGACTGTAGGTGCCACTCACATTTGGGTACCACTGGAAGTGTAGTGGCACATGCACAGTCGGCATCTCTGCTGCTCAGGAAGCAGCAGCAGCGGAGCAAATGTACATTAGAGGGGGGTACTCTCTTGAGCAGCGGGGCCAGTCCCTTGCTGCTCAAGTAAGCTGATTTTTGAGCGGTCGATTCATACCAATCAATCTTAATTAGAGGTGGGACGACGAATCCGTCGAATCCATGAATGATTCGTGGCCTCGAATCCCGACCTCATTTACAAAATTCAAATCCGACGAATCCCGGGCATAGTCATCTATATCGTTGTCCTCAGGACAGCGATACAGATGCCTGTGCTGCAGGTCTGCTGGGACAGAGGCAAGGCACTTACCCACACAGCTATAAGAGCTGCGTAGCTACTGACTGAAAAAATATGTCTCTATATGACAGCTGCCCCAGCACACTCAGCTCTGCTATATCTCTATTTATGATAGCTGCCCCAGCACACTCAGCTCTACTATATCTCTATATATGACAGCTGCCCCAGCACACTCAGCTCTGCTACATCTATACACATGACAGCTGCGCCTGCACTCAGCTCTGCTATATCTATATATCTGTAAGTATTACTATACAGTAGATAGATATATAGAGATATAGCAGAGCTGAGTGGGCTGGGGCAGCTGTCATATATAGAGATATAGTAGAGCTGAGTGTGCTGGGGCAGCTGTCATGTGTATAGATGTAGCAGAGCTGGGTGTGCTGGGGCAGCTATCATATATAGAGATATAGCAGAGCTGAGTGTTCTGGGGCAGCTGTCATATATAGAGATATAGTAGAGCTGAGTGTGCTGAGGCAGCTGGACACAGGCTGGAAGAGGCCTGCATCGCATCGCTGACATGGAGATAAGTATAAGTGTTTTTTTTTTTTTAAATACCGGACTGTTACTGCCACATAGGGGGAGCAGGAGGCACTTGATACTGGCACATTGGGAGGGGGGGAGATGGCACTATGATACTGGCACATTGGGAGGGGGGGGAGATGGCACTATGATACTGGCACATTGGGAGGGGGGGAGATGGCACTATGATACTGGCACTTGCTGCCCCATTCAAATAAATAAAACTGATTTTCAGTCGCTGAACAAAATCTGCCACGTGTGAAGGCACCCTATTAGCTTAGTTCCACAAATTAAAGAACTAATTCTAAAATTCTATAACAGCATTATATAAGGGGACTCCTGTTACAATTACCTTGTATATTTTGAAAGGTAAAACATAAACATGGATTTATTGTTCCCTGTAAGGCCGTGTTCACATTTGCATTAGAGGCTCTATAAGGGGCCTCCATCGCAGGACAAAATGTTGGACATAATAGTTTAGAATACTGTGCTATTTTCTCTGTCAAAATACTGGACTGCATGTCAAAAACCTCATGGACCCTAATGGGTCAATGTGGTCCGTTGGGCGTCGGTCATGTCTGTCATCTGACGACTCCAGTGCTTCTGTTATTTTTGATGTTCTGCTTCTATATCAGATCCACTGGCGGATCCAGGGGGGGCAAGGGGGCAACGGGGCAATTGCCCCCCCCCCCCGAGCTGGCGCCGCGGCCCTGCTCAGAAGTGGGGAGTGGCGGCGGGGCACATGGAGACGAGCGCTTCCATTGTGGAAGCTCTTATCTCCATAGTCATCTGTATCACCATCCTCATGACAGCGATACAGATGGCTGTGCTGCGGCAGGGGAGGGAGAGGCGTGTCCCTTTCCCTACCTCTGATAGGCTGCCAGCCTAGTGCCTGCAGCCTATCAGAGGCCGCCGCCTGAGCCGTACAGTGCCGGACACAGGCCGGAAGAGGCCTACATCGCATTGCTGACATGGAGGTAAAAGTATAAGTGTTTTTTTTTTTTTTTATATACTTTTACTGGCACATTGGGGGGGCTGTTATTACTGGCACATTGGGGGGGCTTTTACTGGCACATTGAGGGGGGCTATTACTGGCACATTGAGGGGGGCTATTACTGGCACATTGGGGGGGGCTATTACTGGCACATTGGGGGGGGCTATTACTGGAACATTGGGGGGGCTATTACTGGAACATTGGGGGGCTATTACTGGCACATTGGGGGGGCTATTACTGGCACATTGGGGGGGCTATTACTGGCACATTGGGGGGGCTATTACTGGCACATTGGGGGGGCTATTACTGGCACATTGGGGGGGCTATTACTGGCACATTGGGGGGGCTATTACTGGCACATTGGGGGGGCTATTACTGGCACATTGGGGGGGCTATTACTGGCACATTGGGGGGCTATTACTGGCACATTGGGGGGGCTATTACTGGCACATTGGGGGGGCTATTACTGGCACATTGGGGGGGCTATTACTGGCACATTGGGGGGGGCTATAACTGGCACATTGGGGGGGCTATTACTGGCACATTGGGGGGGCTATTACTGGCACATTGGGGGGGCTATTACTGGCACATTGGGGGGCTATTACTGGCACATTGGGGGGGCTATTACTGGCACATTGGGGGGGCTATTACTGGCACATTGGGGGGGCTATTACTGGCACATTGGGGGGGCTCTTATTACTTGCACATTATTGGGGGCACTAGGAGGAAGGGGGGAGAGGAGCACTATGGGGGCATTTACTGGGGGCACTATATAGGTGTATTTTATACTGGCACATTATGGGGGCACTATGGGGACATTAGCTCAACTGGGGGCATTACAAGGGGGTATTCTTTGCACTGTCACATTATAAGGTGAATTATTTCTACTGGTAGGGGCATTATGGTGGGCTTTATTACTCCCCCATGGCATGAGCCCCCTAGTAGCAGCACCAGCCTCTCCCTGCTCTGCTATCCCTCTGTCCCTTCTCCAAATCCTTATTATGAAATCTTTCTCATTAGGATAAAACACATCAGCTCCACCGAGCCCCCCAGCCAAAGTGTTGAAGTGGCTGAGATCTCCAAGGGTCAAGCCAAGTAATTGTAAGTTTTCATGTGAAATATGTTTATGTTATACACATATAGCCTACACTGTGCCACACAATATACAGTATACCTCTACACTGTGCCACACAATATACAGTATACCTCTATACTGTGCCATACAATATACAGTATACCGCTACACTGTGCCACACAATGTACAGTATACCTCTACACTGTGCCACACAATATACAGTATACCTCTACACTGTGTAGTCTGTTCTATAAGCACCATTGTTTTTTTTTCATTTCTGTAGACATGTACATATACAAAATCCTCGGACATAGATACAAAGATGTTATTGCATATATTTCAAATGTATGAAGCATCGTCCAAGAGTAAAGACATCACCTTTTTCAGTTCTACCGTAACTATAAAAACATCCCCCCTCCCACCTTATACCGTCTGGATGAGCCTTTTCACCTCCCCTACTATTTCCTTGTCTGTTTAAAGGGCACTCAAAAGCTTCACCTATCTCCCTTTATTTATGAAACTTTCAACTTTCCTAAAGTCCCTCTGATATCTTTCCGTAAATACCATTCAGTATGCTTAAAGTTACTCATGAGAGCTTGTGTTTCCTCTGTTGATAAATGTTTGGCAATAAAAGCTGACCATTTATTCAAAAAACTTGGTTTGCATGGTAAATCAATCTGCCACGTATCTTTAATCCATGACAGCAGCCACTCCCAATACGGTCGTGTTTTGGGGCATAACCACATCCCGTGATCTAAGTCAGCCTTTAATAAACCACACTTTGGACATTTGATGATTCTAGACTCTGTATTCCGTGCACTAGTCATATTGAAAGCGTATATTGCTCTGTGTAACAGTTTCAGTTGTGTCTCCCTCCATCTTTCACATATCACTGCTTTCCTTGTCCTTGTCCACCCAGTCATTATCCTCTCTCTCCAGTCCTGGCTTACCAATAGTTTACCCCACCCTGCACTAATTGTAGTAACAGTTTTGTCATTGTCCCTATCTCTAAGTCGCTTATAAATGTCTGATAGTGACCACTTATTCCCCAACTGTTTGAGCAATGAATCAAATCCATTTACTGTACACTCCGGGGAAACCTCTTTCATCCTAGACTTACAAAAATGTATCATTTGATAATACTGCATTTCTTGCCTTCCCAAGCACCATTGTTTTGTGGCGGCGGACAGAAAATAATCTGGAAGTGCCCCTCCCGAGACCAGGCTCTGGATCCGCCACTGATCAGACCTGCACAAATACAAGCAGTGATGTGAAAACTCTTCAGCAGGTAGAGCTGTTGTTCCAGGTTTTCACAGGGTGATTGCTACATAAGGACCGCTGGCTGCTGCGTGTGGGCTGAGCTGTAAACTTTATTGGGCTTGTTAATCCTCATTAGTATTCTGTTTTAACACTTTCCATTTCAAGGTGTACAGCTTAGGCTACTTTCACACTAGCGTTCGGGGCTCCGCTTGTGAGTTCCGTTTGAATGCTCTCACAAGCGGCCCCGAACGGATCCGTCCAGCCCTAATGCATTCTGAGTGGATGCGGATCCGCTCAGAATGCATCAGTTTGGCACAGTTTGTCCTCCGCTCAGCAGGCGGACCCCTGAACGCAGCTTGCAGCGTTCGGGTGTCCGCCTGGCCGTGCGGAGGCAAACGGATCCGTCCAGACTTACAATGTAAGTCAATGGGGACGGATCCGTTTGAAGTTGACACTATATGGCTCAATTTTCAAAACTGATCTGTCTCCCATTGACTTTCAATGTAAAGTCAAAACGGATCCGTTTGCATTATCATGAACAAAAAAAAAAAATTTTTTTTTTTTTTTTTTTTTTTTTTTGTTCATGCTAATGCAAACAGATCCGTTCTGAACGGATCTAAGCGTTTGCATTATAGGTGCGGATCCGTCTGTGCAGATACCAGACGGATCCGCACCTAACGCAGGTGTGAAAGTAGCCTTAGAGGTGACACTGCATGACTTCACTAATAAACAGTAAATATAAACTAGGGTGAGTACTCCCAAACCCCCAAAAGGAGGACACCATAACCAGGACAGCAGGTGAAGATACAACATACAGAATGGAAACTGTAATCAATATAGGACATTACAGGGAGGAGTTATAAGAGGACTGAACTACAACTCCCAGCATGCCCAGGTCGCTATTATGGGATATCAGAGGACATTTCAGGGAGGGGGTGCAAGTGGAGAGGTCTACAGCTCCCAGCATATCCTGGCTGATATTATGTGATAACAGAGGACCTTACAGGGAGGGGGTATAAGAGGAGAGAACTGCAAATCCCATCATGTCCAGGCCTTTATTATGGGAAAACAGAGGACAATTCAGAGAGGGAGTATAAAATGAGAGGACTACAACTTCCAAGGTTTCTCAGGCTCACCACCATTTCTCCTCTTCACCGCTGAACTCCACCCCCACCTGCACTGATCATATGACAGTGACATCACAGGTTCTTATCACTTCTCTCCACTGTTGAGCTACGGCACCTTCTGCACTGATCACATGATGGTGACGTCACAACAGGTCCTTCAGCTCTTGTACTGTAGCAGATTATAGTGCCCCCGCAGCAACTTCCCCTCCTTGACAATCATGGATATTTTTGGTAATTTATAAATCCCAGCCAGGCAATTTTTTTAGGTCCCAGCAAGCGGAGATATCCAGTAAAAAGAAGACTTATGGTGACCCTATGTAAACCGGTCAAATGAGGGAATTCCAAATTCTTAGTGGTTAAAGACCTTTCTTGGTAACATTACACAACAGTGAGCAGGAGACCACTGAGAAAGTAAACTCAACTGGCTGACCCAACTTGTCTTAAGAGTGCTCGTTGGCATGTTTAGATTGCTTAGACATATCAACAAAGGATTGGTCAATGACAGAATGGTATGCTGTATGCATAGTTTTCTGAAAAGTTAGTAGGACTTTTGATTGTACAGTATATATTTTGAATTAAAGCTATATTTAGAATTTTAATGCCTATTTTACACGTCAGTGAATCACAGATGCGTGCTGTCTGTGGTCCCCACGGACTGCCCACATATCCATGGACTTTAAATTGTGTATTCATACAAAAAAGACACACGGAGCAAACACAGATCCTTCATGGACATCTTCATAAATGAACCACTGGCCATCTTGTCATGGATGTCATCACAAAATGTGTAACTAAGGCCTAAGTCCCCTTCCCAATCCAGTGGTACTTCTAAAGAAATCTATGCTGCTTGGTCACATGTTGCTTAGGGACTGTTGAGGGCATTCATTGGCTACAGCAGCAGATGTGACCCTGTCTGTATGGAAATGGGTCAACTGAAGAGAGCCCGGGAGTCATGAAGCTGGGATTGAGCAGCTGGGAAGTAAGTAAAGATTTTTTCATTGACTGGGGGAATTTAAAAAAATATGCTCACATAAGTTACATAATAGTTTATACATGTTTATATTTAACGCTAACAAGGTTTTTACAATATTTGAGGAATATAATCCCCACACCCTGACTGGCTCAGCTGAACATTAACTGAGATAGTTTATAACCTTTCCAGGATAAGATGATGACGTAACATCATGTGGCCTGCGTTTAACTGAGCATAGTAAATGTTTTTATCAATGTTGTATGAATTCATAGAGGCTTTAGGATTTATAAAGATGTGTTAAACTTACCATAATTGTCAAGGTAAGCTGACTTCGAACTCAAAAGAGAGAATTTATCATGGGCCGGCATTTTACACCAGTCATCATAAATTAGGCCTCTTGCACTTAAACGTTTTTTTTTTACGTTTACGTTCCTTTTTTTTTTTTACGTTCCGTATATAGACTGTATACAGAACCATTAATTTCAATGGATCCGCAAAAAAAACGGAAGGTACTCCATATCCGTTTTTCAGTTTTTCCGTTCCGTTCAAAGATTAAACATGTCCTATTATTGTCTGCATAAGGCCCCTTGCAGACGAGCGTGTCCGGATTAGGTCCGGATGCGTCCCGGTGCACTGCGGCGAACCCGCACGAGTAGGTGCGCAATTTGCAGTCAGTTTTGACTGCGATTGCGTTCCAATGTTCAGTTTTTATCGCGCGGGTGCAATGTGTTTTGCACGCGCGTGATAAAAAACCGACTGTGGTACCCAGACCCGAACTTCTTCACAGAAGTTCAGGTTTGGGTTAGTTGTAGTGTAGATTGTATTATTTCCCCTTATAACATGGTTATAAGGGAAAATAATACCATTCTGAATACAGAATGCATAGTAAAATAGCGCTGGAGGGGTTAAAAAAAATAATTTAACTCACCTTAATCCACTTGTTCGCGCAGCCGGCATCTCTTCTGTCTTCATCTGTGAGCAATAGGACCTTTGATGATGTCACTGCGTTCATCACATGGTCCATAACATGATCCATCACCATGGTGATGGATCATGTGATGAGCATAGTGACGTCATCAAAGGTCCTATTGCTCACAGTTAAAGACAGAAGAGATGTCGGCTGCGCGAACAGCAACCGTGCATGAAAATCGCACCGCTTCCGCACTTGCTTGCGTATGCTTGCGATTTTCACGCAACCCCATTCACTTCTATGGGGCCTGCGTTCCGTGAAAAACGCAGAATATAGAACATGCTGCGATTTTCACGCAACGCACAAGTGATGCGTGAAAATCACCGCTCGTGTGCACAGCCCCATAGAAATGGATGGGTCATGATTCAGTGCGGGTGCAATGCGTTCAGCATCAGTGTTTAACAATGTAATAGACATGAGCAACATTCCGCAGAAAATGCTTCATGCCTTAATTGTCACCCTCCCAAAACCAGGGAAAACACCAGATAAAGAGGCAAATTTCCGTCTAATATCCCTCCTAAATGGAGCTCTGAAAATCTACTACAAAATACTGGCTAATAGACTACTTAACATTCTCCCAAGATTAATAAAAAAAGATCAGGTGGGCTTTATAAAACATTTACAAACAATTGATGGAACCAGAAGATTTATAGACCTAATTCACTATGTGGAACAGACTGGAACGCCTTCTCTGCTTCTATCTTTGGATGCGGAGAAGGCATTCGACAGAGTCCACTGCGGTTATTTGAAAGAAGTGCTTAGTAAATTTGGCGTTAATGGCCCCTTTCTTTCTGAGTGATGGCACGCTATTCCATCCCATCCTCATCTGTTTTTTCATCAGGTTTTTTATCCCAAAGCTTCACAATTGCAAACGGTACAAGACAAAACGGAAGCATTTTTCTCCGGTTTCCTCTGCCTGATATCAATACCGGAAAATGGAAACGCTAGTGTGAAAGTAGCCTTAAATGCATCACTGACTACAAAGAGAACGCTATCTAAAATGCTGTCTCTGATCATCCCAGGTGTCTTATCTGTATGAGGCCTCATCCTGGTGCCTTCTTAATATCAAATTGGCAATACCAAGGTCATTCCACAACTTCCCTTCTAGCACAACTTAGATACAAGCAGCCCTTTTTTAAGTAAGCTAAATGATCTTTCACATACTTGTGAATAGAGTATAATGTGATATTGGCAATCGATTATCTGGAAAGTTATGCATGATTATCTTCCTCATCACTGAGTAAATTATAAAACAGCTGAACAAAGTGGAATGAAAGTTATCTTATTTTTATCACAAAGGTGAAAGAGACCATAAAACATGACTTTAGAATATAAAAGGGAAGTTTACAAGAGTGTATATCAAACACAGAAAGAACTGGTAAACATAAAGCGGCAATAAAGATTTCATTGATGCTGACAAATCAATATAAAAGACAGGGCTATGACACTTTACAAGAGTAGACCATAATTGCATAACATCATTTTAAACTTATTGATGACAATTATAGATGCAAAATACACTTTACCACTGGCACTACTATGGCTGCTGAAGTTTTCTTGCCACTTACAATATTTTCCCTTTGCTGGCACTGGCAGGCAATTTCGAGCACCAGGATGCAGACTTTTTCAGTAGGAGCACTGCTATGTAACACCTAACTACGTCTAAGGCTACTTTCACACTGGCGTTTTGGTTTCCGTTTGTGAGATCCGTTCAGGGCTCTTACAAGCGGTCGGTCCAAAACGGATCAGTTTTGCCCTAATGCATTCTGAATGGATAAGGATCCGCTCAGAATGCATCAGTTTGCCTCCGCCCCGCTTCCATTCTGCTCTGGAGGCGGACACCAAAACGCTGCTTGCAAATGGGGACGGATCCATTTTTACTGACACAATATGGCACAATAGAAAACGGATCCGTCCCCCATTGACTTTCAATGGTGTTCAAGATGGATCCGTTTTGGCTATGTTACAGATAATACAAACGGATCCGTTCTGAACGGATGCATGCGGTTGTATTATCTGAACGGAAGCGTTTGTGCAGATCCATGACGGATCTGTACCAAACGCGAGTGTGAAAGTAGCCTAACACACACCATTCCCTTGATTTACGGTGCTAGACCAAGTCGAAGTTGTACTCTAGCGCTGTCAATCAAGGGGATGGGGGTGTCCGATAGTGGTGCTTGTATTGAAAAAGTCAGCATCCTGGTGCTCGAAATTGCCTGCCAGCAAAGGAATAAAAGTTTGTTTTATTAACACCCATGGCGCTGACAGTGAGGCGGAAGGTATTATTTTAAACTGCAGGATCACCCCTACCACGCTATGAGCCTGGTTTAATAGGGGTGTTCTGGTGACAGAGCCGCTTTAATATATGTATAGTATGCTTTAACTGTAGCACTTTATGACTATACTTCACAAGGCAATTCCAGTCTCTCCTTTACAATAGGTAGACCTGAGCTACACTGGGACTTTTGTAGCGCAACTGATTGATTTTAACTATTGAACCACAGCTGCAGTCCAAATGAAGGCTTTTAATTAAATGCAATCTTCTGGACTGCAGCTGTCGTTCAATAGTTAAAATCAATCAGTTGCGCTACAAAAAGTCACAGTGTAGCCCAGGCCTAAATCTATAGCTCTCCAAAGCTTTTGCTTAGCTCCATTTAGAACAAAAGTTCAAAATCATAGTACTGATCATTTACCTACAGATGTAGCAGAGTTTACACCTGTATTATTTAGATACATTCAAAACGGCAAATCTGACCCATACTACCAACTAGAATGAATGAAAGTGTAATCTGTAAACGAAAAATGTAGTGTTGGTGTAATTGAGAAAATATATTCCCAGGACATGTTTCTTATAAAAAATCTTCACTAAGGGGGTCATTTATTAAGACTAGTGATGAGCGAATTTCAGGTTAAGAAATTCATTCACGCTTCGTTTACTGGTAAAAGGTGAATTGCGTTATGGATTCCATTACCACGGACCATAACGCAATTCTATAACGGAATGCCTTTAGAGGCATTCTGTCATAATAGAATTCTATGGGCTGCAAAACGGATCCGTCCCGTTTCCGTTATGCAGGGGAGCCCCCTCCTGCTCTAAAAGGCATTCCGTTATGCATTCTGTCATAGAATTGCGTTATGGTCCGTGGGAACGGAATACATAACGCAATTTACCTTTTACCAGTAACAAATTAAAAAATATGAAATTCGCTCATCTCTACTTAAGACTAGTGTTTTAGGCGCTGGTATTAATAAGCCCTTTAGCTGGCGGTGGATCCGTCGAAGTTATAAAGAGGCACCGGCCTTTACATAACTTCGATGTATCCTGCACCAGTCTAAATGTAAGCCAGCTTCCTTGCAAACAGGCATAGAAAATTATGAATGAGATGAGCCTGCCGGCCCGTCCTATTCCCCGGCCACGACACGCCCACTTTTTTTAGACCTGACGTGAGCGGGGAAAAGTCACAGATTGCGGCGCAAATAACCTGGTGCAATCTGCACCAGAAACACGTCTAATATAGGTGTGGTTCTGATAGTAAATGACCTCCTTTAGAGAAAAAATAGAGCTGTACAGAAGTCGGAAAAATTAAGATGATCTTTCCTGAAACTCCACTTAAACAAACCCAGCAATCACTTCACCGCCAAAAGGAAACAGGATATACTCTGAGAGCCGATGTCCAGTTTTCTGACTGCCCATCACATACTTCAGAAATCTGTGTCTCCACTTATTCCGCTGTGACGCCATGTTTGTTGCTATCTATTGTTGACTTCTGTCACTTAAAATAACATTTCCAAGAAGTATTGTTCTGCTTAAATTATATGTGAAAATCACATGACAGGATTTTATAAACTGTCATAATTTACAGCAATCTGAGGATCCAATGATACAGATGAGGAAAACCAAGCCACACGGTTAATAAGGTCATGGGAAAAGTAAAGAAGGAGAAAAGTATCAACTGTCACCATGAAAATGCAGCGCAGTCTGCAGGCAGCATGTTATAGAGCAGGAAGAGCTGAGCAGATTGATCTATAGTTTTATGGCAGAATCTCACACACATGGACTGCGGGTCATATTGCAGCGTACTCAAGTTAGGTTTAGAAATGTTCCTGGGTGTTGTAGTGCAATAGACACTAACCTGAGACGGCTGACTCTCTGCAAGGGCAGGTGATGATGAAAAGTGTTTGTGACGCCAGTGCCAATTAAACGGTGGCACGCCGTTTGCTGATAGCAGGAATAACTGAGGAACCACGTGATGTTAAAGCAGAACTCAAACTTTAGTAGTCATCATGCATGGACATAGATGGAAGCGCAGTTCCTTTGCAGACAGTTGGTTGCAGTACATTTGATGCAGGCAATATATAGCAAGGTGACTTCAGAGTGTTAAACACAGGATTTGTAGTACAGGCGGCTTGCACTCTATTCCTGACTGATCCTGGAACATAGAAAATCTTCTCCAAGGCCCAATACCCTAGCTCTGGCGTATATCCTTGGTTTTATCTTTATCAAGTACCTCCTCTGTTGTCTTGAGTACCTCTTGCTTTTCTGAGCTTTGCCTCTGTCTCTCTCTCAGCTTCCTCAGGCTCTAGAAACTTCTGAACTCTCCCAGTGTCCTCAGGCTGATCAGCTGTGGTGTTCCTGCTTCTGCACATATATATTTAGGAGGGGAACCTTCTCCTTGGATCTGGAACCCGGTTACAGGGACTGCAATACCCTCTCCTGGTCTGCAGGCTTCAGGCCTGGACTTGACTCTGACATTGTCTAATCTCTGGTTAGACTAGACTTCAGACCTTAGACTGACTTTCCTTTCCCTGACTGGGCCTTATATAAACTAGGGCTCCCTAGCTCCCTCTAGTGACTCAGAGCTGGAATGACACCCCTAGCAGGCCTGTACATGCAAGTTTCACAGTAACAGGGAAATACATAGCATTACATTACATTTTATAAAGATGACTTATACCAGCTTCCCCAAAGATAAGGGGGACGACAGCACACAAGTGACCCTTCTGTAGTGACGGGCATTACAGTCCCCGTACACTACATACCCCACTGCTTTAAGCTGAGTACGACCTCGTACTCCATCAGGGTTCGTCCAACTGGAATCTCTACCTGAAACAGAAAAAGAGACATGCAGGCATACATATATGTAATTCATCTGCATTTACATTCATATCAGGTCCAATTGGCAAAAGTGAAGGTTGGTGACAAGGGGCGTCGTTCTCTTCTTCTCAGGATAGTGAATGGAACTGGGGCGCTGACCTGGCACAGCGTAACATTATAACCAGGATAGTCCATGACAATGAATAGGTCCATATTAGAACAGCAAAATAGATAAAACAGTATAAAAGTTCTTGGAGGCTCAAAGAACAAACATGAGTCTGTACCCAGGTTATTTTCCTATTAAATCACAGAGGCTCTCGTGCGGTGGAGTCCATCTCTGGGCACATTCCTTTTAAAAAGAGTAAGAATCTCAGAGGCTCAGGTTCTTTTGAGTCTGTCTCCGGGCACGGTTCCTTAGTATCAAGTTGCACAATATAAAACAAGTGCTGTAATACCCCTGATCAACCTGAAAAGGGGGTAAAGGTAAAAGGTGCAACAAAGGAACAGGCACAACTTGACGTGGGATAGCAAAAGCAGGCAGGAGATCCTGGAAACAAACTTGGCTTTGTTGACCTTGGGATTTCAGTGGTTAACACCTACCACTGAGCCGTGGATGAACTGGCAGCAGCAACAAACGACCAGGAAACATAGGACTCCTGTCCTGGAAGGGTTAATAACATCATTATTTGGTGAAATAAATCAAAGGCCTAGCAGGCTGATTCACAGGGGTATGTCATCATTACCCGGCTCTGCTGGCAAATACGGCCTGTAGTAGTCCTCTACAGGAGGATGGGCCCACATAACGGTGTTAGGGGGCAGCTGCAAGGTAAAGGGGCCCCTAATAGGTATTGGCCCCATGGGCCTAGGGGTAAACCCTTGGGTGGACCGTACTGGTCCCGGCATGATAATTGTGGGATGTAAGACAGTTGGTACCACCGCCGCAAGCGGTCCGGTGGGCTCGGTGTAGCAACTCACAGGAATTACGGGTCTTCCTTGGGGCCTGGACGGAGCAACATTAGCAGACGGTGGTTTACGGGTGGTGACAGGCACCCTTACCTCGTCCTTCTTTGGCGGCGTCTGGATCCTGGCGGTCGCGATCTTGCGCAGCACCGCAACTTCTCCTCCAGCCGGACAATCTGTTCACCGATGCTCTCCGTGTCAGAGTCGCTGTCATCTGCTGGCGCCGCCGGCGCAGGTACAGTCAACGATGGCGCGGACTCGGCCTCTGCAGGTTCTGGTGATGCATCGGGTCTCCGACCCCTCCGGATGTTCTCAAAGGTATTGCGAAGTCCTTTTAAGTTTTCCAAATCTTGTATGGTCTTCTCCCGACGAGGCAGCTCGGGGGAAGGATAGGGGCTCACCCATTTTTCCAACACGGTTGGCTGCCAGAAGACGTTAGGCCCAAAGAAGGAGCTCCGCTCCTGGAAGGCGTGATGGGCCGGCTCTGGAGAGCGTTCCGGTTCCCGCTCGCAGCCAGAGTAGTCTTCTTCTTCTGCCTCCCAGTCCTCAGGTTCTCGCTTGGGACGGGTCACAGCAGTTGCATAAGGGCCTCTCAGGCTCTCGGCAGGGGTGAACTCCACTTCCTCTCCCTCGCGGAGGCTGTGCTGATAGGAAGGGAGGTAGTCTCTCTTGACAGATCTTCTGTTAACATATAGGTCTCTGCCAGTCAGGTAATCTTGTATGAACCCGTAGCCACGGGCTTTGTCAAAGGACACCACCAACCCCTTTCTCCTTTCCAGGTGGGGTTGGGTGTTGGTGTGTCGTTCATGGATAGTCTTGGTCAGTTCCTCATAATAGATTTTGGTCTTTGTATTCCGCTTTATAGCGGCCTCCCGGATCTCTGCCATTAGTGAAGACCACTTGAAAGAGGGCTGAAAGAAGTCTCTCCAGGAGCCATAGCAGGGCTCCGGTTCTTTCTCCCGTGGCGGGCAGGCGGGTTTCTCCGGTCCCGGAGAGTAGGCCGGTGGAGCCTCTTCTGGCTCTACACCAATATCATTCATTTTTGGTATTTCAGGCGCGGACGTTGCAGCAAAGCGGTGCTCACTCTCCAACATGCTCGATCCTTCTCTGGAGAGCGATAGGGTGGCGCCAATAAGATCAGCCAGATCCTCCCATTGCACTGGGAGGCCGCCCCCCAGGTATTCCAGTATATGGAAGGCGGAGTCCATGCTGGCCAACATGCAAATGTCCAGATAAGCAGTGGCGCCTGACCTTGAACTCCTTCCCGCTATTTCCTCAAAAAGGCGCCAATTTTTCCTGCTTTTTCGGGATGAAGATGACGCAGCAGCTATTTCAGTAGTCTCAGCGGCTATCTTTAGTAGAAACGCTGTCTATTCACTGACAGCAAGCAGGATGATGAAAAGTTCACAAAACCACACTCCGGTGTTGCGATTTCTTTCCTCTTGATAGCGCAACACTGTACAGCGCTTTTTGGAGGTTTTTGGCACACTTTGGGTATGTTTTTCAGTCCACAAAATTCACTTTAATAAAACAGGCAATATGTCACTTTGGTCACAGGGCAACTGTATAAGGCACAAAGTTCACGCTTCTTGCACTAGAAAGCGTGCATATCCTGTTCGTGACGCCAAAAGAGAGGTGCAGCCCACTCAAGTTAGGTTTAGAAATGTTCCTGGGTGTTGTAGTGCAATAGACACTAACCTGAGACGGCTGACTCTCTGCAAGGGCAGGTGATGATGAGAAATGTTCGTGACGCCAGTGCCAATTAAACGGTGGCACGCCGTTTGCTGATAGCAGGAATAACTGAGGAACCACGTGATGTTAAAACAGAATTCAAACTTTAGTAGTCATCATATAGGGACATTGACGGAAGCGCAGTTCCTTTGAAGACAGTTGATTTTCAATACAGTTGATGCAGGCAATATATATGTATATAGCAAGGTGACTTTAGAGTGTTAAACACAGGACTTGCAATACAGGCAGCTTGCTCTCTATTTCTGACTGATCCTGGAACATAGAAACTCTTCTCCAAGGCCCAATGCCCTAGCTCTGGCGTATATCCTTGGTTTTATCTCTATCAAGTACCTCCTCTGTTGTCTTGAGTACCTCTTGCTTTTCTGGGCTTGCCCCTGTCTCTCTCTCAGCTTCCTCAGGCTCTAGAAACTTCTGAACTGACTTCCTGGCTAGGCCCTAGCCTATTTATACTGAACTGGGGGCTCCCTCTGCTGGCTGGAATAAAGATTGCCTGCACCAGGCCTAACTGGCTTAAAGGGAAACATACATTATGATATAGCAGTGTCGGGTAACCTACCCGTATGCTGCAATATGTGGCTTCCCGAGACCAGCAGGGCTGCATCTTCCTCTGAGGGGGCAGCAGCTGACGGCAGTTGAACGGAGCCTACGGCTCCCATCCCAGCCATTCAGTCTCATACAGTTGTGTTCAAAATTATTCAACCCCCACTGAAATTGAGTGTTTTGGCCAGTTTGACATTGATTTTGATCATTTCAGTCATCTTGTTTACAATTAAATCAAATAGGCACTTGTAAGTCAGACAAATATAACAACATTTATAATGAAAAAAACACAAATGTATTTTCTGTGCTCACATCATTATCAGTTTTATTCAACCCCCAAGTGACATTCAATCTTAGTACTTCGTACAACATCCTTTTCCAGTTATAACAGCTTTTAAACGGGAAGCATAGCTTGACACAAGTGTCTTGCAGCGATCTACGGGTATCTTCGCCCATTCTTCATGGGCAAAAGCCTCCAGTTCAGTCATTCTTAGGCTTACGCGATGCAACTGCTTTCTTTAAGTCCCACCAGAGGTTCTCAATCGGATTTAGGTCTGGTGACTGCGATGGCCACTTCAAAATGTTCCAGCCTTTAATCTGCAACCATGCTCTAGTGGACTTGGAGGTATGCTTGGGATCATTGTCCTGTTGAAAAGTCCAACGTCTCCCAAGCCTCAGGTTTGTGACGGACTGCATCACATTTTCATCCAATATCTCCTGGTACTGAAGAGAATTCATGGTACCTTGCACACTCTGAAGCTTCCCTGTACCTGTAGAAGCAAAACAGCCCCAAAGCATGATTGACCCCCCGCTATGCTTCACAGTAGGCAAGGTGTTCTTTTCTTCATAGGCCTTGTTCTTCCTCTTCCAAACATAGCGTTGATTCATGGGCCCAAACAGTTCTAATTTTGTTTCATCAGTCCACAGAACACTATCCCAAAACTTTTGTGGTTTGTCCACATGACTTGGCATACTGCAGTCGACTCTTCTTATTCTTTGGAGACAGCAAGGGGGTGCGCCTGGGAGTTCTGGCATGGAGGCCTTCATTACGCAGTGTGCGCCTTATTGTCTGAGCTGAAACTTCAGTACCCACATCTGACAAATCTTTTTTCAGTTCCTCAGCAGTCACACGGGGACTTTTCTCCACTTTGCGCTTCAGGTAGCGTACAGCAGTCGAAGTCAGCATCTTCTTTTTGCCACGACCAGGTAGCATTTCAACAGTGCCCTTTGCCTTGAATTTGCGAATGATGCTTCCTATGGTGTCTCTTGGTATGTTTAACATCTTTGCAATCTTCTTATAGCCATTGCCCTTCCTGTGAAGAGAAATCACCTCTTCTCTTGTCTTCCTGGACCATTCTCTTGACTTCACCATGTTTGTAAACACACCAGTAAATGTCTAGAAGGAGCTGAGTATCACAGTCCTTTTAAATCTGCCTAATTGGTGCTAATTATGCTTGATTGCTGCTCCTTGACATCCACAGGTGTTTTCAATACCTGATCGAAAACACTTGAATGAACCTCTGTTCTTAAGACTGGTAGTCTTTAAGGGGTTGAATAATTGTGTCAATGAAGAAATCACAAAAAAACATTTAATACTGTATTACAAAAACAATTGATGTCATTTTAGTTGCATTTGGTTCTTTAAAAAGTCCTTGTAAGATTTCATTCTGAACACAATTACAAATGTACACTAAATTCCCTAAAACCCTTTACAGCATTGGGGGTTGAATAATTTTGAACACAACTGTAGGTCGCAGACTATGAGGCAGTAGAATGGCACAACAGTTAGCAATGACAGCCTCCTGCGCCAGGTCTCAGGCAGCACGATGATCTGGTCACGAATGCCTGCGTCATCGAGACTCCCTGTGCTGGGACGCAGCAACTAACACCGCAGGCCAGAAGACGCTGTGCCCTGCATCACAAATGGTGGTGGGAATGGGAGTCAAGTAGTTTTTGTTAATATATATATGTTACCACTACTGGGGGCACTACAGTGGGGGGCATTAATGCAGGTTGGAGCACTACAGGAGGGGATTCCTACAGGCTGGAACCTTACCATGTCCTACAGGAGGAATTATATGCACAGATTTTAAGGGGCATTATATCATGGGGGGTTATAACTGTAAGAGGGCATTAGAAATATAAGTGGCACTGCAGGAGGACTTCAACAACAGGGGAAATTATAACAGGGGAAATTATAACTACAGGGGGCATTATAAACATGGGGGGCACTCATAGGCGTCGCTACAGGAGGGCAAGGGCGGGCAATTATTCCTTGCCCCTCCGCATGCCCCGCCGCTGATTCCCCTTTAAAACGCTGGCGCCGCTAGTACAGTGGCGATAGGTCCAGGGCAGTCTTTAACGCGGGGCAAAAGGGGCAGCTGCCACGGGCACAGTTGCTCCTGGGGGGCCCAAGGCAGCCGCCTCTTGAGCCCCGCTGGCCACTGGTGACGTGGGGGGTGGCGGCAGGGCACAGGGAGATGAGCGCTTCCATTGTGGAAGCGCTCATCTCCATAGTCATCCGTATCGCCGTCCTCCGGACAGCGATACAGATAGATGTGCTGCGGCGGAGCAGGGGAGGGAGAGGCGTCTCCCTTCCCCATTCCTCTGATAGGCTGCAGGCCTACAGGGCAGAACACAGGCTAGAAGAGGCCTGCATCGGATCGCTGCCAGCCTGATGGAGGTAAGTATAAGTGTTTCTTTTTTTGATATGGTACTACTACTGGCACATGATTGGGGGGCATTAGTGATGAGCGAGCATGCGCGAATTACAGTTTTTATTCTGAGAAAGCTTTTCCAAGACTGAAAAGTCCTTTTAAGGACTACTGTGTGTGTGTGTGTGTTTTAGAGCAGCAATCTACTTACCTGCAGTCTCAGGGGCAGTGCTGAGGAAGGGGCAGATAGTAAAAACAGCAAATTTCTCTCCCTGCACTAAGAAAAGCTTTTCAAAGACCCCAAAGTCCTTTTAAGAACTACTGTGTGTGTTTGACAGCAGCAAGATATTTTTATTTTATACCTATTAGTGACATATACTGTACATCATCCGCAGACTGTCTTTAATAATCTGGGACACATCTAGTGTCCATAGTGTGTGGCTTTGTGTAAAAAATACTGTGGATTTCTGTGACATATATGTCCTGCATCCGAAAACAGTGTCTGTATTGCAAATTCCAATAATATGGGCCTAATATAGTGTCCATATTCTCTGGGTTTCTGTGACATACTGTCCTGCATCCGAAAACTGTCTGTATTGCAAATTCCAATAATCTGTGGTGTTCTTTAACCAATACTGTACTAAATCAGAAAACAGTGTCTGTATTGCAAATTCCAATAATCTGGGTCTAATATAGTGTTCATAATTTGTGGTGTTCTGTAACCAATACTGTCCTGCATCCGAAAACAGTCTGTATTGCAAATTCCAAAAATCTGGGCCTAATATAACGTCCATATTTTGTGGGTTTCTGTGACATATACTGTCCTGCATCCGAAAACTGTCTTTAGCGGACAGTAAAACAATCTGCGCCACATCAAGTGACAAAACCATTAATATGAAGAAGACGAGCACTAAGGGACAGGGAAGTGGGCGTGATGCTGATGGTGCACAAAGAGGCCGTGGCCTTGGAAGCAATGAAACTGCCTGCTGCCAGTGCACCAGAAAAAAAAAATAAACATCCATCGTACCCAGCTTCATGTCCAACTTAGCTGGGCGGCGCAGGACAACACTGTCCAAGTCGGACCAGTGCAAACAGTTGGTCGGTTGGATTGCTGAAGATAATGCTTCCAGTCGGTTAAGCACCACCCTCTCTTCCATCAAGTCCAATCTCTGTAGCCAAAGATTCTGGTCAACCGAATCCTCACTTTGATCATCCTTCCTCCCACTATGGAGAGGCTTGCCAAACGAGTGATCCCACACTCGGATATTCCGAGGAGCTCTTTCCAGCGCCACTATTAGATTTGGCCCTCCCACCCAGCACGCTTGAAGAGGGACCTGAGATATTGTGCCCTGATTCCCAACCTCTTGAGCTTTTACAGTCTCAAGAAGATGACGGTGGTGAACGGCAATCATTCGTTCACTAGGTGGATGATGATGAGACAGTTGTCAATCACTGAGATTGTGGTTAGATCAAGTCAGGAGAATGAGCAGAGTGAGAAAGTGGAAGAGGAGGTGGTGGACAATGAGGTCACTGACCCAACATGGGAAGGTGAAAAGCCGAGTGAGGACAGCAGTACAGAGGGGGAGGAATCCGCAGCACTGCAACAGGCTGGAAGAGGCAGTGGGGTTACAAAAGGGAGAAGTCGGCACACACCAAACAGGCCCGCAACCGTTACAATGAGCACCCCATGCGTAAATCTACCTTGCCATGGGGTAGGTGTTACGCAGTATGGCGCTTTTTTGAGGAAAGTACAGACGACAAAAGAGTGGTAGTTTGCAACCTGTGCCGTACCAAAATGAGCCCGGGCGTGAACACTAGCAACCTCACCACCACCAGCATGATCCGCCACATGGCATCCAAGCACCCTAATAAGTGGGCCGAACGCCTGGGTCCACAATCTGGGTCTGCGGGTCACACCACTGCCTCCTCTTCCCCTGTGTTACGCACTGCTGGCCAATCCCCTGTCGAAAGCACAGGCCCGGATTAATGGCGGATCCAGAGCCTGGTCTCGGGAGGGGCGCTTCCAGATTGTATTGTGGCAGCGGACAGATGCCAGATGCCTGTCCCGCCAAACTGAGGGACAAACTGAAATGTCCCAGTCCCCATGGGTAGTTAATCACATATGTGAACTTAGCCGCAGACCACAGGACTGTAGGACAGGTATTGTAATTACAGTGCGGCACTGCGGTGCAGCGGCGGCGGCTTAAAGGGGAAATGAAAATCAGCGGGAAACTCCTCGGGCGGGGGGGTATAATTGCCCCGTTGCCCCCCTGGATCCGCCACTGGCCCGGATGCCGCCCGCCCTGCACCTGGACCTTCGCATGAACAATCAGCAACAACATCCACTTCCCTGTCCCAGCGCAACGTGCAAATGTCCATAACACAGTCATTTGAATGCAAGCGCAAATACCCACCCACAGGCCATAGCACTAAATGCGCAACTTTACTGGCCCTTGAAATGTTACCATTTAGGCTTGTGGACAATAAGGCCTTCTGTAGCCTGATGTAAGCGGCCGTCCCTCGGTACGCAGTCCCCAGCCGCCATTATTTTACACGGTGTGCCGTGCCCGCCTTACACCACCATGTGTCCCAGAACATCACCCGTGCCCTGACCAACGCACTTACTGGGAAGGTCCACTTCACCAGGGACACATGGACAAGTGCTGGTGGCCAGGGACGCTACATTTCCCTGACTGCCCACTTGGCGAATGTTGTGGAGGCCGGGAGTGAGTCGTACCCTTAGATGGCACAGGTGCTACCCACGCCCAGGATTGCGGGCCCTACGTCCATCAGGGTCTCCACCAGCAGCTATTTTACTGGCTCCAACCCCCACTTCTTCTCCTCCACCGCCTCCTCCTCCACTTCCACCTCCAGCAGCAGTCAGCTATCAGTCGCTAGCTGGAAGCAGTGTAGCACTGCTGTGGGTAAGCGTCAACAGGCCGTGCTGAAGCTGATCTGCTTAATGGGAAAAACAGCACACCGCCGCAGAGCTGTGGCAGGGTATAAGGGACCAGACCGAGCTGTGGCTCGCCACCTAACCTACAACCAGGCATGGTTGTGTCTGACAATGGCCATAACTTGGTGGCGGCTTTGGAGCTCGGCAACCTGACACACATCCCATGCCTAGCCCACGTCTTAAACTTAATGGTTCAGCGGTTTATCAAAACCTACCCCAATTTTCCAAAGCTACATGTGTGCCCATTTCCGCAAGTCGTCCACAACTTCAGCCACTCTGTCAACGCTGCAGCAGTGCTTGAAATTGCCAGCTCACCGACTTTTGTGCGACGCGAGCACGCACTGGAACTCTACGTTCTACATGTTGGCCAGGCTTTGTGAGCAGCAGAGGGCAGTTGAGGAATACCAGCTGCAACATGGTTGTCGCCTTTCGAGTCAACTGCCACTATTCACAAGCGAGGAGTGGGCATTGATGTCAGACCTCTGTGAGGTTTTAAAAAACTTTGATAAATCCACACAGATGGTTAGTGGCGATAACACTATTATCACCGTAACCATCCCACTGCTGTGTCTACTCAAACGATCGCTGCTCACAATTAAGGACGACGCACTGAATGTGGCAGACAAGGAAATGGTGGAGGACATTACACAGGGTGATAGCTAGACCAACCACAGTTAGTCTTCTCAGCGCGAATTGGACCATGAAGAGGAGGAGGAGCTGGAGACAGTTGCCTATGCTATAGAGGGTAGTACCCATGGAACTTTCATTCCATCTGTTCACCGTGGATGGGTAGACTAGGAGGAGGATGAGGAGATGGAGAGTCATCCTGATGGCAACATCGACGTCTTGCCTGTTGGTACTCTGGCACACATGGCTGACTTCATGTTAGGCTGCCTTTCCCGCGACCCTCGCGTTATACGCATTTTAGATAAGGCTACTTTCACACTAGCGTTCGGGGCTCAGCTTGTGAGCTCCGTTTGAAGGGGCTCACAAGCGGCCCCGAATGCATCCGTACTGCCCTAATGCATTCTGAGTGGATGCGGATCCGCTCAGAATGCATCAGTCTGGCAGCATTCAGCCTCCGCTCAGCAAGCGGACACCTAAACGCTGCTTGCAGGGTTCGGGTGTCCGCCTGGCTGTGCGGAGGCAAACTGATCCGTCCAGACAATGTAAGTCAATGGGGACGGATCCGTTTGAAGATGACACAATTTGGTGCAATTTGCAAACGGATCCGTCCCCCATTGACTTTCAATGTAAAGTCTGGACGGATCCGTCTGAACTACTTTCACACTTAGAATTTTTTCTAAGCTATAATGCAGACGGATCCGTTCTGAACGGATCCAAACGTCTGCATTATAGGAGCGGATTCGTCTGTGCAGACAGCAGACGGATCCGCTCTGAACGCTAGTGTGAAAGTAGCCTAACACGGATTACTGGGTGTTCACCCTTCTCGACCCCCGCTACAAAGAGAACTTCTCATCTCTCATTCCTGTGGTGAAGAGGACGAGTAAAACGGTGCAATACCAGAAGGTACTTGTTGAGAGATTGCTCCAAAATTTTTCATCTGACAACACGGCAGGCAGAGTCCATACTTCCTTAGGCAACCGAGGAAGGGAGACAAGGGGAACACACAGCAGTTCCAACAAAGGCACGGCAGCACTCTCCAAGGCATGGGACACTTTCATGACACCCCGCCAGCAACCTCACCCTGAAGCACGGCCTAGTGGTACAAGGAGGGAAAAGTTTTGGAAGATGGTAAAGGAATACATAGCAGACTGTGTCAGCGTCCTAAATGATCCCTCAGTGCCTTGCAACTATTGGGTATCCAAGCTGGACACGTGGCACGAACTTGCGCTCTATGCCTTGGAGGTGCTAGCCTGCCCTGCCGCCAGCGTTTTGTCTGAGCGT
This sequence comes from Bufo bufo, assembly GCF_905171765.1. Classification (NCBI taxonomy): domain Eukaryota; kingdom Metazoa; phylum Chordata; class Amphibia; order Anura; family Bufonidae; genus Bufo; species Bufo bufo. The sequence goes on from NC_053391.1 coordinate 378,327,724, forward strand.
GTATTTAGTGCTGCTGGTTGCATTATAACAGATAAGCATATCAGCTTGTCCACTGGCAGTCCTGACAAAGCCGCTGAGGTGAAACACGCGTCGAGGTCTTGCACTTAGGGTCATCATATCTCTTCTCGGCTTGATCATGTCTTCAGGTACGTCCTGGGTCAGGTGTGTTTATTAAGAGACTGTTATATACAACATCCATATTAGGCCTACGCTATCGATCAGGCCGTATATTTACCATCTGTGTTGTGATATAGACTAGGCTGTGGATATACTATTACCACACTTGTTATATACATACTGTCTATGGTTACCAAGGACGTAGGCTGTGGACCTCACAAACATCCTGGGAGCACTCCCTGATATAATTATATCACGTTATATTACCTCTTTCTGGGGTGCTGTATAATTTGTATTATCTTTGTAGTACACATATTGAATGTTTGTGAGACACAGCATTTGACCTGGTACCCTGTAAGTGCTTATTAGCCTTGTGGGGACACATGACAGTCCAGTAGAGTGTATGCCCTTCGCTTCTCTGTATACTTTTTTCCATCTTGCCTTTTTTTTTACAGATTTTAAGATACAATAAAGTTGATATGATTTTGGATATATTATCTCCACTGGCTCTTTTGTTATGACATTGTATGTTATTCCAGGTGGAATGTTGTGCTGTCAATTATAGACAGAGGTTTTTTGTAGGCTCACTGGCAATGCTGACAGGTTGACTCAGATAAAAATGAACAAGGCCTGGATTGCCCCTGACTTCTCAACTCCACCAGAGGAGAGCTGAGCTGATGATGAACATAAAGGCAATTTCAATCTATCATTTATAATGTACTCAATCTACTGTAGTGTATTCCCATGCACCTTTTCCACCACAAAAAAAAAAAAAAAAAAAAAAAAAGAGTATATGGTTGAATCTTGTTTTCTCCTCCTCCTCCTCCTCCACCAGATTGTATATATTCCCTCCATTCAATTTTTTATAGGGTCAGATCAACTGCAGGCCCTCAACAATTTTTTTTTATAGGGTCAGCTGAACAGCCTGCACTCGCATATAATGTTTTAGAGCATCATTTGAACAGCATGCACTCGCATATGTTTTAGAGCGTCATTTGAACAGCATGCACTCGCATATAATGTTTTAGAGCGTCAGCTGAACAGCATGCACTCGCATATAATGTTAGAGCGTCAGCTGAACAGCATGCACTCGCATATAATGTTAGAGCGTCAGCTGAACAGCATGCACTCGCATATAATGTTTTAGAGCGTCAGCTGAAAAGCATGCACTCGCATATGTTTTAGAGCGTCATTTGAACAGCATGCACTCGCATTTAATGTTAGAGCGTCAGCTGAACAGCATGCACTCGCATATAATGTTAGAGCGTCAGCTGAACAGCATGCACTCGCATATAATGTTTTAGAGCGTCAGCTGAAAAGCATGCACTCGCATATGTTTTAGAGCGTCATTTGAACAGCATGCACTCGCATTTAATGTTTTAGAGCGTCAGCTCACCTGAAGGCACTCGCAAATAATGTTTTAGAGCGTCAGTTGTACAGCATGCACTCGCATATAATGTTTTAGAGCGTCATTTGAACAGCATGCACTCGCATATAATGTTTTAGAGCGTCAGCTGAACAGCATGCACTCGCATATAATGTTTTAGAGCGTCAGCTCACCAGCAGGCCCTCGCCCCTAATGTTTTAGAGGGTCAGCTCAGCAGCAGGCCCTCGCCCCTCATGTTTTGGATGGTCAGATCAGCAAGCCCTTGCTCCAAATGTTTGAGGGTCACCAGCAGGCCACCAATCATAATTTTTCAAGGGTGTGTATGATGCCCTCCTTTATGTGTAATAAAGGGTGTATTCGAGTGCCGGTTCCTTGTAATTTTTGGCAGCCCTTTCACTTAGTGCATAGGCTTTATGAGTGTAGGAGTCCCACTACCTGAACAATTGTACCACAATGTGAATGAGGCCCTCCTTTATGTGATATACAGGTTGTATCAGAGTGCCTCTTGCTTGTAATTTTTTGCAGCACTTGCACTTTATATACAATTGAATATACAGGAAAGAATGTTTCCTAACAACTTTTTCTGTAAAATAGATTTTTTTGGGGGGGTTTTGTGCGTATTTTTGTCAGTATGTAAAAGTGGCGTACTACTCGGACAATATGGTTCCCAGCAGCGACCTGGGAGTCCAAGATGCATCCAGACATCGTCCCCATGCTGTTCCCGATCCATTTTGGTGGTGTTTCTGGGGGGCATTATGATGGGCTTTATTACTACTGGAGGTCTATGGGGAACATGATTACTAGTATGGGCACTATGGGAGCATTATTACTTCTGAGGCACAGTGGGGACATGTTGGGGGCACTGTAGGAGCACTATTACTACCATGTGTGCTCTAGCAGAGAATTATTTCTATTGGTGGGACTTTTGGGAGCACTATTACTGTGGGGGCACCTTGGCACAGTATCAGCTTACCACAATTATTTTTGGGGGACGTTATGTTTACACTATTAGTGTCAGGGGCACTATTTGCTGGGCGCAGTTATTTTAGGGCACTGTGTGCCAATAATTGTTGAAGGGCACTATCTGCATGGTACTACTATTATCAGGGGGTTTATCTGTTTCTGCAGTATAGTATTGGGGAGCACAGCGCCACAGTATTGTGGGTGTTAGGATGATTTGTCCAGAAGATGGGATGATGATGGAAAAGAAGTAAAGTAATATTTTGTTTGTCAAACTGCAGAGACGAGAAATGGCTGAAAAATGGTGGTCTGGTCTGAAAAGAGAAGATGAGGAAAGAGAACATCTACATTAAAGAGACGTCACTGGATGTAAGAGGTATGTGGCGCTGTATTACCCTGTATGTAGGGGTGGATGGAGGGGGTTAGTAGTACAGTACTATCTGCACATTGTAAAAAAAAAAAAAAGTAATCTGCAAAATACTATATATTTGTGTCAGAAGTTGTGCTTTTTTAATTTTTAGAATAATGATACAGCCATTTTATTTGATACTTTTGTGCTGATTCTTCTTTTCCCCTCTATATTAAGGGACACTATAGTCACCAGAACTACAACAGCTAAACGTAGTAGTTCTGGTGTCTATAGCATGTCTCTGCAAGCTTTTTAATGTAAACACTGCCTTTTCAGAAAAAAAGGCAGTATTTACATTACTGCCAAGGAACACCTCTAGTGGCCACTCATCAATATTAAAGTTTACTACTCTACGAGGTGTGTGAATTTTTTGTTTGTTTGTGAGTTGTGGTGGAGGGCCTGATTGCATGCTAGGGTGTGGGAAGGCGGGATCCAGGGGGCCCAAGTAAATTCTTGCCCAGGGTCCAATCAATATTAAAGATGGCCCTGCATCTGTCCGTTTTGCCAAACTGAAAGTACCGCTTCACTATGGGTTTCTCGGCAGTCGGCAGCCAAGTGAATCTTCCCCCGCCCACCTCAGCTGCTATTGGCTGGGAGGAAGAGGGCAGCACTGCCATTGGTTGCCTGTGTATTTAAGCCTAGCAGGGCCTGCAGAGGCAGAAAAGAATGCGCTCCTCCCCCTGCCACCACGCCTAGAGGAAGAAGGCACGAGGACAGAGCCCATCAGAACTGTAAGTACCTTTTCTATCTGCGATGCACCCCTGACTAGCGCCCCCTGCGTTACATGCACCCCTGACCAGCACCCTTTGTGTTACATGCACCCCTGACCAGCGCCCTCTGTGTTACATGCACCCCTGACTAGCGCACCTTGTGTTGCAAGCATTCTTGACCAGCGCACCCCTGACCGCCGCACTCGGCGTTACACGCACCCCTGACCACCGCATTCTGCGTTACAAGCAGAATAAGTAGTATTAGTTGCACACACCAACAACACCCACAGGGTTTTTCACAAAAGAGTGAAGAGTTTGGAGAAGTCAGGAGAAGTGAACAATATAGGACAACGTAGCTGATGTGAAAAAAATTCTCCAATTCAGCTCACTTTCCTATACAGTTATGTTTCCTAGATTGTTCCTTTCTCCAAACTCTTCACCCTTTTGTGAATAAGCCTGTGAGCGTCTTTTCATTGGTCTTCTTTAGTGACATGTTTAACATATGGGATAATTTACACAGCCCTGGTCTTTGCTGAAACTGCTTTAAACTATAAAGAAAAGTTTGAGAGTGTTTCTCTCTTTCTCAGGTCTGAAGCAATACCGAGGAAGAAAGAAAAACTCTTGAAAGATTGTCTTTTAAGTATTAGGTTAGTACAATAAAAAAGGTATCCCTGCATACCGCAATATTCTTGCATTTTGTAATCTTATTTATATATACTTATTTCGTTTTGGTGAAAATGATTAGTGCCCCCCATATTTGACTGTGGTATCTTATGTGCCCCCCTATATATTGGTCCTAGAGTCACCACTTGGGGCACTACAGGGAGATTTGTAAATACCGGGGCTACTACAGGGGACATTACAAATATTGGAGACACTATTAGAGGCATTATAAATACTGTGGGCTCTATAGGGGTGCCTTATACTGTAGATCAGCCTTATGACTACTGGGATCTCTAAAAGGGTGCCTTTTAGAGGGACCTTGTTACTGCTTGGAACACTATAGGGGGCCTTATTACTGGGGGCACTATAGTGCCATTATTACTATTATGGGTGTATTATTATTGTACAGAATACAGATGGGTGCACCCTTTGGGGAGCATTATCGGTATTGGGGGTACTGTAGGAAGCACTATTACTATGGGGGGACTATCTCCATGGCACTATTATTTCTGCAGTATAGTGTTTGTGGAAATTGAGGAGCACAGCGGCCGCGGTATTAGTGTTAGCAGCAGAATGACAATGTTGGGGCAACAGGAGGGAGAGATTGATGAAAAAGTGAGGAATCTCACATCTGTGTGCTAAATTCTGCAGAGATGAGATGCGGTTAAAAGAAGTTGTCAAGGCGGTCTGGTCTCAATGGAGAAGATGAGAAAAGAGAACATCTGCATCAAAGGAGACATCACTGGATGCAATAGTTATATGATGCTATATTCTATTAACAATAATTTTGTATTGTATTTTAAATGAACACAGACCGTCAGCTGGAAATTTGCTATATGAATTGATATCAAATCTCTTTCCATAATTAAAAGATTAATGTGAGTGGTACTACTGTGATTGAGGGATAACTCTGCATAGAGGATTAACTGGCAGTTATATCCTCATCATGACTTAAAAGTATAGAAAATCTGAGATTTAAAAGTATAAAATTACTTGTTTTACTAAATCTATTCCCACAAAAATATACATCTGCTCAGCTCCTCCTGCTCTAGAACATGCTGCCTGCAGAGTGCATTGCATTTTCATGGTGAGTGGTGACAGATTCCTTTTAAAGTTTGTAAAGTCAAATGCAACTCTAGAGAAGTTCAGCACCTGTCAGTTAACTAAAGCTATTGTTTAACGTATAGAGAGAGTGAGGGGGCACACACACCAGGGAGACTCTAGATAGATGAATAATTGATATTTAATATTCTAAAAACAAACCCCTAAAATCACATAAAACGTACATCAAGTAACTACTAATAGCAGCCTATATTGCATGTACATATAATGCCACTAATACAACAAGGTGGTATATACAACTGTGCAGCTGGTGCAGTGGTCAGTACACTACTGTGGGTACAATGTATTGAGGTTCGAAATGTTAGAGTTCATCCGAACAGTGTCCCAAATCATGCGGTGCTGCACCAAGTGAACCAGGTAATGGTGGTAGTATAAGAAATCCTCAAGATAGCCCCAACAGGTGTATCAACTGAGGCAATAGTTATGACTGTATGTCAATGTCCGGTATTCAGTGGTAAGTACAGAGATGCGTACAAGTAAAGCGCACAGGCACTGGCCTCCAGATTACTTACAGTGTCCAGCCGCTTCAGGTCTCCCGGTCTCACCCCTCCTTGCTACCTGACTGCAGCACGATTTCCCAGGTGGCCGAACACGGCCGTCTGTGGCGTCCCACGTGACCTGGTGATCTGGGGTTCCGGGCAGATGCTTAGATGACGTCAATGCTTTGCGGCGGTAATTTCAAATCTGGATATGGAATCCTTGCGCTTGCAATTTGAAGTCCAGTTTCTTTATTCTTTTCTTTTCCTTGAATCCACGCTCACTCTGTATGCCAGACGCGTTTCAGGGTCTTACGCCCCTTCCTCAGTGGCCACCGAGTGAGTGGATTCTCACTCCTTATATATCGTGTTTGCCCACCCACATTCACTTTGTTCAGGATGGATTTAATTACTGCTGCATTTCTACTAACAATTACAATGTCATATTCAAGTTAAAAACATAATAAATATTAAATATTACTCCCCTTTAATAGATACAATGTTAAAACCATCTTAAAAATGTTCTTGGTCTAGGACTGCAATGTCAGAGCTGCATTATGAGCAAAACCGCATTGAAAACGCTTCAAAAACGCAACAGTGTGAATTGTGTCTTCATTGCGGTTTTTGTATTTTTATGTTCTATGGAGTTAAGTGACCCCACCTAAAAGGATTGGATCAGGATTCTCAGCATATCCTTCACATAAAGTGATAAAAAGAAGAAGAAGAAGATAAAAGGAAGATAATCTTCATCAGGAATCATATGTTGCAAGGGTGATTCATATACAACTATGAATCACCCTTGCAACATATGATTCCTGATGAAGATTATCTTCCTTTTATCTTCTTCTTCTTCTTTTTATCACTTTATGTGAAGGATATGCTGAGAATCCTGATCCAATCCTTTTAGGTGGGGTCACTTAACTCCATAGAACATAAAAATACAAAAACCGCAATGAAGACACAATTCACACTGTTGCGTTTTTGAAGCGTTTTCAATGCGGTTTTGCTCATAATGCAGCTCTGACATTGCAGTCCTAGACCAAGAACATTTTTAAGATGGTTTTAACATTGTATCTATTAAAGGGGAGTAATATTTAATATTTATTATGAATTATGTTTTTAACTTGAATATGACATTGTAATTGTTAGTAGAAATGCAGCAGTAATTAAATCCATCCCGCATATTGGAACAAGCTGAACAAAAAGAATGTGGGTGGGCAAACACGATATATAAGGAGTGAGAATCCAATCACTCGGTGGCCAGTGAGGAAGGGGGCGTAAGACCCTGAAACGCGTCTGGCATACAGAGTGAGCGTGGATTCAAGGAAAAGAAAAGAATAAAGAAACTGGACTTCAAATTGCAAGCGCAAGGATTCCATATCCAGATTTGAAATTACCGCCGCAAAGCATTGACGTCATCTAAGCGTCTGCCCGGAACCCCAGATCACCAGGTCACGTGGGACGCCACAGACGGCCGTGTTCGGCCACCTGGGAAATCGTGCTGCAGTCAGGTAGCAAGGAGGGGTGAGACCGGGAGACCTGAAGCGGCTGGACACTAAGTAATCTGGAGGCCAGTGCCTGTGCGCTTTACTTGTACGCATCTCTGTACTTACCACTGAATACCGGACATTGACATACAGTCATAACTATTGCCTCAGTTGATACACCTGTTGGGGCTATCTTCAGGATTTCTTATACTACCACCATTACCTGGTTCACTTGGTGCAGCACCGCATGATTTGGGACACTGTTCGGATGAACTCTAACATTTCGAACCTCAATACATTGTACCCACAGTAGTGTACTGACCACTGCACCAGCTGCACAGTTGTATATACCACCTTGTTGTATTAGTGGCATTATATGCACATGCAATATAGGCTGCTATTAGTAGTTACTTGATGTAAGTTATATGTGATTTTAGGGGTTTGTTTTTAGAATATTAAATATCAATTATTCATCTATCTAGAGTCTCCCTGGTGTGTGTGCCCCCTCACTCTCTCTATACGTTTTGCATTCTTTGTGGTCCTGAGGGTAGGACTAGAGGGTGAGCACCTATCCATACGTGATAGGGGTGAGCCGCTGTATTCTATTTTACTATTTTTAAAGCTATTGCTTGTCTACCTGTCTCTCCTCCCATGACGAGTCCAGCCGCACTATGGCGGTGGCACCTGACAGTGGGGCTGGTTCACCCATCAGGGGGCAGGGACGCTAAACAATTCAGGCTGAGCACTGGAGTCACATACTTAATGAGGGCAGGCTATTTAAACAGGCAGCTGCTGGTTACACTTGCCTGTGACTGGTATTCCTGCCTCACTAGCTAGTTTTGTGTTTGTTAAGACTCATGCAGACATCCGTGGAACATGGTCCGTGGCGTTGCAGGAGAGCACACAGTCATTGGTTGCTATGACGCCGTGCGCTCCTGCAATGTCAGTCCGGTATCTCACGGACCGTGTTCCACCGACATCTGCATGAGGCTTTACTCTGGATCGCTGACCTTTAGCCTGTTTCTCTGACAGTGCCTCTGAGTGCTGATTTTGCCTCTGATGTGACCTTCTATTATTTGACTTTGCTTGTTATTTAACCCTGCTTGATATTGGACACTGCTTGGTATTAGACACTGCTAGTTTGTGACCTTGCCTTTGACTGATGACTTTGTCTCTGACATTTTCTCCTTGTTTCACTCTGCTGTGTATTTGACTTAGCTTTTGGATTCTGATCTACTCCTGTTTTTTCATTTCTGGTTTTGACCTCTTTCTGTCTATTCTTTCAACCATTTAGGTTTAGGCCTCTGCACTTACTTAGTCAGGGACTGTTACCAAATTGTGGGCCATCATTTAGAGCGGATCATGCAAGTAGGTAGGAACAGTGCTGTGGATGGAGTATAGGGCTGCACTGCTCCCTAGCTTTCATGACATTCTCATCCTTAGTAGAAATGCTGCTAATATAATATGATCGAGTTCAGTCATCTGAAATTCACCATTAACAGAAAGACAAGTGTCATAAAGGAGGTGTAAGGATCAACCTGATGAGTCAGGATGTTTTAACTACTTTCTTGCATGGGATATAAAAACAGATTAAGACATTTTATTTGCACTACATATCATCTGATAGTGATGTAGACCAGGGGTGGGATTCAAATTTTTAACAGGTTCCCTACTCAACAGGGAATGGCAGACATCCGGCATCACACATATTTACAAATATACCACACAAATACACATACATATACACAGTACAGACCAAAAGTTTGCAGTTCCCAGAGATGCTTAGCACTCGTTGGCCCTTTTGCCTTCACTCTGCGGTCCAGCTCACCCCAAACCATCTCGATTGGGTTCAGGTCCGGTGACTGTGGAGGCCAGGTCATCTGGTGCAGTACCCCATCACTCTTCTTCATGGTCAAATAGCCCTTACTTTCAAAGTTTTCCCAATTTTTCGGCTGAATGACTGACCTTCATTTCTTAAAGTAATGATGGCCACTCGTTTTTATTTACTTAGCTGCTTTTTTCTTGCCATAATACAAATTCTAACAGTCTATTCAGTAGGACTATCAGCTGTGTATCCACCTGACTTCTCCTCAACGCCACTGATGGTCCTAACCCCATTTATAAGGCAAGAAATCCCACTTATTAAACCTGACAGGGCACAACTGTGAAGTGAAAACCATTTCAGGGGACTACCTCTTGAAGCTCATCAAGAGAATGCCAAGAGTGTGCAAAGCAGTAATCAAAGCAAAAGGTGGTTACTTTGAAGAACCTAGAATATGACATATTTTCAGTTGTTTCACACTTGTTTGTTATGTATATAATTCCACATGTGTTAATTCATAGTTTTGATGCCTTCATAGTTATGAAAATAAAGAAAACTCTTTGAATGAGAAGGTGTCCAAACTTTTGGTCTGTACTGTATATATATATATATATATATATATATATATATATATATACACACACACACACACAGTGGATATAAAAAAGTCTACACACCCCTGTTAAAATGTCAGGTTTCTGTGATGTAAAAAAATGAGACAAAGATAAATCATTTCAGAACTTTTTCCACCTTTAATGTGACCTATAAACAGTGATGGTCAGTTCGCAGTGTTCGCCAGCGAACACATGCGGGCTGCCATCTTTAGTAAGGTAGACTCACCTGTTCGGCGATGCACAGGTAAGCCCTTACCTGTGCCGGGAGCCGGTCTGAAATCAAATGCGGTCACCGGGAGCAGGCAGTTCCGAGAACAACCGCCGAGGGCCTTCATCGGGCTGTTCTCGGAACTGCCTGCTCCCGGTGACCGCATTTGATTTCAGACCGGCTCCCGGCACAGGCAAGAGTTTACCTGTGCATCTACCTTACTAAAGATGGCAGCTCGCATGTGTTCGCTGGCGAACACTGAATTGACCATCACTGCCTATAAACTGTATCACTCAATTGAAAAACAAACTGAAATCTTTTAGGTAGAGGAACAAAAAATATAAAAATAAAATAATATGGTTGCATAAGTGTGCACACCCTTAAACTAATACTTTGTTGAAGCCCCTTTTGATTTTATTACAGCACTCAGTCTTTTTGGGTATGAGTCTATTAGCATGGCACATTTTGCCTTGGCAAGATTTGCCCACTCTTTGCAAAAACACTCCAAATCTGTCAGATTGCGAGGGCATCTCCTGTGCACAACCCTCTTCAGATCACCCCACAGATTTTCAATCGGATTCTGGTCTGGGCTCTGGCTGGGCCATTCCAAAACTTTAATCTTCTGGTGAAGCCATTCCTTTGTTGATTTGGATGTATGCTTTGGGTCGTTGTCATGCTGAAAGATGAAGTTCCTCTTCATGTTCAGCTTTCTAGCAGAAGCCTGAAGGTTTTGTGCCAATATTGACTGGTATTTGGAACTGTTCATAATTCCCTCTAGCTTAACTAAGGCCCCAGTTCCAGCTGAAGAAAAACAGCCCCTTGGCATGATGCTGCCACCACACTGCTTCACTGTGGGTATGGTGTTCTTTTGGTGATGTGCAGTGTTGTTTTTGCGCCAAACATGTCTTTTGGAATTATGGCCAAAAAGTTCAACCATGGTTTCATCAGACTATAACACATTTTCTCACATGCTTTTGGGAGACTTCAGCTGTGTTTTTGCAAAATGTAGCCTGGCTTGGATGTTTTTAAAGGCTTTGGTCTTGCCACTCTACCCCATAGCCCAGACATATGAAGAATACAGGAGATTGTTGTCACATGTACCACATAGCCAGTACTTGCCAGATATTCCTGCAGCTCCTATAATGTTGCTGTAGGTCTCTTGGTAGCCTCCCAGACCAGTTTTCTTCTCGTCTTTTCATCAATTTTGAAGGGACATCCAGTTCTTGTTAATGTCACTGTTGTGCCATATTTTCTCCACTTGATGATGACTGTCTTCACTATGTTCCATGGTATATCTAATGCCTTGGAAATTCTTTTGTACCATTCTCCTGACTGATACCTTTTAACAATGAGATCCCTCTGATGCTTTGGAAGCTCTATGTGGACCATGGCTTTTGCTGTAGGATACGACTAAGAAAATTTCAGGAAAGACCAACTAGAGCAGCTGAACTTTATTTGGGGTTAATCAGAGGCACTTTAAATGATGGCGGGTGTATGCTGACTCCTATTTAACATGATTTTGAATGTGATTGCTTAATTCTGAACACAGCTACAGCCCCAGTTATAAGAGGGTGCGCAGACTTATGCAACCACATTATTTTAGTTTTTTTGTTTTCTTCCCTCCACCCAAAAGATTTCAGTTTGTTTTTCAATTCAGTGGCACAGTTTATAGGTCACATTAAAGGTGAAGTTCTGAAATGATTTATCTTTGTCTCATTTTTTTCTACATCACAGAAACCTGACATTTTAACAGGGGTGTGTAGACTTTTGATATCCACTGTATATATACACTATACACACACACACACACACACACACACTAAATAACCATTAAAAGTCAAAGAAGTCCATAGCACTCACCACTAACATCAGAATTCCTTCTTTTTTTTGTGCTTCACTGCAGGTAATACAAGGCAAGACAAACACATGTAAATTGGCCTGCAGAAAGTATCAGATGACACAAAGGTACTGGCTAATCTCTGTGTGTCTGCCTCCTGTGTATTACCTGCAATGAAGCACTAAAAATAAAATTTTCTGTGAGCGCTGGGGATTTCCTTTATATTGAACGATTGCTACTGTATCACTGAAGACATGTGATTGAGCCAGCAAATGGTTCTGTGTTGTAATTTTAACAACTGGATCAGTAGGACAGGGGAGGACCAGCTGAATGCCTGGTGTAGACAGAGAAGCACACTTTGGTGAGGGACAACTCACAGGCCTTGGATTTATCAAAATCAGCATGTGCTAAGCTAGTCTTGATAGGCCCTGTGCCAATGAAGTAGTCATCCAATATTCCATATAGAAAAAAATGAAACAAATCTCATTGCTAATACATGCCTGTGAAATCTATACATTTTCTGACCTCACTAAAGCCTTAGACACATTAAACATTAAAATTTTAGTAAACCTTAGCTTGAATACGAGTCACTGAAATCCTCCTCTTGCCCAGATCCTCGTAAACTAGCTTTGGTCTCCAATGAGTAATAAATAAAGCAATGTCTGTACAATTCTGTGTTGTCATCAATGTCTTATTAGATCTCCCACCTTCACCAGCATCAATGTAATCATCCAGGAGATGGTGTACAGGATTCAATTAGTATCCTGATAAATATAAATAGTATCCTGGACAAATATGTTTATGACTGGATAACCCTTGGCTTTTCAATGCTTGTTGTCAAGAACGACATGATAACGATTTCTGTGTTTTATTGATAAGCCAATTAGTCAATAATTAGTTTTGAGTTGTTAATAATCCATGTGAAATTCTCAGGGAAATGCTATACAAAGTCTCCAGTGTGAAGTTCTAATGCTCACGGGAAAAACATCGTTCTGTTTTTAGACATAAAAATAAAAAAAATAAAAATTAAAGGGATACTGCTATCACATCATGTTGGCATACAGTGTCACAAGGATGAACCATAACATTAAAGAGTAGTGGTGTTCAACCACTGGGTTTCCCACTGATCTCAAGAAGTAGATCTTCAGCAAGTTTCCTCACTAGGATCCTCAAATCCAAGGTATCCACCATTTAGGAAAATCTTTTTTTTACTTTTTTTTACCTAGGATCCTCAGTGCAGTCTTAATTTAGCTATGCTGCTCCTTCAAAGTTTTCCATATACAAAGGGGCTTCTAGCCAACACAGGTTCAAGTTAAAGGGGTTGTCCGGGATCACAGTCTTTTTAACTAGCATTAGTATTCACCGTTAAATGTATCTGTAAGGTCCCCCAGAAGGTTCCCAGTTTTTTTTCCCACTCCTCCGGGTCCCCGAAGCTGCGCTCGGTAATGTTTACATTGCAGCGCTCCCTCTGTCATTTCCTGCCGCACTGCCTTATGGGTCCCGCAAGGCAGTGTGACTCTGTAGATTGACGTCTCAATCCCAACCATGGGAGGCGTGCTTACCAAATTCATGCGGTGTACATGCAGATGAGAGGCGTGCACTATGCTAAACAGCAGCGTTCCCTGCCTCCAAATCGACCTCCTTCAGCCCAGAATAACGCCTCTCTGTGTCCGGTGACGTCATCGGGCTCTCTGCTAAGCGGAAGACGAGGCTTAGCACACCAGTAAGGAGCCCGGTACGTCACCAGCTGAACAAAAATAACACTTCCGGTCTGCAAATCCAGTCTGAGGAATGGGGGCATCAGAATAAAGATATAAAGGTAGAACCCACATATATGTAGGCTGTTAGTGAAAAGCAGCCTATTTACTAATAATCACCGAACCCGGACAACCCCTTTAATAGGGATGTTTTGAACTTTTATGCAGGGGCATCTTTGAAGGAACTGCACAACTAAACTAGGACTACACTGTGGCCATCTCATTTTGAAGATCTTAGCAACGTGCCATAGGTGTAACAGTGTGAAGACTCATTTAACTACATTAGGTAACATGTTCCTTTTTATGTAGGGAAAAAAAAAAGCAAAAATATATAAATTATGTAATAGATAATACATTATGGTAAAAGACACAGAAACAGGTCACACCAAGGTTCCAGCTCGTGTGGTCACATGGACACTCATTCTAAAAAAAAGCATAGCATGAATGGTATTTGTTCGGTAGGCATATCATATTACACAAATATGTTTAATTTTGTTAATTTCATAAAATAATATGGAAAGCAATATACATGAACCTTTAGCAGCATGTCAGTATTTTTAAAGGTTAAATGGCATAAAAAAGCTAAGTTAAAGTGATACCGCACCGATTCCGTGCTGCCATCACTTCCCTGGTCCCCACTGGTCTTGAATTCCCGGTCCTTCTAAACACACTGAAAAGCCAATCACTAGCTGCAGCAATAACCCATTTCAGCCAGTTATTAGGACCAGGAAGTAGAGACAAGCAGAGACCCGAGAAGCTTCAGAATGAAAACAGAGGAAGATCAGCGAGGTATTACCTCTGCTGTGATTTTTATGCCATTCTGACCCTGTCTTGAAATGATATCACCAACCGGACAACCCCTTTAAAATGTTTCCTGAATAAAGTTGAACTTTTTAAAAAGAACACAAGCATCCTTTGTAGTGGGAAGCTTCAGCAGTTTTATGTTAATATGGTGGATTATTGCAACACTGAATAAATCTATATGAATCTATCCTATTGGATGCATTATACAGCCATGTTTAATAGATGTGATATTTGGTATGGATGTCAAATGCAGCATTGGATCTGGTTAGGAAGTGAAATTTATATGGATACTGCATTAGACATTGATCTATTCATGCCCATCCACTGGACTTCTCCCATGTGGGTCACACAATCACGTGACCTACGTGCCCACCATGGTAAACGAGAGTGGTGCCTCTTTCCCTAACAAATATGGCGCCTCCTAACAGCCTTCCTAATGCAACAGAACTGTAACCTATCAGTCAACAAAAAGAAAATAGTAAATTCCTGAACATGAAGGGTGTTTTTTCTTACACATGCACCATGCTCTGTCTCTGATGTTTTTGTGATATTTTAGCCTCAATGGGGAAAGAACACATGTCCTGAATCCTATGCCTGTGCATAAGTACCTGATGCTCCTAGCATTAATTAGTGTTGAGAGCATCAGATAATTATGTACCCAGCCTGTGACCATGAGGAGGGCTCCAGTGGTACCCTGGCCATCGGCCCACCGGGAAATTTCCCTGTAGGTTCTATGGCCAGTCCTCCCCAGCATGATTGGCTGTGGATGTCAGGTCACTCTAAACAAAGGCCCAGAACAGGCAATCCTACAGGCTGCAACACTGGAGACTTGTTTGTTTAAGATGATAAGGCCTTGTACACACATGAGTTATTTGGTCAGTTATTTCCATCAGTGATTGTGAGCCAAAACCAGTAGTGAAGCCTACACAGAGATAAGGTATAATGAAAAGATCTGCACCTGTTCTGTGTTTTTGACCTGCACCTGTTTATTGCTCATAATAACTGATGGAAATAACTGATCAAAAAACCGACGTGTGAACTTGGCCTAAGTGTAATTGAAAGATTTGTATTTTCCTACATGGAGCACAGCAAGGGTACAGCCATACGTGGAGTAAGTGGAATTGTGTGCAGAATATCTACACCATTTACAGTAGCAGCGAAGTATGAGATTTCAGAAAAAGCCTGTAACGTAAACTGGCTTTCAAGCCGCTGCATGTCATTTTATGTTGTCGGTTATACTTATACTACTTTGCAATTCAAAGGTTTAAAAGCAGTAGAAGATCTGGTGTGACTCACGCAGCAATGCCACAATGAAAACCAATTTTGGGCGGGTTTTGCGCTGACAGATTTCAGCCAGATCCGCTGCAGAAAATATGCAGGTAACACCACATGCGGCCTAACTTTTTACTCGGCTGATTTGAATTTTCTAAGACTTTCACATTGGATAAATGGAGCTGGATTTTAGGTGCAAAAGTCTTTCCAAACCTTATGTTAATAAAACCCTTGGGGGGGGGGGGGGGCAGTATCTCACTGGGATCATGGAAACCCCTTATAATATAGAGCTGGTACCTTTTAGATGCAGTGCTTAGAACTACACCATAATCTAATAACAGTATGTGGTCTAATGTACATTGGCAGGCTGCTGTTCAGAAGAAAACACTATGACGGCCGCATTAAGGAAGCGCAGCACAGAAGTAGGACACAGTATTCTCTGCCATCACAGAAAACAATGAGGTGTGACTGTTTAACAGGGGAAAGCACCGTCTACTAGTGCAAGAGGTCAGTCTATAAAACACAAAGCAGATGGTGAATGGCAGACCTGAGAGGTGGCAGTCTGTCAATAGAGGACACGCATGACTGGTCATCCTTTATCATTGTTTGCT
Source organism: Bufo bufo (assembly GCF_905171765.1). Taxonomy (NCBI): domain Eukaryota; kingdom Metazoa; phylum Chordata; class Amphibia; order Anura; family Bufonidae; genus Bufo; species Bufo bufo. The sequence continues at coordinate 378,343,980 of NC_053391.1, forward strand.
CCCCGGAAGTGAAGACAGCCGGCAGCAGGCAAGCGTTCTTCACTCACTGCACCTGCGCTGAATACTAAACGGGACGGCGCAGGCGTGGGATTTATAGGGCTGGAGGAGACCAACGATGCCTGGCCCTGTCAATCAACTTTAGCAGCGCGTGTCAAGAGGTGAGAGAACGGAGCCTCTAGGTGCAGGAGCAATGCTCCCCCTGCTCCTAGAGGCTCGTTGGCATATTATAAAAGTACTTAGTTATCAATAATGGCACCACACAGGGAGATGTCACTAATATGTTCAGCTGACATTAGCACATCGCTAATGTCAGCCAGCTTAATATCCATTTTTTTGATGACAAACCCTTTAATCTGTATCGCTCATCTTCCCCTGACCTGCTGCCGAGTTCTGGATCGGGATTCAGCCAGCAACACAGTTCTCAGATATGGCTGTAATTTTAATAACCGGATCTGGAGAACTGGAGGGGACCGGCTAAATCCCATGTCTGGTCGCAACTTAGCAAAAGCTTTGGAACCAGTTGTCAAGGAACTTCAAAACATCACACAAGTAGTCAAGCATATTGGAGGCAGAGTGGAGGCCCTGGAAAATACCCAGGCCCAAATAATTTCTTACATGGTGACATCGACCAGTTCTTTCCAAATCCTGTCAAAACCACCAAAACAGCTTGGTCGACTGGCTAGAAGACTAGGCAGAGACAGAACAACCTGTGTATCAAAAGTTTATCCAAAGTCTTTCCCCGGGAAACTCTATTAACCAGTGAAGCAAATCTTCAACTAACTACTAGGAGATACATATGCAAGGGAGATTGCTCTAGACTAGAGTCTAGAGAGAGCACACAGGGACTTGCATGCCAAACCTAACCCCAATGATCGCCTGATGGATATATCTGTCGCATCTTCTGTTTTCGAGTATGAGACTATGTTCTGACAAAAATGAGCAAGGCTGGAACATTCCAATATGAAAGCTCCCAATTAGCATAAGAAGAAAACTAACTTACAAGTGCCTGACTGGGCACAAGTCTAATCTCACTAAACTGCCTTCACCCCTATTACACCATGGGAAAAAGTGGGCACCGAAAATGATCAAAGAACAAGAAGAAATCAGGACACTTACCCTGAAGAGAATTAACTTAGACACATCTTGATTATGTTGCCTCACTTCTTATGAGGGTTCTTTCCTGGGTCCTGTCTAGGTTGATTTTTCCATAAATTGCCTGCTGTTATCTGCTGTTACCTAGTCTACTTAACTGGAGACTGTTTTAGCCACTGTATCATGGGATGATCACTTCCTAATCACAGATTCTTGCTATCCCGAGTTTCCCCAGGGCATGTTTGCTGGGTATTACTACCAATATAGTAATGAGCAGACAACTATACTGTGGGGTACAGCAAATGATCTATCAAGCTAGGAAACTAATAGCGCATAAATGGAAACTAAATTATTTTTTTTTCCTGAGGAGTGGGGTTTGGGAAAAATGAGGGGGGGCGGGTATTTGGAATATGTTTTAGTTTTTGATGTCTTTGTAATTATAAATTTTTTATAAAAAAGTTATCTGATTTAAAAAATATGACTATAACCCTTAAACAATTTTTATGGTCACCTACAGATCAATTTCATCCTTCTAAAAGATTCCTTGCAACTTGGTTTCTCCAAGACACTAAATTATTTATCCAGCTTAAATAAAGAGATCCCGAACCTCCATCCCTTCAACAATGGAGAGATAAGGTTGTTCACCTCTGCAGATTTGAGGAAATTTGTGGCTGGGAGGATGGCACCAGGTCGAGATTTCTTTCAATTTGTTTTTTTTGCTTGTCACGTTCCCACTGTCCATAATTACCCTGCATCTGGAGGCTCTCTCATATGCCTAATTCCCCTCCCATACCCAAGTTGGCCACAGAGCCCAGGAAGTGCCTGTTTTGTTAGGGCTACTCTCCACTGATATCATGATACTTTAGGGGCATTATTATTATTGGGAACAATATCTAGGCAATTTGTACCATATAGTCATGCTAGTGTCATCTTATGTGGCAGAGGGGGTAGTGCACCCCTGACCAAAGACTCCTGCTCATAATGGACTGGACCAAATGGAGAAGAAAAGAAAAGTGATGAGCAACTGAAATTTGTTAAGTCACTGGATCTGCCCTTGGCTTCTTTTTTTCAAATGTATTTTAATCTCTATTAGAAAATCAGATCACTTTTTTTTTTAGGGGGATGGGGTGCAATTTGCCTGCTCCGCCTAGGGCACCAAAATACCTTGTCCCCGCCCTGCCCATACTTCCTCCTGTTTCACTTCTCCCTGTTCATCATATCTTCTCTTATCCGTTAACATGGCAATATCATATACCTGCTACTAATTACACTTTTTCCCTTATACTAGAAAGTGACATTCATTTTATTTGTATTCTATTTGCATTTCTGTTTCCTTTAACTTTCTTGACTATTTTATTGCTTACTGTTTTTACCCTTTTCTTTTTGGTATTGTTGCTCTAATGATTGTATTGCCACATTTATTAACTTGAACAACTTCTATAAATGTATATTGGAAAAAAACTGCTGATCTGTGGGGTTGCCAGTTGTCAGATCCCCACAATTAGGTACTGATGATGACCTATCCTGAGGCTATTCAATATTCTACTCCCAGAAAAACTGTTTAAGTTGGCTGATTACACAAGATTTATCCATGAGCGATACAATTCTACTGCACAGATTGTTGAACAGCATTGATATCAGAAAGATATGAGAGCATGTATATTAAAAATGATTAATACATAAATCCCAGAAAACATTGTGCAGTTAAAACTAACTAAAATGGAATCACGCACATTTCCTAACAGTGACTTTTCTCATTTCTTTTTAGAGGGTAAAAGACAATTGGCAAATGTCATTTTCTACCATGACAGAATAGTAGAAAATGTTCTGAAATGTTTCCCTTAAACAGTAATTTTTTTTGTCCTGGTCATTCCAAAATATAATTAGATATCTTTTATTTCCAAGGAAGTTATTGTCATAGGCTAGTCTCGAATGATAAGAGGACAATGAACTGGACGCTGAAATTGTTTAGAAAAATGCTCAGAACTACGGTAGTTAACATAAGTGATTTTCCAGTTTTGTGTATAAAAATGGTACATTGTAGAATTGAGACAACACACCTTATTTTTCCTGTCGGAGGTTTTTCCTATTGTCAACCAGTAACATCCTGCACAACTGCTATGCTAAGATATTCCACAGTCAATCCTTACGTCTCCTTATTTTCCCTTCTTACAATGCACAGGGTTTAACTCTATTTTATTATATAATAATAAGTACTTCACATTGTGGTAAACAGAACAAAATCATGAAGGATAAAACACATACACCAATAGGAACCGACAAATTATAAGCAAATATGTCTTCAGAAATTATGGAAGATCACCTTTTTTTAATCTTTTCCTCCCCTTTTCAGTGCATAATCCATTCACTCCTAATAGTAGACAAGTGTCTAAAAGCTTTTTCCAAGACTTTCAATTGATGCCCTGACCACTAGAACCTCAGGTGAATGGGGCTGAGTTTCACACTCACTCCTATGTATTGTGCTGTGCTGGATTTAAAGATTGTGATAGTCCAGTTTACTCATCTGTGGGGGTGCTTAGCTTGGACCACCTCTGATTGTACTTATTGGTCTATCGTAAATATACTATCAGTTTGATAAAATGTTTTTCCCTCCTAGAACGAGGTTACAAAGTAACTTTTACGTTAAAATCCCTATCATGAAAATTCTTTGCGATTGTTCGCCTAGATGAAAAGTACTGTAAATTACATGGTACACTGCAGCTATTGGAAAACATGATTTTATCATGAATTGTGCCACTGAAAATTACTATATATCCCTGTTCTTTATAAGATGCAGATAGAATCAGAGTCGCACTGGAGTTCCTAGAAATTATTCTTGAGACCCCTGTATCATCAATAAAGTTAGTAGCAAGTGATTAGCTCCGAAAGCAGGCGCATGATTTTTTTCCTCCTGGATCTTTGGGGTCCATTATAGTGTCAGAGCCTAGGTACTGCAGAATATCCTTTGGTGCTCTGGTGGGCCAGTCTGACCCTGGAAGGAACTGCTTATGGCGGTAAGTTTCCATATATTGTTTTCTTTTTTTTATTTTCTTTTTATAATATTTCTGGCAATATAACACATGGGTCAAACCGCTGAAAGCCTTCACATAACCACAACAGAGGGACTGATCAGTCAATTATCTCCATTTCATATGTTGATGCCTGATATAGGCTATAAAACAATATAAAACTGTGTATTGACTCCTATTATCAGTAGTAATAATAATATGTATTATTACTAAACCAACGGTTACTAACAAACAAGTGTCTTCAATAAATGAACCTAGTCTGCTTTATACTTGTAGACCTGTAAATATAGTATTTCTAGGTTATGTAGAATTTCATGAAGGTTTATACATAGGTCACGTGGAATGTAACTGCACTAACATAAAGCACAGGTAGCTACATTTAAATGTATTTTAGATTCTTAGATTCAGATTATTTGCTTACAGATGCAGCAGAACTAAATTTGATGTTTAACGTGTTAAGTAGTGTTGATCGAGCACCAAAGTGCTTGGGTGCTCGAGTAGAACACCTCGGGATGCTTGGGTGCTCTACCGAGCACCCGAACACAATGGAAGTCAATGGGAGAACCCGAGCATTAAACCAGGCACCCCCTGCTCTGAAGAGGGGAGGGTGTCTGGTTCACATGAAAAGGTCAGAAATTGATGGAAACACCACCGAAATGGTTACGAACAGCATGGGGAGGATGTCTGGATGCATCTTTGACTGCCAGGTCACTGCTGGGAACGATGTTGTCCGAGTAGTACGCCAATTTTAAAGACTGACAATAATACGCACAAAACCGAAGATAAAATCGATTTTAGAGGAAAAATTGTTAGGAAACATTCTTTCCTGTATATTTACTTCTATATAAAGTGCAAGTGCTGCCAAAAATTTCAAGGAAGAGGCACTTCGATACAACCTGTATATCATATAAAGTAGGGCCTCAATTACATTGTGGTACAATTGTACAGGTAGTGGGACTCCTACACTCATAAAGCCTATGCACTAAGTGAAAGGGCTGCCAAAAATTACAAGGAACCGGCACTCCAATACACCCTTTATTACACATAAAGGAGGGCATCATACACACCCTTGAAAAATTATGATTGATGGCCTGCTGGTGACCCTCAAAAATATTAGGAGCAAGGGCCTGCTGGTGACCCTCTTAAACATTAGGGGTGAGGGTCTGCTGCTGAGCTGACCATCTAAAACATTAGGGGTGAGGGTCTGCTGCTGAGCTGACCATCTAAAACATTAGGGGTGAGGGTCTGCTGCTGAGCTGACCATCTAAAACATTAGGGGTGAGGGTCTGCTGCTGAGCTGACCATCTAAAACATTAGGGGTGAGGGTCTGCTGCTGAGCTGACCATCTAAAACATTATGGGCGAGGGCTTGCTGCTGAGCTGACCAGTTAAAACATTAGGGACGAGGCCTGCTGCTGAGCTGACCATGGAAAAAATTATGGGCGAGGGCCTGCTGCTGAGCTGACCATCTAAAACATTATGGGCGAGGGCCTGCTGCTGAGCTGACCATCTAAAACATTAGGGGTTAGGGTCTGCTGCTGAACTGACTCTCTAAAACATTTGGGGCGAGTGCCTACTGCTGATCTGACCATGGAAAAAATTATGAGCGAGAGCCCGCTGCTGAGCTGACCATTGAAAAAATGATGGTTGAGGGTCTGCTGCTGAGCTGACTGTATAAAACATTAGGGGCTAGTGCCTGCTGCTGAGCTGGCTGTCACGAGGGTATCAAGAGCCACGTCTGACTCAGTTATACCCGGGGTCAGGAGGTCGCAGCGGGTGGCTGCGCGCTCTATATCTAAAGATCACGTTGTTTCTTAGTGATTGTTTTCTGTGTTTGCCTTGCTATCCTTTTTGTCTCAATCAGGGATCCGTAGCTTCTCCTCCTCAGCTGTTTCTTGTCTGCCACTCCCAACCTCCTTATATTCTCCCCTCACTCTTCTCTAGTTGCCAGTTATAGAGCTTCCTGCCTGGACATCTATACTGACCCACTGGAGTTGTGAATCCTGGTTGTCGTTCCAGAGTGCTACCCTCCGGATCCCTGTTGGGCTTCTTGTTGTCTCCTGTTGTCACCCACCTGGGATTATATGTTGAGTTTGTATTGTCTGTCCTTCCCTTGGTGTTTTCCTTTAGAGCTAGTGGTGCGGACTAGTGTTCCCACCGCCCTGTTCACTATCTAGGGCTCAGCTTAGGGAAAGCCAGGGCTTTAGGCACGTGATCGGCGTACGGGTGAGGAACCCGTCTAGGGACGTCAGGGCAGCCAGGTGCCAGCCGCTAGGTGAGTCAGGGGTCACCACCTTCCCTCTCACTTGGGCAGGGCCTTCCTTGTTCCCTCCCTCTGTGTCACGTATGTGATAGTCACACCGACCGTGATACTGGCCATCAAAAAAATTATGGTTGAGGGCCTCCTGCTGAGCTGACCCTTTAAAACATTAGGGGCGAGGACAGCCTAATAAGCAAATTGATATGATGGAGGAGGAGGAAGAGAAAAGGAAGATTGAACCATATGTGGTGGAAGGGATGCATGGGAATACAGTGTATTCAAAACACCATAAAAGTAACATTTAAAGTGCCTTTATGTTCAGCCGCTTTCCTCTGGTGGAGTAGAGAAGTCAGGGGCAATCCAGGCATTGTTCATTTTGATAAGAGTCAACCGTCAGCATTTTCATTTGACAGGCCGATGTGCTTATCAGTTATTATGTCCTGAACAGCACTAAATACCCGCTCTGACAAAATGCTGGCGGCAGGGCAGGCCAGCACCTCCAAGGGGTAGAACACTAGTTCATGCCACGTGTCCAGCTTGGATACCCAATAGTTGTAAGGCACATAGGGATCATTGATGACGCAGACACGGTCTGCTATGTACTCCTTCACCATCTTCCAAAATGCGACAGGTCGCACATCATTGTGAGGGTGCTGGTGGAGTGTCATGAAACTGTCCCAGGCCTTGGAGAGTATTGCCCTGCCTCTGTTGGAACTTCTGCGTGTTCCCCTTGTCTCCTGTCCTTGGTTGCCCAAGGAACTATGTACTCTGCCGCCAGCGTTGTCAGCTGGAAATTTTTGGACCAATTTTTCCACAAGGACTTTCTGGTATTGCACCATTTTGCTAGTCCTCTCCACTACAGGAATGAGAGATGAGAAGTTCTCTTTGTAGCAGAGGTCGAGAAGGGTGAACAACCAGTAATCGGTGTTGTCCAAAATGCGTAAAACGCATGGGTCACGGGAAAGGCAGCCTAACATAAAGTCAGCCATGTATGCCAGAGTCCCAACAGGCAAGACTTCGCTGTCGTCATCAGGAGGATGACTCTCAATCTCCTCATCCTCTCCTTTTGCCCATCCACGCTGAACAGATGGAATTAAACTTCCATGGGTACTACCCTCTGTAGCGGAGGCAACCGTCTCCTGCTGCTCCTCCTTCTCATCATCCAATTTGTGCTGAGAAGACGAACTGAGGGACCTCTTCCACATGCAAAGCGTCGGCCTTAATTGTGAGCAGCGAGTCGGATGGTGACGCTCATAATAGCGTTATCGCCTCTCGCCATCTGTGTTGATTCCTCAAAGTTTCTTGAAACCTCACAGAGATCAGACATCCATGCCCACTCCTCGCTTGTGAAGAGCGGAAGCTGACTGGAAAGGCGACGCCCATGTTGCAGCTGGTATTCTACTACTGCCCTCTGCTGTTTACAAAGCCTGGCCAACATGTGGAACGTCGAGTTCCAGCGCGTGCTCACGTTGCACAACAGTGGGTGAGCTGGCAATTGTAAGCGCTGTTTCAGCATTGACAAACCGACGGAAGCTGTCGATGACTTGCGGAAATGGGCACACGCGGGGCACCTTCACCAGTAGCTGAGACAAATTGGGGTAGGTTTTGAGAAACCGCTGAACCACTAAGTTGAAGACGTGGGCTAGGCATGGGATGTGTTTGAGCCTGCCGAGCTCCAAAGCCGACAGCAAGTTACGGCAAGTATCAAACACAACCATGCCTGGTTGTAGGTTGAGTGGCGAGAGCCACAGCTCAGTCTGGTCTCTTATCCCCTGCCACAGCTCTGCGGGTGTGTGCTGTTTGTCACCTAAGCAAATCAGCTTAAGCACGGCCTGTTGATGCTTCCCCACTGCAGTGCTACACTGCTTCCAGCTACCGAGTGATGGCTGACTGGTGCTGCAAGAGGATAATTCTGAGGTGGAAGTGGAGGAGGAAAAGTGGGGGGTTGGAACCACTAACGTAGGTGGTGGCGGAAACCCTGATGAAATTAGGGCCTGCAATCATTGGCGTCAGTAGCACCTGTGCCATCCCAGGGTATGACTCGCTCCCGGTCCACAACGTTCACCTAGTGTCCGAATGCACTTGTCCATGTGTCAGTGGTTAAGTGGACCTTCCCAGTAACTGCGTGGTCAGGGTACGGGTGATGTTACGGGACACATGATGGTGTAAGGCGGGCACGGCACACTGAAAAATAGTGGCGGCTGGGGACTGCGTAACGAGGAACGGCCTCCGACATCAGGGTGCAGAAGGCCTCAGTGTCCACAAGCCTAAATGGCAACATTTCCAGGGGGAGTAATTTGGAAAGTTGCGCATTTAGTGCTATGGCCTGTGGATGGGTGGCTGGGTATTTGCGCTTGCGTTCAAATGCCCGGGGTAAGGACATTTGTACGCTGCGATGGGACACGGAAGTGGATGTGGTCTCTGATGGTGCTTGTGAAGATCCAGGTGCAGGGCGGGTGGCATCCGGGCCTTCTACAGGGGATTGGCCAGCACGTAAAACAGAGCAAGAGGAGGCAGTGGTGTGACCCGCAGACACAGATTGTGGACCCAGGCGTTCGGCCCACTTATTACGGTGCTTTGATGCCATGTAGCGGATCATGCTGGTGGTGGTGAGGTTGCTAGTGTTCACGCCCCTGCTCATTTTTGTATGGCACAGGTTGCAAATTACGATAAAATTCCTTGGCAAGGGAGATTTCCGCAAGGGTCTGCTCCGGGGAACAGTTGCGGGCCTGTTTGGTGTGGCCCGCCTTCTCCCTTTTGCCACCCCACTGCATCTTCCAGCCTGTTGCGGTCCTGCGGATCCCTCCCCCTCTGTACTGCTGTCCTCGCTCGGCTTGACACCTTCCCAGGTTGGGTCAGTGACTTCATCGTCCACCACCTCCTATTCCATTTCCTCACTCTGGTTATCCTCCTGACTTGTTGACCAATCAACAACCTCAGTTATTGACAACTGTGTCTTATAGTCATCAACCTCTTGAGACACCAATTACCGTTGACTTATTGCCAATTGTGTCTCATCATCATCATCAACCTCATGAAACACTAATTGCCGTTCCCCACCGTCCTCTTCTTGTGACTGTGGATGCTCAAGAATTTGGAAATCAGGGCACAAGATCTCATGTCCCTCTTCAAGCGGGCTGAAGGAATGGCGCTGAAAAGAGCTCCTCGGAATATCCGAGTGTGGGATCACTTGTTTGGCAAGACTCTCCATGGTGGGAGGAAGGAAGATCAGGGTGAGGATTGTGTTGACCAGACTCTTGGCTACAGAGACTGGACTTGGTGGAAGACAGGGTGGTGCTTAACTGACTTGATGCATTATCTGCTGCAATCCAACCGACCACCTGGTCGCACTGGTCTGACTTCGAGAGCGTTTTCCTGCGCCGCCCTGCAAACTGGGTCATGAAGCTAGGTATTGTGGATGATTGTTTTTCTTGTGCTCTGGCAGCAGGCACAGTTTCAACGCGCCCAGGGACATGGCCTCTGCGTGCACAATCAGCATCACGGCCACTTTCCGGTCCCTTACTGCTCGCCTTCAACTAAAATTTTATATATGCTTGAAAGTATGTCACACGTACAGTATTCGGGATGTGGAAACGTTACACAGGAGAAATATCACAGATAATGTCGCTGATGTCAGCAGTGGCTAATATAAAATTACAGGGAATGTCACAGGTATTTGGAATGTGGAAACGTTACACAGGAGATGTAGAGCAGCTAATGTCGCTGTCCGCATCGGACACCATTTACGGAAAAAGTACTTTGGATGTCAGATATTTTTGGGATGCGCACACGTTACACAGGAGATGTAGCGCAGATAATGTTGCTGTCTGCAGAGGCCTAACTATTGCACGCTACTTAGCGCAGGACATTTGGGTCTAAAGTTTTAGCAATTTAGCGCAGGTTGTGCTAAAAATATATATTGCTGCTGCCACATACAACAATAGTCCTTAAATGGACTTTTGGGTCTCTGCCAGATTTTCCACAAAAAAAAATAATTCACTCTCTACACTATCTTTCCGTTCTTCAGCACTGACTAACACTGAGCTAATAACGCGTTCCGGCCAGCCAATCACTGTAATGCCAGTAACCAACATGGCTTCGGCATTACAGTGAAGGGCAGTACTTACCTGCACGTTTATTGGCTGCGGTTTAATACCGCCATGTGCCGAGCATCGAACTAGTGTTCGGCCGAGCATGCTCGATCAACACTAGTCCTGGCCCTTTATGCTTTTTATACGGGGGTCCCTCTTCAAACACTGGAGCATGAAGGCCCCCCATTTGCACTAAATTGGAAGCGATGGAGCGCCCTGGCTCCTGCTCATCGCCCAGGAGAATGTCGTCCTCGGTCTCCTCCCCCCAGCCACGGACAACACCAGGGATCCCCGAAAAGTTTAAAGTCCCTTTCAAAGCCTTCTCCCCCCAGCCACCATCCTCCTCTGACTCCTCTTCAGACTCCTGCTGACTTGTCTCAGATGGAGTAGCCCCCCCATGGGAATTCATTCAGCATTGCGACTTCCTCATTTTCCAGCTCCTGCTCCTCGACGGCTTGATCAATGACACGACGCAATGCACGCTCCAGAAAGAAGGTGTAAGTTACGATGTCAATGATGGCGTCCTGGCTGCGACTGACCAGTTTGGTGATCTCATCAAATGGCTGAAAATAAACCAAGCTCCCCAGAACCTGTCCTGCTGCAGAGTTCGTACAGGTAGTCCGTAACTGCAAGTTTCTGCTGAAGCAGCCTATCAAGCATATACAAGGTGGAGTTCCAGCGAGTCGGGCTGTCACAAATCAGACGTCTGACGGGCAGGTGGTGTCGCCGCTGAAAGTCAGGAAGGCGAGCCATGGCCGTGTAAAATCTTCTAAAATGGCCAGAGATTTTCCTGGCCTGCTGCAAGACATCCTGGACCCCGGGGTATTTGGCAACGAATTGCTGCACGATTACGTTCAGGACGTGTGCCATGCACGGCACTTGTGTCATTTTGCCCTGTTTCAGCATGCTCAGCAGATTGGCACCGGACGGATGCATTTGTCAGACGGATACGGATCCGTCTGATAAATGCATTTAAATACCGGATCCGTCTCTCCTGTGTCACCTGGAAAAACGGATCCGGTATTTATTTTTTTCAGAGATTTAAAGGTCTGCGCATGCGCAGACCGGATGAACGAATCAGTCAATGCAGCAATTTTAATGCACTAATATATTTCAATGGAAATTAATGATCCGGCATTCCGGCAAGTGTTCAGGATTTTTGGCCGGAGGGAAAAATGCAGCATGCTAAGGTATTTTCTCCGGTCAAAAAACGTAAGAGGGACTGAACTGATGAATCCTGATGCATACTGAACGGAATGCTCTCCATTCAGAATAAATTAGGATAAAACTGATCAGTTTTTTCCGGTATTGAGCCCCTCGGACGGAACTCAATACTGGAAAAGAAAAACGCTAGTGTGAAAGTACCCTTACCAACTGTCAAATTGAGCAGGGTTAGCCACTAATCGGCCTGTAACCGCAGAGCTAAAAGCAGTGCAGGACCGGTGTGGCTCTTGGCTTCCAGGAACAACAGCCGCAGAACAGCATGGAAATATCTCACCTGGCACATCGAATAGGTTCTGGGGAGCTTGAGGGGTGCAGCGGAGGTGGCGGTAGCAGTGGAAAAGGAGCCTAGGAGGAGACAGAATGGAGTAGGAGGAGGAGAAGAAGAGGCAGGCCTGCATGCAATCCGTGGCGGTAACACCAAATCCACATGGGAGCCACGGGTTACATGTTGACGGCCGTCAGAAGGTTTGCCCAGTGGGCAGTAAAAGTTATGTACCTTCCCTATCAGTGTTTGCTAGACCACGTGTCTGTGGTCAGATGTATCTTGGCACCGACACTGTGTGTCAGAGATATATTCACTTGCCGCTGAACATGGTCATATAGCTCTGGGATGCCCTTCTGGGTGGAAGGTGGAGTGGAGGACAAATGGGAGGAGAGAAGAGGCAGGACGTGGATCGCCGGGAGTGTGGCTTTATGGGCTCTGACGGAGTTGCTCCCACTGGGCTCGGTGATGGGAGGCCAAGTGGCTTCATAAGGCGGTCGACCCTAGGTGAGGGTTGGGCTTACCGCGACTCATGCGTTGACAGCACAGGCTGCAGATGGCAACACTATTGTCAGCAGCTGACATGTTAAAAAAAGCCCACACTGCAGAGCCATGTGCCGGCGTCTTTGGGAGCCCCAGAAGTGACCGTGCATGGTGGATGGCTCGCTCCAGATACATTTGCAGTCTTCTTTTTGCCTCCTGTGCCCTGCGAGCTCTGCCTGCTTCTCCTCTTTCTCCTCCCTCTCTGCTGCTCCATCTCTCCCTCTGAACTCCCGTCCTCTTCCTCTCTTGTGGGTACCCACGTGACATTCATCGACACGTCATCGTCACCACCACTGACATTTGAAACCTTGGAGTAGGCAGCAACAGCTGGGACCTCCCTCCTTGGGCTGATCTGGGTACAGTGTTCAGACTGTTGGGTGGCGGTCTTTGCTACCTTCTCTTCCTCATCCGATGTTAAGAATGGCTGCGTATCAGTAAGGTCTGGGAATGGATTGGAAAATAATGCCTCTGACTCGAGTGGAGGTGGTGTCTTTAGGGGTGCACACAGCAGAGAGTGAGGAGGGTGCAGAATGAGCCACTCAACCACCTCTGGTGCGTCCTTAGAAGTAATTGCACGCGCCTTCTCCAACTTCCCGCTTAGGCTCCTGCCTGGTGCACCTGCCTGACCCCTTCAACCCCTGTGGAACGGCCTGCCTCTTCCTCTGCCTGTCATTTTCAAAATGACCCTGTCCCTAAGTCCCTAGAGAAGAGCAGTATTTGAGGAAGCAGGTATATCGCAGGCCTCAATCAGTATTTTGTGGAAGTAGGTATATCAATCCCCTTAATCAGTATTTTGTGGAAGCAGGTATATCGCAGACCTCAATCAGTATTTTGTCGAATCAGGTATATCAATTGGATCCCTTTCCAATTGGCCCGGATAGCTATGTTGATAAATTGGAAATACTGGTACCCTTCCAGAAATAAAGATGGCACCTTTGATTTGATGCCGTATTATGCGCATGCACTGGCTTCCACACAGGAAATACAGCGGAGCCGTGCTACTGGGGGTGTAGTGGAGCCGAGCTGCATGCGCAATTTGGGTGTGAGAGGTTTGTCTTTGACACTCTGTGGTACCTGTAGTGCTAGTTAGAAAAAACGCCAGCTTTGGCCATCAAGTGTTAGGATATTTGCATATGTAATTGTTCACATGATACGATTATGTCAATTAGGCAAATGGTTCTCACATGTTAATTGGTCACATGTTTTTGATCTGAATGTTCATTGGTCACCTGACTTTTTGAGTGCTATTTAATGAAGACACATGCTTGTATATCTTTGCTTGAGAAAGGGTCAGTTGTGAGCTGAAACGTTGCTACTGTTCCACATGGGTGAATAAAGACATCACGTTTTTTCAAGTCTTGGAGTGCTGTCCAGTTTCATGCATATATTAAGGGTGAGAAGCTTATTCCCTTGGACGTTGCACCTGAGCCAGTTTACTGGTGCCGCCGGATCCTTATATATACATATATATCAACATACTAGGACCCCCCCACACTGGCCATTCAGGGCCGACATATCTACATATATATCCCACTTGACAAGGGATATATATATCGTACCTGGCCACTCAAGGCCAATATATATATATATTGTGACAGTCCGTTATTTAGCTCACCTTTCCAGAGGTGAAAAGGCAGGGGGATTAGTCAGATTATTTCGCACAAGGAGACCTCAGGAGACAGAAGTGCATTTCAACTAGCGTCCTGCCAGCTTTATTTCACAGGTTGCATTAAAACACAAAAAACATAAACGGAACACCTAGCCTTGTCCAGGCTCTAACTAAACAATAGGTCCCTCTCTAGGACGTGGATGAGCTATCCTCAGTCCACCCAAAATAAGCACGCTGTCTGAACAGCAACCTGTGATACTTGCAGTTTGCAGACTCTGGACCTTCAGGGTCCCTCAGTGAGATGTGGCTTCTCTCACTCTCAGGAAGTTCTGAGCAAGTGTGTTGTCAGCCCAGTTATCTAGCAACTCCCCAGGTGCAGCTCATTAGGACCCAGGCTTATTTTTTTTTAACCCTTTCCTAAATAACTTTCTTCAGCATATGTTAAGAACCTGGGAGACACATATATACCCTCAATTACTTCACCCTGTGAGACACCACAATATATATAATATATATATATATATATATATATATATATATACCGTATACACATGTATGCACAAAATACAAAATAACACATATAACCGCCGCACTGACTGACTGCTACCGCCGCTACTTCCGTGAACCCCTGCACCACTACTTCCCGGGCAGGTAGGCTGCTACGAAGCAGGTGCTCTACCCGGGGCACGTTTGTATCCCGACCTCCCACTGCTGCCGCCCTGCTGACTCCCAGCCATGCTTTCAACACATATAACCGCCGACGTGAACTGAGAATATATTTTTCTTTTTGTACTGAAAAAGGCCAGTAAAAGCTTTCAGCAGAAATAAATGCACCAGTGAAGTGCGTATATATTTTTCTTTCTGTACTGAAATAGGCCACTGAACGCTTTTGCCACAAGTAAGTGCACCAGTGAAATGCGTATATATATTTCTTTTTTTACTGCAATACGCCCCTATACGCTTTCACCAAAAGTAACTGCAACAGTGCAGTGCGTATATATTTTTCTTATTTTACTGAAATACGCCCCTATATGCTTTCACCAGAAATAACTGCAACAGTGCAGTGCCTATATATTTTTCTTATTTTACTGTAATACACTCCTATACACTTTTAACAGAAATAACTGCAGAAGTGAAATGTGTATATATTTTTCTTGTCGTCCTGAATAAGATGCTAAGATCCCATGACAATCTTTGTCACTCCCCGTCTTTTGTGCTGTGTATAGGGTTCTCACCCCAATCACTGGTAAACATAAATCACAGCAGAGTTTTTCTTGATCAATTTGGCTTCTTTTATTATTCAGAAACATAAGTCATGCGGCAGTGTGTGAACGTTTTCGGCTCACAGGCCTTCATCAGATACTGTGCCGCAGTTAGGGAATTAAAGAGACGAAGAAGTAGTACACCAAAGGTGGACGACACTGTTTCGTGCCTGGAGAGAAGTGGTGTGTTCTTCCACCCTCAAGAAGATTGTTGAGGCTTCAGGGAGTGCAATGTTACCTTCTCCACGAACTGTGCTGAGAAATTTTTTGTAAAGATAGGTTTTACCACCACCTCCTGGACCACTCCAAAAAAAAAACAAGGGTTGCAAAGGTTGTCATTTTTGCTGGCAGACAATATTTTTTCTTAAGCTGTTTTTTTCTCTCTGTTTAATGTTTTCTCCATTTCTTCAACTGTGTATTTTTGTAATTCCTTGTCATATATATTCTAAAGTATTTGGCATTGTGGAAGGCAATCCAAAATATTCACAAGTTTAGCCATTTAGTACCAGAATGTTGGCTATTTCTGTAAGGCCTCTTGCACACGAACGTTTTTTTTTTCCTTCCGTTTATGGACCGTATACGGAACCATTCATTTCAATGGATCCGCAAAAAAAACGGAAGGTACTCCTTATGCCTTCCGTTTCCGTATTTCCATTTTTCAATTCTGTTCAAAGATAGAACTTGTCCTATTATTGTCCGCAAAACGGACAAGGATAGTACAGTTCTATCAGGGGCCAGCTGTTCCTTTCCACAAAAAACGGAATGCACACGGACCGCAAAATACTGAAAAAGCCATACGGTCGTGTGCAAGAGGCCTTAGTGCGATCTTATGACATACGTATTGTGCAATCATGATTGTGTTGTTTATGTTTATGAACTAAATCTTCAATGAGATATTGCTCATATTTTTGAAAAAGGGTATTCATATTTTGTAATGATGCAAAAACACAGATATATGCGAATAATTCCCTTAAGTTCCCCATTGTGAAAAGGACAGCATCTTCCAGAGTGTTTTCCCACACATGATCATCATTAATAAGTTATTTTGCTTTTGCAGCCTCTTGGAAAGTGGGATAGACATTTCCATGTACCGTCCTCAGATCTTCGAAGGATACTGCACCTGCCACATGCAGCAATAGTAGACGCAGACAGTATCGTTCTGTATCTGATGTTAAATTGACAGAATACATTTGTCCAATAATTTTTTCGGCACCACGTTGACGTAATTTTTTAGTAATGAGCGGCATAGGCAATATTCGAATTTGCGATATTTTGCAAATTTCTGGCCGAATATTCGCAATAAATTTGCAAATTTGAGAATTCATGATCTCCAGTCATTATTTTCTTGATTTTGAAAATCGGCAATGTAATATATTTGTGATAAAAATTTGCGATTTGAATACTCACGATCAACACTAAGGGGTAGGCAACTTTCTTATTGGTTGCTAGGGATGTTGCTAAGTGCCGATATTCGCAATAAATTTGCAATACATTTGCGTTAAAGACTATTCGCGAATACGAATATATAGCACTATATTCTAAATATTTGTGAATTCTCGAAGTGGCGATATTCGCGATTCAAATATTCGCTCTCAACACTAGTAATTTCCAGCAACAATTTTGAGAGTCAAACACATAGTGCAAAGGAATGTCAGAATATAATATATTCTTTGTTTCCTCTTTTTGTTGATTCAATTTGAACCAAGCTGTCATTTGAGTATCACGGTTTAAAGCTCTCTGTACCGCTGTGGTAATGTCATTTGGGTTGAAAAAAAAGATTGTTCTTCAGGCAGATGCACTGCTAATCTATGGATGGTATGGGATTGATAATGCATTTCAAACCCATGCAAACACCATGCTGCTTCTGGTGCACTGACATACCTAGAATTAATAAAGGTCTTTATTTCATCGTGATTCAAAGTACCTTGTTCTTGAATGACAATATTTGCACAATCATGACCTTTGTACACATATTTAAAAAAATATTTGACACTTTTCACTGATGCGCCAACTTCCACATTAATGTGGCAATTATACTTCAACGCTAAGTAACGATTATATGGTACAACCCAAGAGTTATCAATTTTCTTTTCGTTAAGAATTATAGTTTGGTTTTTTTGTTGGAATTCCTTCGGAAAATCCTTACAGCATTTGTCATTTGTCATACATGAAGAATTAGGATTGAATGCTCCGCATGGTCCATGAATCATATGCTTTGCTACAATTGTATGTAAGCGAGGAGTGAGGGATTTCAGCAGAGACAATTTTATCCATAGCTTTCTTTAAGGCCTCTTTCACACTACAGTATGTCCATTTCAGTGTTTTGCGTTCCGTTTTTCACGGATCCGTTGTCCCGTTTTTGGGTTCCGTTGTGTCTCCGTTTCCGTTCAGTATGTCCGCAAAAACGTTTCAGTATGGTTTCCGTATGGTTCCCGTATACGGTCCGTTTTTCACGGATCAAAAACGGAAGCCACCTGTATTTGTGCTCAGCCAAAGTTTGGCAACAAGAAACACATGGCCACAGTGGGCTGGGCCTAGCATTTGTTAATGACGGATCCGCAAAAAACGGATGACATACGGATGACATACGGATGCCTTCCGTATGCATTCCGTTTTTTTGCGGACCCATTGACTTTAATGGAGCCACGGACCGTGATTTGCGGACAAACATAGGACATGTTCTATCTTTCCACGGCACGGAAATACTGAAATACTGAAACGGAATGCACACGGAGACACTTCAGTATTTTTTGCTGAACCATTGAAATGAATGGTTCAGTATCTGTTCCGTATACTGAACTCAAAAAACGTCCAGTATACTGAACGCAAAATACTGTAGTGTGAAAGAGGCCTAAGAATGAGAAGTATGTGAGCATGTGGTAAACCTCTCTTTTGAAATTCTATCACGAAGACCATTGCTTTTGAGACTTCAAAAATATGTTTTTTTTACTTATGTCATCAATTAGAGCTTTAAGTTTTAGATAAAATACTCTTGCAACTAAATGTGGTTGTCCATCAACAGTTTGTCCATGTTGTAGGTTATGTATAATCTCTTCCCATTTGGGATTGCATGTCAGTGTAATAAAAAGATCTGGTTTTCCATATTTTCTGAAAATTGCCATAGCATCTTGATAATTTTGTTGCATGTTTCTGGGGCTCCCTGCAAATGAAGAAGGCAAAATATAAATTTTTCCAGGACTCAGGCCTGCTTCATTGGCTTCATTAAGTAAATGATCCATTAATCCAGGGTATTTTTCAATGCGCAATTTAGGCTGATTTTCACGTATATAATTGAGTCTGTTGGCTTCTGTTTTTACATATGCATCAACTATATATTGCTATGTAAGGCGGCCTGCATTTAAGAAGGGGTTAAAATACTCTCTACGGTAACCGTAGTATTGCATTTGAGTGACTCTAAGGCCTCTTTCACACTACAGTATGTCCATTTCAGTGTTTTGCGTTCCGTTTTTCACGGATCCGTTGTCCCGTTTTTGGGTTCCGTTGTGTCTCCGTTTCCGTTCAGTATGTCCGCAAAAACGTTTCAGTATGGTTTCCGTATGGTTCCCGTATACGGTCCGTTTTTCACGGATCAAAAACGGAAGCCACCTGTATTTGTGCTCAGCCAAAGTTTGGCAACAAGAAACACATGGCCACAGTGGGCTGGGCCTAGCATTTGTTAATGACGGATCCGCAAAAAACGGATGACATACGGATGACATACGGATGCCTTCCGTATGCATTCCGTTTTTTTGCGGACCCATTGACTTTAATGGAGCCACGGACCGTGATTTGCGGACAAACATAGGACATGTTCTATCTTTCCACGGCACGGAAATACTGAAATACTGAAACGGAATGCACACGGAGACACTTCAGTATTTTTTGCTGAACCATTGAAATGAATGGTTCAGTATCTGTTCCGTATACTGAACTCAAAAAACGTCCAGTATACTGAACGCAAAATACTGTAGTGTGAAAGAGGCCTAAGAATGAGAAGTATGTGAGCATGTGGTAAACCTCTCTTTTGAAATTCTATCACGAAGACCATTGCTTTTGAGACTTCAAAAATATGTTTTTTTTACTTATGTCATCAATTAGAGCTTTAAGTTTTAGATAAAATACTCTTGCAACTAAATGTGGTTGTCCATCAACAGTTTGTCCATGTTGTAGGTTATGTATAATCTCTTCCCATTTGGGATTGCATGTCAGTGTAATAAAAAGATCTGGTTTTCCATATTTTCTGAAAATTGCCATAGCATCTTGATAATTTTGTTGCATGTTTCTGGGGCTCCCTGCAAATGAAGAAGGCAAAATATAAATTTTTCCAGGACTCAGGCCTGCTTCATTGGCTTCATTAAGTAAATGATCCATTAATCCAGGGTATTTTTCAATGCGCAATTTAGGCTGATTTTCACGTATATAATTGAGTCTGTTGGCTTCTGTTTTTACATATGCATCAACTATATATTGCTATGTAAGGCGGCCTGCATTTAAGAAGGGGTTAAAATACTCTCTACGGTAACCGTAGTATTGCATTTGAGTGACTCTAAGGCCTCTTTCACACTACAGTATGTCCATTTCAGTGTTTTGCGTTCCGTTTTTCACGGATCCGTTGTCCCGTTTTTGGGTTCCGTTGTGTCTCCGTTTCCGTTCAGTATGTCCGCAAAAACGTTTCAGTATGGTTTCCGTATGGTTCCCGTATACGGTCCGTTTTTCACGGATCAAAAACGGAAGCCACCTGTATTTGTGCTCAGCCAAAGTTTGGCAACAAGAAACACATGGCCACAGTGGGCTGGGCCTAGCATTTGTTAATGACGGATCCGCAAAAAACGGATGACATACGGATGACATACGGATGCCTTCCGTATGCATTCCGTTTTTTTGCGGACCCATTGACTTTAATGGAGCCACGGACCGTGATTTGCGGACAAACATAGGACATGTTCTATCTTTCCACGGCACGGAAATACTGAAATACTGAAACGGAATGCACACGGAGACACTTCAGTATTTTTTGCTGAACCATTGAAATGAATGGTTCAGTATCTGTTCCGTATACTGAACTCAAAAAACGTCCAGTATACTGAACGCAAAATACTGTAGTGTGAAAGAGGCCTAACTCTAGGATTGTGTGACTGGTTTGCTAAAGTTAATAAAGCTTGTGGTCTGTTTTGCAATGAAATGTCAATTCCCCAGCTTTGATCCTCATAGGGGAATAACAATGGATAAACCATGGGTTCCAAATTAGGATCAAGGACACTAATTCTTTGTGTTTTTTATTTTATTTGTATAATCTTCACTTGCTTTGCAGTGTATAAGAAGATCTCTTTCAAGTGGTATTTCTCCATCATCATTTAGAAAAATAAAAGCAACCTCATTATATTTTGGTGCGTTATAGCGCCTTTGGTCATTTTATGCGATTTTGTACTATTGTCAAGGACACTTCCTTAATAACATTGCGGTTTTTTGCGGCACCCTCTTCATATTCTTTTTCAACTCGTTACAACATTTTGCAGGCCTCGGCAAAAGGATTGAATTGCGCCATAAATGTACTTAATGTTTGCATAAGCTTGTAATTTATTCCTGAGTTGGCAGAAATTTGCATTCTTTGCTTTGCAGCTGCAGAGGGATCTAAAATGTATAATTGTGAAAACCGTTTGATTTCACCCTGTTGAGGATGCAGTGTTCCTGCTCTGTGACAAATCAAACCATGGATTCGAAAACACTATGGCCCATAGCCAGCAGACTGAGTAATGTTAGCTCCCATAGATGCAAATTCTAGAACACTATTTATTGACCTTATATTTTGCATGAAATTTTAGGCTACTTTCACACTGCCGTTTCTGGGTCCGCCTGTGAGATCCGTTTCAAGGCTCTCACAAGCGGCCCCAAACGGATCAGTTTAGCCCCAATGCATTCTGAATGGATAAGGATCTGTTCAGAATGCATCAGTTTGGCTCCGTTCCGCCTCCACTGGCTCCGCACTCTGGAGGCGGACACCAAAACGCTGCTTGCAGCGTTTGGTGTCCGCCTTGCGATGCGGAGCCAAACGGATCCGTCCTGACTTACAATGTAAGTCAATGGGGACAGATCCGTTTACATTGACACAAATATGGTGCAATTGTAAACTGATCCGTCCCCCATTGACTTTCAATGTAAGTCAGGACGGATCCGTTTGACTTACACTTAGATTTTTTTTTGGACAGAATAATGCAGACGGATCCGTTCAGAACGGATACCAGCGTTTGCATTTAGAGGGGTGGATCCGTCTGTGCAGATACCAGACGGATCCGCACCTAACGCAGGTGTGAAAGTGGCCTTAGCTGTAATGATGCTGACCCGTCATGAGCTGTTGTATAAAATAATTTGTTCAAATTGGTTGAAGATTTACTTTTCCTTTTGAGCAACACTGTGTAAATTTTTGATCAGATGGTCTTTCTCCTTCAAAATGTTTTGCTTGAAAAAAATTGCATATCTGATTTAAATCTCCACATGTGTGGGGTGTAATGGTACCCTCATTAATATTAACTATATCATTTATAAGTGCCATTCTTTCTATTGTAGCCCTAGATTCATTTGTTTCCACACGTTTACCCGGGCCAGTCTCTGTAATGTGCATGTTGCAAAGATTGTAATTGCCGTTGGGATCCATGGCAAAACTCCCATGGAAAATTACGTAGTTGACGCAGAGTCGGGTTTTAATCCATAAAGGGCATAAATCACCTAACATTCCTAAATTGTTTGGAATAACGTGCTTTAAAACATCCAGTGTGTGTATACGTTCAGGTATGATGTTGTATCGATCAGGTAGTGTAAGGGTTACGCCCGCTTCACAGTGACAGACCAAACTCTGACAGACCAAACTCCCCGTTTAACGCACCGCAAACAACCGCAAACAGTCCATTTGCACAACCGCAAACTCCCCATTTGCACAAGGTTGAATACCAAGCTAGCCATGTCTTGTTCCTTGTCCTCACTGACGTCATTGAAGGTCTCTTCCTCCACCCAGCCACGTACAACACCAAGGGTCCCTGAAAGGAGACAACAAGCCCTCTGGGACACCTGCTGAGGTTGGTCTTCCACCTCCTCAAAGCCACCTTCCTCCTCTGACTCCTCTTCTTCAGACTCCTCTCTCCTCTTTCTGCGTTGCCGCAGGTCCAGCAATCGACGACGACAAGGCTGCTTCTGGTGGTGATGGTGACCACAACTCTTCCTCTTCATGCTCATCTACGGCCTGATCCAGCACTCTTTGCAGGGCATGCTCCAGGAAAAACGCATATGGGATGAGGTCGATGATGTTGCCTTGGCTTTGACTGACCAGGTTTGTCACCTCCGCAAAAGGACGCATGAGCCTACAGCCATTGTGCATGAGCGTTCAGTAACGAGACCAAAAAATACCCAGCTCCGCAGAGGCTGTCCCCTTTTTTTTTTATAAAAAAAATCTGTTCTTACCAGTTTAAAGGGCTTCTGTCACCCCACTAAAGTCATTATATATTTTTTTGGCTAGTTAAATTCCTTATACTGCGATATATGAATATATAATGCTCTTACTCACTTTCCTTCAGCAGTTTCTTAAAAAAACTGACTTTTATAATATGTAAATGAGCTCTCTACCAGCAAGTAGGGCGGCTACTTGAAGGTAGCAGCCGCATCCTCCTTTCATAATGACGCCCCCTCCTCATGTTGATTGACAGGGCCAGCGAACGTGCTCGTCCTCTGGCTGGCCCTGTCTGCGTTCAAAATCTTGAAATAGCTTGGGTTGGACGGCACTCCTCTGGTGTCATTTGGTACGGTGCTCAATGGTAATTGAGGTAATGCAGTGAAAGGAAACCACGGCACTCGTTTAGGTAGTTTTGAAAATTTATATTTTCATTTCATTTCAGATCAGGTTGCCCACAGTATTATGCCAGCCCTGGTCCCGGCCGGCCTACTGCGCATGCGCGCGTGCGCCACTGCCGCGGTGACGTCACCCGCTGGTGCGCGTTGACGTCATGCGTGCAACATGGCCGTACGCTCTGACGTAGGACGCTCGCCCGTACCAGCGGCATTCTTTAAAAGAGACACAAGCGCAGTGCAAGCTAGCGCATCCCACAGGCAACATGCAAGACACGACTAAGGTAAATATAAAACCCCTCTAATTACCCGCACACCGCCGTTCTGCCTGCACCTTTGATGTTCTCTTTACAACCGGCACCCCTAGACAGATTTCTATAGATGACTGGGCTATGACTCTGCTGACCCCTATATACTGTATATTTGCCTTTGTCTCTATATATACTTATCCTCATTATTACTTACCATGCAGTTACCGATATATGCTATAATCTATGTCACACTCCACAGGCCACATTACCCTTGAGACGCTCTGTTGACCTGCACCACTCTGCATTTGACTGCATTTGTTTGCTAGCCCTGAACCAAGCTTATCGATTGCCCAGCTACTACTGATTTTTCTGCTGCTTTCTATTTGTCATCTACTGAGGCTTATAGTTATGTATGTCTATGTATTTCTCTAAGTGTAATTCCACTAGCGACGATGCCACTAAAAGTGGAAATTGTTTTGCCTCACAATGTCGTACCTATCCTCTGTGTCTCTGTATACTAGACACTGGACATTATTTTGTTGTAAATATTATGAATTGACCATGAATCCATTTATCATGTAAAAATACCCTGATGTATTGCTTTGTATTTACCTTACTCCAGGCCGTGACCAAGGTCCCATATTAGGACCGAAACCAGGGGCATAGCAAGAAATGCATGGGCCCCATAGCAAAAAAAAATTATGGCTCCCCCTCCCCTAAATAGTGCCATCCACAGATCCCTCTCCCCTAAACAGTGCCGTCCACAGATCCCCCTCCCCTAAATAGTGCCATCCACAGATCCCCCTCCCCTAAATAGTGCCATCCACAGATCCCCCTCCCCTAAATAGTGCCATCCACAGATCCCCCTCCCCTAATCAGTGCCATCAACAGATCCCCTCTCCCCTAAACAGTGCCATCCACAGATCCCCCTCCCCTAAACAGTGCCATCCACAGATCCCCTCCCCTAAACAGTGCCATCCACAGATCCCCCCTCCCCTAAACAGTGCCGTCCACAGATCCCCCTTTCCTAAATAGTGCCATCCACAGATCCCCCTCCCCTAAATAGTGCCATCCACAGATCCTCCTCCCCTAATCAGTGCCATCAACAGATCCCCTCTCCCCTAAACAGTGCCATTCACAGATCCCCTCCCCTAAACAGTGCCATCCACAGATCCCCCTCCCCTAAATAGTGCCATCCACAGATCCCCCTCCCCTAAATAGTGCCATCCACAGATCCCTCTCCCTAATCAGTGCCAGCAACAGATCCCCTCTCCCCTAAACAGTGCCATCCACAGATCCCACTCCCCTAAACAGTGCCATCCACAGTATCAGGTGCCTCTCTCCCCCCCCCATTTGTCAGTATTAGGTGCCAACCCCCCCCCCCCCAAGGTGCCAGTATCAGGTGCCAACCCCTTTCCCCCCATGTGCCAGTATCAAGTGCCCCCGGCTCCCCCCATGGCAGTAACAGTCGGGTATTAAAAAAAAAAAATAAACACTTCTACTTACCTCCATGTCAGCGATGCAGCCTCTTCCTGTGTCCCGCCCTGTATGTCCATATATGGAGTCAGTGCTTGTATTTCAGAAAAGGTTTCTGTTGGGATTCGAACCCACGACCTCCTGTATCAGAGGCAAAGCATCTAACCACAAGACCATAACAGCTGGCTTGCTGCTAACTGAAAAATTATGAGACTTCTACTGTTATAGCTGGCTAAGTGTACATCTATACACATGACAGCTGCTTATATATAGAGATATAGCAGAGCTGAGTGTGCTGGGATAGCTGTCATATAGAGATATAGCAGTGCTGGCTGTGTTGGGGCAGGGTAAATGCTTTGCCTCTGATACAGGGTAAATGCTTTGCCTCTGATACACTGATACATTGGAGGTTGTGGGTTCGAATCCCAGACACATCAGGAAACTTTAGAATACAGTAAGATTAGATCACATTAGCGAGGGGGCCTGAACATTAAGACTGCTGCTGTGAAGGGGGCCCTGAACATTAAGACAAGAATCGATATTTAACTAACTTGAAAATAAACTGTCGGGCCCCGAAGCAGCTGCTTCCCCGGTAGTTACGCCACCTCCTGGCTGCCTGTGTGTAGTGTCTGTGTGTGTTAATAAAAAAAAAAAAAAAAAAAATGAATGCGGTCGGACGGGCCCCCCAGTGGTGTAGGGCCCCATAGCCACTGCTATGGTTGCTATGGCGATCCCTACGCCACTGACCGAAACGTTGGCCAGTTTGTGCATATTTCATTCCTGGATGCTGACAAACATGATATGATAAATAATAAAATAAAATGAAAATATAAATTTTCAAAACTACCTAAACGAGTGCCGTGGTTTCCTTTCACTGCGTTCAAAATCTGGCGCCTGCGCCGTACCTGTCTTCAGTCGGTGCAGGCGCACTGAGAGGAGGACGCAGGCGCATTGAGGATGGGGCGGCCGAGCGAAAGCCCTCCTCTCAGTGCGCCTGCGCCGACTGAAGACAGGTACCGTGCAGGCGCCAGATTTTGAACGCAGACAGGGCCAGCCAGAGGACGAGGACGTTCGCTGGCCCTGTCAATCAACATG
Organism: Bufo bufo; assembly: GCF_905171765.1. NCBI lineage: Eukaryota > Metazoa > Chordata > Amphibia > Anura > Bufonidae > Bufo > Bufo bufo. The sequence continues at coordinate 378,370,006 of NC_053391.1, forward strand.
AGGAGGGGGCGTCATTATGAGAGGAGTGGGCGTCATTATGAAAGGAGGATGCGGCTGCTACCAGCAAGTAGCCGCCCTACTTGCTGGTAGAGAGCTAATTTACATATTATAAAAGTCCGTTTTTTGAAGAAACTGCTGAAGGAAAGTGAGTAAGAGCATTATATATTCATATATCGCAGTATAAGGAATTTAACTAGCCCAAAAAAAAATAAGACTTTAGTGGGGTGACAGAAGCCCTTTAATCTCTGTTTTGTCCCCTATCAGGGGCCGGTGTATTAAATAGATTTTAGGAACCGGGAGATGGAAAAAGATGGTTGGTCGGTTCTCTTACTTCTAATTTGGGGCACTGCGCGTGCGCCGTGCAATGTACTGTGCCACCCTATATGAGTGGTGTGTTAAGACGTTAAGTAGTACTATTCCTATCAGTTTAATCCCTGTTACGTCCCCTATCAGGGTCCGGTGTATGGAATAGATTTTAGGAACCGGGAGATGGAAAAAGATGCTTCGTCGGTCCTCTTACTTCCAATTTGGGGCACTGCGCGTGCGCCGTGCAATGTACTGTGCCACCCTATATGAGTGGTGTGTTAAGTAGTACTATTCTTATCAGTTTAATCCCTGTTACGTCCCCTATCAGGGGACGTGTATAGAATAATTTTAGACAACCGCAAAGAGTTGTCAATAGTTGACACACTCATGACGTAAATTTTATTCCTCTATGTGTCAATCTTGGTGTAGTGATGACTGTGCTCGTGCGCACATTTGGGAGATTGCAGGCGATGGCGGTTTTTCAAATCCTATGGTCGTGCTGAGGTAGTTCAGTGAAAGTTAAGTGACCCAGAAAACAATGATTCTGCAGTGTGGGCCCATTGTTGGCCTAGTAGGCATTAATGATCACCTTACAGATAGTACAAAAATACATAGTTCAGAGTTAATCATGTAAACATCGTAACAAGAACATATCAATGTAACAGATCTCGAGATCATTAATGTCAGGTGTATAACCATGGTTTATACATCAATGTTTGTCAGAGTGTGGTAATGGAAACAATGTTAGCCAGGGTCTCCAGTGCCTCATGAAGGAGGACAAATTGTTTTCACAATTAGCAGGAGTTTGGCAGACAATAATATATGGCATATCATCTTTCGGCAAGAATGTGGGAACTTATCTATCCCTAAGGAGAGTAAAGTTAATTCTGGTGTTAACTTGACTTTTAATGTTGTCACTGAAAGGAGGAGACTTTCTATGTTCAACCAGAAGCAGTTAAGGGCAGGACAGCTCCAGAATATATGGAGTAGATTGCCAGGGACTCTACCACATCTCCAACATTTATTGGATGTGTTCGGAAAAAACTGATTTAATCTGGCCGGGGTAAAATACCATCTAGTCAACAATTTATGATATCCCTCAAGAAGATTTGAGCAAGCCGTAGACTTGAGAGAATGTTTTATCGCTATCTGCCATTCTGAGTTTGAATAGGTCTGCCGGAGATCACGTTCCCAATTAAGTATGTGCGTTTTTTTTGGTGAAAGATAAATCTCCCAAAATACTTCTATAAATCTCTCTAGTAGGTATTTTCAGATCTCCATCTGGCAGATAGAGAAAGGTATATAAGGATAGAGGGATAGAAACGATTCTTGAAGATAAGCTTTTCAATGCCTGGGAGATACGGAGATAATAAAATTGTTTATTTCCAGGGATATCATAAATGGTTTGTAGAGAGGATCTCATCCCACCTTCATCGTAGAAGTCTTCAAGGATACATATCCCTTTATTTTTCCATACTGTCGTAGACAGGTCCGGTATAATATATTATAATACTTCTAAAGGTAGGGGAATCTCTTTTCTAGCCTCTATATGCTGTGTTTTCTGAAGTACTGATAACCAAATTTGGGTTGAGGCCTTCAGAGGAAGGGTTAGAGGTAAAGGGCGTTTTGGGTCAATAGCATGAGTTAAGAGAAGAGCTTCAAGGGACTTGCCCGAATTAAGGTTTTTTTCTATACCAGACCATCCCAGGCCATGTTCCCTTCTACACCAGTGCCTTAACTCTTTAAAGAGGATCATTTCATAATATGCTTGGAGATTTGGTACTCCTAGGCCCCCATTTTCTTTATGTGAATATAGGATAGAGGCAGCTACTCTGTGACTACTATTCCCCCAAATATATAAGAGCATTTGCCTTCTAAATTTCTGTAGCAATGTGTATGGGATAGGAAGCGCTAAAGTGCAGAAATAATATAAAAGTGGATACAAATAAAGCAAGATAGACCAGGCACTCTATATATGTTGTCACAGCTAAGATATTTATTCAATATATATAAAAACAGTTAATACAATCAACATGAATCTATCGAACATCAGTATAAAATAAGCAATAAAAATATGTCACAATGATAGTGTAGCAGCAATATGGAATAAGCGCATCGATAAATGCAAAGTTCAAACAGTAATCCTAGCGGTACCGCTATTGTAATCCAGCATAAAACCGCAAACAAATTCTGTATCCACTTGTATCAAGTAGTAGTAGCACAAATGATTTCACAGACAATCCAAACTTCAAAGGATTTTTGAATATACGTGATGCCGCTTCCAGCTTTATATGCCAGTAAGTGAACAGTCTTTTCAATATGACAGTAAGACCAGTCGGTTAAATGCAGTAGGCTTTCATGGTGGCGTCCCAACCATTCATAGTTGCTGTTGCACTGTTACCTTTAGTCTGGTCGATCCACTCCTCTAGACGCCGGTTTTAGTGGTCTGATGGATATCGGCTGACTGTGCTTTTTATCATCAGCGAACAAAGTGCTCCGTGAGACCAGGCGTCGTCCAAGTGTGTTCTATAGTTACCAAGGTTTAATTCAAGTCCAGGGAAGACTCTTTGCCAGCATGCCGGTGCAAGGTGTAGCCCATACGCGTTTCGGGGGTGTGCCCCTTCATCAGTGGTAACCTTGCAGCCTTCCCCCTCCCCCTCCTCCTTTTATAAACCGGACCGGAGTCACAATATTTCATGGGTGGATGTAAAGCCCGGATTTGTTATGATGCGATTTCTTGTGCGTTTTCCGAGCGGTTTATATTATCAAAGTGCGTTTTCCATAAAAAAGCTGCTTATATACATTTAAAAACATGCCTAATATTGAAAATTTATAAAACACCACCACCATCAATTATAAAAATGTTATTTTGTAATAAAATATATGAAATAGTGCTAAAAAATGACCGATGCATTTTTAAGATAGCCAGAGAAATGTAATACATAAATATAAAATCCAGATGGTTTATAGTATAATTTGTATACAGCATTATAAATTTGTTTCTATTTCTATTTTACATTCATATTGAATTTAGATTAAATATGGAATCTGTTGAATTATATACATACCAAAAGCCTATGATGGATCACAGAATTCCCAATAAATCAGACGTATGAACAATAGCAGCCTCACATCTAGAGTAATGGTTGCCCAATTTATACTCTGAATATAGGCGTAATGTGTTCCATAATAGATGTTTTCATTCATATATATTGATACCGAAATTGCAGAAGGAGGGTATAGTCTGGACCTACCCAAATCAAATAATAAGACATTCATAGGAAACCAAATAGTTCCCAATCTGCGTTTAACCCCTTAGGTGTCAATGAACCAAAATCAAATATAAATTTTGATTCTAGTCTGGACATCTTCTTTACCAAATCACCTCCTCTCCAGTCTGGTTCAACTTTTGCCAAAGCCGTATATATCAGACCAGTGGGATCTTGGTTATGATGTATTTTGAAGTGTTTTGATACGGTATGGTTCTCATAGCCCCGGCGTATGTTGGCCACATGTTCAGAGACCCTTTTTTTGAAAAGTCTTTTCGTGCGGCCAACATATTGTTTTTTGCAGGGGCAAGTTAGCAGATAGATGACACTTTTGCTACTGCAAGTCAAAAAAGTTTTAATCTCATGTATATAGCCATTGCTATTGGAAATGGCCCTCACAGTTTTCTTCGGGAAATTAGTAGACTTGCAATTAGAACATGAATTGCATCTATAGAACCCTTCAAAACACAACCAATGTTTGTCTTTCGATTGGTTCAATCTTTTAACTGTGGGGGCTATTTTTACGCCCAAATTATCAGCACGTGTGTAGACTATTTTGGGTTTTATTGGTAACATGGGTCCTATGATTTTATCTTTTAATAAGAAGGGCCAATGTTTGGTGATACTTGCTTCTACTTTTTTATGTTGGGTATTAAAAGGCAATACTATCTGTAGCCCTTCATGTGGCATCAAATCATTTTGAGATACTGTAGTTTTCTCTACAAAAAAATCTTTACGGTCCAGATCTTTGATTTTATTTAATGCTCTTTCGATACATTGATTAGGATAGTTTTTGTCCATAAACTGCTGTTTCAGAATTTCAGCCTCTTTAATAAATGTGTCATTGCTTGTACAGTTTCTTTTAAGGCGTCTGAATTGGCTAATGGGAACATTCAGCAGCCACCTTGGTAGGTGGCAGCTGGAATGCAGAATAAAATTATTTTTAGCTGTTGGTTTGTGGTAGGTACTGCAAATCAACTTATCTGCATTAACATCAATATTGAGATCCAAAAATTCAATATGGGTTTTGCTGATGCTGGATGTAAATCGGAGGTTCAATATGTGGACCGTCAGCTGCAGCCCATAGTTAAAGATACTAAATTTTACCTAAAAGACACCACACAAATTATCAAAATTTTAGAGAATTTTACAGTAGACCAGAATTGTATATTAGGTACGCTAGACGTCCAATCCTTATATACATCGATAAAACATGAACAGGGATTGGAGGCATTGATATCTCAATTGCACAAGAGTGGCAGATTTAAATCCGCACAAATAGATTATATATCGGAGGCTGCCAATTTTATACTTAAACATAACTATTTTAATTTTGATGAGGAATTTTACCTACAAAAATCTGGTACCGCGATGGGCACCAGATTCGCCCCCAGTTATGCTAATTTATTTATGTCAAACTGGGAGGATGAGTATATCTCGCCGAGACTGGGGGTGGATCTGGTGCTCTGGAAGCGGTATATAGATGATGTTGTTTTTATATGGCGAGGATCGGATCCAGCATTAAATATATTTTTATCTGAGATTAATTGTAACAACTTGAACCTCCGATTTACATCCAGCATCAGCAAAACCCATATTGAATTTTTGGATCTCAATATTGATGTTAATGCAGATAAGTTGATTTGCAGTACCTACCACAAACCAACAGCTAAAAATAATTTTATTCTGCATTCCAGCTGCCACCTACCAAGGTGGCTGCTGAATGTTCCCATTAGCCAATTCAGACGCCTTAAAAGAAACTGTACAAGCAATGACACAATTATTAAAGAGGCTGAAATTCTGAAACAGCAGTTTATGGACAAAAACTATCCTAATCAATGTATCGAAAGAGCATTAAATAAAATCAAAGATCTGGACCGTAAAGATTTTTTTGTAGAGAAAACTACAGTATCTCAAAATGATTTGATGCCACATGAAGGGCTACAGATAGTATTGCCTTTTAATACCCAACATAAAAAAGTAGAAGCAAGTATCACCAAACATTGGCCCTTCTTATTAAAAGATAAAATCATAGGACCCATGTTACCAATAAAACCCAAAATAGTCTACACACGTGCTGATAATTTGGGCGTAAAAATAGCCCCCACAGTTAAAAGATCGAACCAATCGAAAGACAAACATTGGTTGTGTTTTGAAGGGTTCTATAGATGCAATTCATGTTCTAATTGCAAGTCTACTAATTTCCCGAAGAAAACTGTGAGGGCCATTTCTAATAGCAATGGCTATATACATGAGATTAAAACTTTTTTGACTTGCAATAGCAAAAGTGTCATCTATCTGCTAACTTGCCCCTGCAAAAAACAATATGTTGGCCGCACGAAAAAACTTTTCAAAAAAAGAGTCTCTGAACATGTGGCCAACATACGCCGGGGCTATGAGAACCATACCGTATCAAAACACTTCAAAATACATCATAACCAAGATCCCACTGGTCTGATATATACGGCTTTGGCAAAAGTTGAACCAGACTGGAGAGGAGGTGATTTGGTAAAGAAGATGTCCAGACTAGAATCAAAATTTATATTTGATTTTGGTTCATTGACACCTAAGGGGTTAAACGCAGATTGGGAACTATTTGGTTTCCTATGAATGTCTTATTATTTGATTTGGGTAGGTCCAGACTATACCCTCCTTCTGCAATTTCGGTATCAATATATATGAATGAAAACATCTATTATGGAACACATTACGCCTATATTCAGAGTATAAATTGGGCAACCATTACTCTAGATGTGAGGCTGCTATTGTTCATACGTCTGATTTATTGGGAATTCTGTGATCCATCATAGGCTTTTGGTATGTATATAATTCAACAGATTCCATATTTAATCTAAATTCAATATGAATGTAAAATAGAAATAGAAACAAATTTATAATGCTGTATACAAATTATACTATAAACCATCTGGATTTTATATTTATGTATTACATTTCTCTGGCTATCTTAAAAATGCATCGGTCATTTTTTAGCACTATTTCATATATTTTATTACAAAATAACATTTTTATAATTGATGGTGGTGGTGTTTTATAAATTTTCAATATTAGGCATGTTTTTAAATGTATATAAGCATTTTTTTTTATGGAAAACGCACTTTGATAATATAAACCGCTCGGTAAACGCACAAGAAATCGCATCATAACAAATCCGGGCTTTACATCCACCCATGAAATATTGTGACTCCGGTCCGGTTTTTCTGACATTTATCCCAGTATAAAAGAAGGAGGGGGAAGGCTGCAAGGTTACCACTGATGAAGGGGCACACCCCCGAAACGCGTATGGGCTACACCTTGCACCGGCATGCTGGCAAAGAGTCTTCCCTGGACTTGAATTAAACCTTGGTAACTATAGAACACACTTGGACGACGCCTGGTCTCACGGAGCACTTTGTTCGCTGATGATAAAAAGCACAGTCAGCCGATATCCATCAGACCACTAAAACCGGCGTCTAGAGGAGTGGATCGACCAGACTAAAGGTAACAGTGCAACAGCAACTATGAATGGTTGGGACGCCACCATGAAAGCCTACTGCATTTAACCGACTGGTCTTACTGTCATATTGAAAAGACTGTTCACTTACTGGCATATAAAGCTGGAAGCGGCATCACGTATATTCAAAAATCCTTTGAAGTTTGGATTGTCTGTGAAATCATTTGTGCTACTACTACTTGATACAAGTGGATACAGAATTTGTTTGCGGTTTTATGCTGGATTACAATAGCGGTACCGCTAGGATTACTGTTTGAACTTTGCATTTATCGATGCGCTTATTCCATATTGCTGCTACACTATCATTGTGACATATTTTTATTGCTTATTTTATACTGATGTTCGATAGATTCATGTTGATTGTATTAACTGTTTTTATATATATTGAATAAATATCTTAGCTGTGACAACATATATAGAGTGCCTGGTCTATCTTGCTTTATTTGTATCCATTTACCTGTGGCTGGGTGGGCCACTTTAGACCAAGAGCACCTGATCCACATTGTCTAACCGAAGTGATCCACAGATCTTCCCTCTTTATAATATAAAAGTGATCGCTTCATTGTGATACACAAGCCCCTTCACCACAACAAGGTAACGATCACGAAGGGGAATTGACACATGTATGTGCCTTTTTTGTTTTGTTTTTGTAGCCACAGTGCAGCACCAGAGGCCAGAAAAATTAGGCATGCACACATGCCTGAAAAATTTCAGCGGCTGGAAAAATTTATGTTTTCCAGGCAGAAAGTTCACTAAAACATTGCGGCTTGAACCCTAGTTGGTGACGGAGAAGTCACGCAAGTCATCCGGCATGCAGAGATTAAATACAGCAGCGTGTGGACCATTTTTAGCCCAAGGCATCTCATCAGGCCTTTTTTTGTCAAATGCATCCCCCACTGTCAGTCCCTTCGGGATCCATGCCTCATTCATCTTAATAAAGTTGAGGTAATCTAGACTTTTTTGACCTAGGCAACTTCTCTTCTCAGTGACAATACCTCCTTCTGCGCTGAAGGTCCTTTATGACAGGACACTTGAAGCGGGGCAGGCCAGAAGTTCTATCGCAAATTGGGATAGCTCAGGCCACAGGTCAAGCCTGCACACCCAGTACTCAAGGGGTTCATCGCTCCTCAGAGTGTCGATATCTGCATTTAAGACAAGGTAGTCTGCTACCTGTCGGTCGAGTCGTTCTCTGAGGGTGGACCCCGAAGGGCGGTGTCGATGCGTAAGACTTAAAAAGCTCTGCATGTCCTCCATCAACAACACGTCTGTAAAGCGTCCTGTCCTTGCCGGCGTGGTCGTGGTAGGAGGAGGATTACTTTCACCTCTTCCCCTGTTAGATTCCCGTTGTGCTGTGACATCACCCTTATACGCTGTGTAAAGCATACTTTTTAACTTGTTTTGGAACTGCTGCATCCTTTCCGACTTCCGGTAATTCGGTAACATTTCAGCCACTTTCTGCTTATACCGAGGGTCTAGTAGCGTGGCCACCCAGTACAGGTCGTTCTCCTTCAGCCTTTTTATACGAGGGTCCCTCAACAGGCATGACAGCATAAAAGACCCCATTTGCACAAGGTTGGATGCCGAGCTACTCATGTCCCGTTCCTCATCCTCACTGATCTCATTGAAGGTCTGTTCTTCCCCCCAGCCACGTACAACACCACGGGTACCAGATAGGTGACAACGAGCACCCTGGGATGCCTGCTGTGGTTGGTCTTCCTCCTCCTCAAAGCCACATTCCTCCTCTGACTCCTCTTCCTCAGACTCCTCTTCCAGCGTTGCCGCAGGTCCAGCAAGCGATGATGATAAGGCTGTTTCTGGTGGTGATGGTGACCACAACTCTTCCTGTTCACGCTCATCTACGGCCTGATCCAGCACTCTTCGCAGGGCACGCTCCAGGAAGAAAACAAATGGGATGATGTCGCTGATGGTGCCTTCAGTGCGACTGACTAGGTTTGTCACCTCCTCAAAAGGACGCATGAGCCTACAGGCATTGCGCATGAGCGTCCAGTAACGTGGCAAAAAAATACTCAGCTCTGCAGAGGCTGTCCTAGCACCCCGGTCATACAAATACTCATTGACGGCTTTTTCTTGTTGGAGCAGGCGGTCGAACATTAGGAGTGTTGAATTCCAACGTGTCGGGCTGTCGCAAATCAAGCGCCTCACTGGCATGTTGTTTCGCCTCTAAATATTGGAAAAGTGCGCCATGGCCGTGTAGGAACGCCTGAAATGGCCACACACCTTCCTGGCCTGCTTGAGGACGTCCTGTAAGCCTGGGTACTTATGCACAAAGCGTTGTACGATCAGATTCAACACATGTGCCATGCACGACACATGTGTCAACTTGCCCAAATTCAATGCCGCCAACAAATTGCTTCCGTTGTCACACACCACTTTGCCGATCTTCAGTTGGTGCGGGGTCAGCCACTGATCCACCGGTGCATTCAGGGCGGACAGGCTTGCTGGTCCGGTGTGACTCTCTGCTTTCAGGCAAGTCAACCCCAAGACGGCGTGACACTGTCGTATCCGGGATGTGGAATAGCCCCTGGGGAGCTGGGGGGGTGCAGTTGATGTGGAGCAAGACGCAGCAGCAGAAGAGGACTCAGCCGAGGAGGTTAGCGGAGAGGATGGAGTAGGAGGAGTAAAGGAGGTGGCAGCAGGCCTGCCTGCAAGTCGTGGCGGTGTCACCAACTCCTCTGCAGAGCCACGCATTCCATGCTTGGCAGCCGTGAGCAGGTTTACCCAATGCGCAGTGTACGTGATATACCTGCCCTGACCGTGCTTTGCAGACCAGGTATCAGTGGTCAGATGGACCCTTGCCCCAACACTGTGTGCCAGACATGCCATGACTTCCTTTTTCACAATAGAGTACAGGTTGGGGATTGCCTTTTGTAAAATAAAAATTCGGCCGGGTACCTTCCACTGCGGTGTCCCAATAGCTACAAATTTTTTGAAGGCCTCAGACTCCACCAGCTTGTATGGTAAAAGCTGGCAGTCTAAGAGTTCCGACAAGCCAGCTGTCAGACGCCAGGCAAGGGGGTGACTCTGTGACATTGGCTTCTTACGCTCAAACATTTCCTTGACACCTGACTGTGGACAGATGAGCAGGAACTGCTGAAGGTTAGAGGCGGAGTGGCGGGTGGTTGAGAGGGGGCAAGGAGGACAGCAGTGGTTGACGTGGCTGAAGATGCTGGACCAGGAGGAGGATGGTGGCTTTGAGTTTGTGTGCTGCTTGTACTCATCATGTGTTGATCCAATAGGCGTTTGTGATGTGAGATCATGTGCCTTCGCAAAGCAGTTGTGCCTAGGTGGGTGTTGGACTTCCCACGACTCAGTTTCTTTTGGCACAGGTTGCAAATTGCATCGCTGTTATCAGAGGCAGACACACACAAAAAATGCCACACTGCTGAGCTTTGCAATGACGGCATTCTGGTGGTGGTAACAGCACTTGGCATGATTGGCGTGCTGTCTGGCTGACCTCGGGTGCCGATACATGCTGTCTGACTGTGCCACTAGCACCTTGCAACGACCTCCCCCTGCTTCCAACTCGTCTCCTCCTCCTCTCTGTCTCCCCATCTGAACTTTCCCCCTGTTCTTCTCTTCGAGCGGGCACCCACGTGACATCCACGGACACATCATCATCATCAACCGCTTCACTTGTATCTGACAACTCAGCAAAGGAAGCAGCAGCGGGTCAACATCATCATCACACCGTACGTCCATGTGTGTAATGCTGCCTGACTGAGACATATCCCTGTTATCTACATCCTCTGGCAATAATGGTTGCGCATCACTCATTTCTTCCAACTGATGTGTAAATAACTCCTCTGACAGATCAAGTGAAGCAGCTGTGGTGCTAGTGTTGGTGGTGGTGGCGGCAGGCGGGTGAGTGGTAACTTGAGACGTGCCCGAAGCTGAGCTGGAGGAGGATGGTGCGTCAAGGTTCCGAGTGGAAGCTGTAGAAGATTGGGTGTCCTGTGTAAGCCAGTCAACTATGTCCTCAGAACTTTTCGAGTTCAGGGTACATGGCCTCTGAAAACTGGGCATTATTCTAGGGCCAAAGTAAATCACAGCACCGTGACCACGACGGCCCCTGCGGGGTGGCCTGCCTCTGCCTGTCATTTATTTTTAGATTAGTTGTACTATGCATGCAAGGTACTGTGCCACCCGATATGAGTGGTGGGCAGTGGGCACAGCACAGTCCGTGGGCCTGACACACACTGGCAGGCAACTGCAATTATATTACAGAGAAAAAATGAAATTACTTTTTTATCTGCAAGGTACTGTGCCACCCGATATGAGTGGTGGGCACTGGCAGTGGGCAAAGTACAGTCTGTGGGCTTGACACTCACTGGCAGGCAACTGCAATTATATTACAGAGAAAAAATTAAATTACTTTTTTATCTGCAAGGTACTGTGCCACGCGATATGAGTGGTGGGCAGTGGGCACAGTACAGTCTGTGGTCCTGACACTTACTGGCAGGCAACTGCAATTATATTACAGAGAAAAAAATATATACTTTTTTATCTGCAAGGTACTGTGCCACCCGATATGAGTGGTGGGCAGTGGGCACAGTACAGTCTGTGGGCCTGTGGCCTCTCACATACGGGCAGGCAACTGCAATATATATATATATAGAAAAAGAAAATTAAAAAAAGAAGACTGATGTACCAGCTTTTTGGGGTGCTGTCAGGACGCTGTCCTGACAGCAGATGAGTATTTGAGGACTGGAGTGGACACAGAACACTGGCCTAGCTAACGCTTTCCCTATTAATTCAGCAGCAGCAGCACTCTCCCTGCTCTAACTAACACTGCAGCTTCAGAATGAATCTAAGATGATGCTGTCCTTGCTTTTTGATAGGAGGTGGGAGGGAGGGTATGCTGATTGGCTGGAATGTGTCTGCTGACTGTGAGGTACAGGGTCAAAGTTTGCTCAATGATGGCGTATAGGGGGCGGACCGGACTTCGCATATGTTCGCCGGCAAATATTTCGGGGCATCTCTATTGATAGATGTGTTGTGTCTGTTTGAAGATCTATTATCCTGCCTCTCTTTAATTTATCTTGTTGCTGACGTAGTGTTTT